>NC_065582.1:63405058-63721486 GCF_024542745.1 Macaca thibetana thibetana | reverse complement strand
CACTTCCTGTACAGCCTTCAAAAGTGTGAGCCAATTAACTCTCTTTACTTAATAAATTACCCAGTTTCAGAGATTTCTTTATAGCAATGCGAAAATGGCCTAACACATAACTTAAATAATATATAGTAATATCTAATATGTATTTACATTGTAAATTATCTTATCCTCTTATAAATATTAACATATTAATTTGTTACAACCTTCATGTGATATAGTTATAATTTTTATCCAGCCTTTGAAAATAAAAAATTTAAGGAAAAAGGAGGTTAAATAACTGCTCATAATCACAAAGCTTGTAAATGCAAGATGGAGTTTTAACTCAGAAAGCCAAATTCTCAACCATATTTTTACTGCCTCTCATATGACTGATTTATTTTCTCTCTCTCTTGATTTTACATTCATGTATAGTTTGTCCTGAAATGAATTTTTAAGGAATACATTCTTTAAAACAAAGTGTTTCACAAGAAAATTTTGTTGTTAATCATGTTGAAATGAGAGACTGCGATTCTGGGGCATTTTAAAAGCAGTGCATAATAAATTAATTCAGTAGAGATTATATTTGCTCAAAATATTTAGCAATACAAAATTTCCATAAGGCAAATTTTGGATAGCTCTTCAGCATGTGAAATGACATCATGAGAAAGACACCTGAAAACTCTGCATACACAATAACTGATTAGACAATTACTGGGATTATACATACATTTTCGTGAGCCAGCACAGCAATTATTTTTCTCTGAACTGCAGGACCAGAAAGGTCACAACTGACCACCCAGAAGTTTGATCAATTTAACAACTGCCTCTAAACTCTCCCTGGAGTCCATGATTTCTCTATTTATTGGAAAACCTCAATCTTAATTTTTAGTCTACAAAAATGATCATTTTTATTTGATAGAACACTCAAAAGCAGTAAAAAAAAAAAAAAAAAAAAAAAGTCACTATAGTCCACTGGTTTTAAAGTTGGTTTTAGTTGTACTCTAAAACTAGAAAAAGTGGGTTACTTATTAAAACCATATTTTCCAATTAAGTTCTTGCAAGGGTTCAGATTGCACACAGTACTATTATGCAGGGCTATTTAAGGAGGTGCTATAACTCTTAAAAAGTGGTGCATGCTCAGTTCCAGACATGGGTTTTTATGACACTTTCACATTTTCATTTGATCGTGTAGTAAATAATAACATAAAATCCCATACAATGGCCAAAATTAGAGTTACATAATCCTCTGAGTACTCTTAACTTGTAGAAGGGTATGTTTTGATCATTTTTAAAGAATGGATATATGTTTTTGTGTGTGTTTCTTATTAAAATATTTAGAATAAACTTGAGATGTTGTATACATTTTTGATGATGTAATATAAAGCTAGTTGTGCCTCCTAATTACATTATATATTTCAGGCTATAATTTAAAATAATCTATTATTTTAAAGAGGAATTTTGAATTTGGAAACTCTAGATTTAGCCAAACCAAATAACTTACATTTTTATTTCCAAATCTCCACCCACACTGCAACGTATTCTAATTTTCTCCCATTATCTCACTGAAACACCATCTATTAATGTAATCAATGAACTGTACAAAAATAAATACAATAGGGCTATTTAATTTTTTAAAAAGTAATTTAATCTTTCAGTAACATAAACTAATGTGATCATAGTCCGCCTCTAAACCCCTATTAAATCTTTTGTTTCTTGGGTTAGTTAATAGAGTGATCTTTCAGCTTTCCTATTACCTTACTGTTTCTTCTCTTGTCCTTTTCTTTTCTATAAAGCCATATATTGACATTCTTCAAGGCTCAACCCTGGGCCCTTAGGAATCTCATTCTTACTCAAGGCTTTAACTGCCCCTTAGAGACAGATAATCCGTATCTATTTACACCTTCCCACAGGCCTCTCATTGAATTCTTCAGTAAACTTACAATCAGTCTCCCATTCTCTTACCTAGTTTTCTTCCAATGTTTATCATTATTTAATCCATTGCAAGAACAAAGAATAAATATTATTATTGACACCTTTCAAGATGCACTTCCCTAATCCAATCAATCAAAAGTCCTAATGTCCACTTAGATGTTTCTTCTCTATTTCTACTGCATATTTCAGTCTTTGCTACAATCATGTATTTCTTGCATTCTTTTACCTTGAGTTGACCTACCCACACATACTTACTACATCTGCATTTCTACCAGAACAATACTGTTGAAATGTAAATCTGATGATCCCCTTTGTGTGAAACTCTCCAATCAGTTATTTCTATTCTTCTGACAAGTACCAGATCCCTTGACATATCCTAATTGACCCTACCTACTCTGTTCTCTACCTACTTTTTTAGCCTCTCTTCTACTTATTTCCTCTTTTTTTCTCTTCACTTTTCATATCCTATTTTAGTCTTCATGGCCATGAGGTTTTCATTCAACATAGATATATTGAAAATGCTTTGTCTTCTTTATCAGGCAGCTTTTGCTGAAATTAATGGATAACTTTAGACCTACTGGCACATTCAATAGTAATTTATTATATCCTATAAAAGGCCAAGAGACATTTAGAAAGGGCAATATCATCAAAGCTCTGGGCTTTCATAATGTCTCTCTTATATCATATTCACCTACAATGCCTCCCCTTGGGTTATCATCTTGTCACGGGACAACAGGCTCTCCTTGCCCACCATCCTCCCAAAACCAATGAGAACAGCAGGTGTTGCAGGAAAGAAAATGTTTAATAAGCACCGGGTCAGCCAAACAAGAAGAGCAGGGAGAAATTTCTCCAACCCATCTCCCCAAAAATTCAGAGGCTAGTGTTTTTTAAGGGTACTTTGGCAAGCAGAGGACTGGGGAGCTTAAGCGATTCATTGTCTGGAGATAAAAATCACAGAAGTATCTAAAACCATCTTTGCACAGCTGAGTTAGTTCCTGGAAGGGGGTCTCAGGACTAGGTTTTGTCTCTTGGTCTGCCGCAATCCTAAATCTGGAAAATATCTCAAAGACCCAGTGCTTTAGGTTTCACAGTAGCGATGTTATCTATACGAGTAGTTGGGGGAGCTATAAATCTTGTGACCCCAGATTACATTCTCTGGACAGTAGGCAACTTATAGTAAAACAAGATAAGCAATGGTAGGTCATTGTTTAACTATTCCTATTCTTTAGCAAAGTTCAAGCCCCTTCTATAATTCTAACCTTGTCTTATGAATGCAGTTTCAATATCTGAACAAGGAGGAGAGTGTTTTCTGTACCTCAAAATTTAACTACAAACTAAACTTCCCTCATAATTATCTCAGACTCCATGTGAGAATAAGGAAAAAAAATAAAATTAATCTCTGATGTTAGAAGCAAGGCAGAGTCAGTCATGTTAGATTCCTCTTCTTATAATTCTACAAAGGTGGTTTCAGTCTCTGAAGATTTAATCATGAATATAGTATCTCAGAGTATTATATGCTTCATATAACACCTAAAGATAAAAGCTTTTGTTTTTTCTTTGTGTCTCATTTAAAGATGTAGAAATCCCTGAAGATCTCACAGATAATTTACCCCTATGCATAACTGGCCACAAAATGTTACATGCTTATGAGTGAAACAATAATACAAGTAATATGGAACACTCCTGAGTCTTCCTGAGTATTCTCAATTAAATAAAACTCTCGCTCATAACTTTTCTGGAATCTATTTCTACATATTGCATTTCCAGTGGGGTGGGTCGTTGTTCTTTGTACTGTCACATAATTCTTGAGAAATGATCACAATATTGGGTTTGTATATGTATTGTAAACCAAAAATTATTTGAGGCTTCTTTCAATTAAGTTAAAGGTTTATTTTACCAATATTAAGGACTGTGGCCCATGACACAGCCTCAGAAGATCCTGAGAATATGTGCCCAAGATGGTTGAGTTACAGCTTGGTTTTATACAATTTAGGAAGACAGAGTTACAGGTAAAAAGGAAATTACCCACTGGAGTGGCCCCAAATGGTAGGACATCTCAAAACAAGGACTTCCAAGTCATTGGTGGATTCAAATATTTCCTGATTGGCAATTGATTGAAAGAGTTAAGCTTTGCCTAAAGAGTTTGAAATTAGCCTAAACAATGCTCAAATTAAGATAAGGGGGGTTGTGGAAGCCAAGGTTCTTGTTATGTAGATGAAGTCTCCAAGCAAGGTTCAGAGCGAATGATGGTAAATGTCCTTATCTAACCTTAAAAGGTGTCAGACTCTCTGGAAAATTCTACACAATTCAAATTTCCCTCACAAGAAACAGCTTTGCAGGGCCATGTAAAAATATATCAAGGAAATATATTTTAGGGTAAAATACTTTAATTTCTTCAGAGTCTGCTGTCTCTCATGTCAGGTTGGAATTTGGTATTTTATTGCTACAAAGAGCCTGTTTTGTCAGTCCTGTGATCTGTATTTTAATGTTAATGCTGGTCAATTGTACCTAAACTCTAAAAGGAGGAGGATATAAAGAGGCTTGTTCAGCACCCCCTTCATAAAATGGCCTGAACCAGTTTTCATGTTTCTTTGGAATGCCCTTGGCCAAGAGGAGAATCCATTCAATCAGCTAGGTGGCTTATGATTTTATTTTTGGTTTATAGTATGAACCTAATAAGATGCATGAAGTAAAATTCTCAATGACTGATAAAAAAAAAAAAAGAACATGAATCTATTTATATATAATTTTAGTTAGAGATCTACATTTAAACTCATTTGTGGGTCATCAAATTGAAGAGAAAGATTATTTCCAAAATGGCAGCATAAGGGTATCTATGAACCCACTCACAAGTAAAGCAAGCAAAACTGACTAAAACTGTAAAAGAACAACTATTTAAAATCTCTGAAAATTGTACCAATGCTATACATTAAATTAAACAAAATCAGTTATTCAAAACAATCTACTAAAATCCCATAAGAACATCATAAGTTTGTGACATTCGAACCACAATTTGTTCACAATCCTATTTCTCCAACTCAATTTGATGAAAGCTCCTTTTAGGGCAGATGTGGCCAGAAGACACTCTTTCTCTCCTCACTCTTTTTCTCCTCTGTCTTGCTTCTAACATCAGAGATTAATTTTATTATTTTTCCTTATTCTCCAAGGATTACCTCATCTCACTGGGCAGGTCAGGCTGCCAGCATTTCTCAAACCTTCCAACTGCAATTTGAAGAGGCTAATTTCCTCTTCAATATGGCCAACCATTAAGGGAATCCCTTTCTTGATCCGGCTCCTATTGATAAGTTTGAGTCTCTATTTATTTGTAAGGTATAGAGGTTATACCCTATCTGTGGTGGCTTTGTCTACCCTAGGCCCTACCCAGAGGCACAGCAGACCAAGAATAACGGGGCCTAATTGCTTTTCCCCAAGTTCACTTGCTAGGGTGGAATTTACACACTGGGAGAGATAAGCAGAGAAGACAAGCGGTTATCACCCCACTCAATGCCTAGAGTAGTGGATCAGAGATTTTGACTAGTGGGGAGAGGCAGTTGATAAGAAAAACGAAAAGCAAAAACAAAACACAAAACAAAACAAAACAAAAAAATGCAGAGATTCCCCACAGTAACTGATTTTAGTAGAACGAGAGTATGAAAAATTTAAGCCTGAGAGTACTCTCAAAAACAGTAGATCATCTTAATTAAGAACAGCAAACTAAATCAAATGGACCATTGTTACAGCCTGTAGCCCAGGCACAGTGGCTCAGAGACTTTGCCCAGAGGGGAAAAAGGCCATGAGAACACTGAAACTCCTCCCCAAAGAAATTGATTTATTTAGAACAGTGTGGGGAATTTCAAACATAATCATGCTCTGGAAAACAATAGAGATTTTGATTATAAATCATTAAGAGGAAAATGGCAACGCAGGAGATTAACAAGCTAACCTGTAGGCAGGCTAGTTTATCAAAGAGAACCAGGGGAAAACATAGCTAAGTAGAGGTCTGATGTCAGAATATACCTCAAAGATTGGCCTCAAAAACTACTCCTGCAAAGGGGCCCAGGTTTAGTTGAATCAGACTAAACCTGGGAGCACTTTATGTTTTAGGGAGCACATTATGTTTTAGGACATTGTCAAAAAAAAGAAAGAAAGAAAGAAAGAAATCTATTAATTAGTGGAAGTGAGTGTAATTAGTGGAAGTAATTAGTGGAACTGGGTGTAATACCAAATGGGATAAACAGCTTAACAGAGAAATCAGAGAGGGAGAGAATAAAAGACATTCTTTCTAAAGCCTTTGCCATCCCAAGGTGAATGTGCACATGCCCAAGGTTACAACCAGTCTGAGGTGCAATACCAAATGATGTACTCAGCTGACTTTTCTTTAAGAAATTTGCAACCTGATCCTAAAATTCATATGGACGTTTAAGGGATCCAGCATAAGCAAACAATCTGGAAAAAGGAAAACACATTTGGAGTGCTTATATTTACTAATTTTAAAACCTACTACAATAATACCGTAGTCAAAGGGTATGGTGCTAGCATAAGGATAGTCACATAGAACAATAAAATAAAACTGAGAGTCCAGAAATAAAACATCATGGTTATAGTAAATTGATTTTCAACAAGGGTGCCAAGATCAATTAATGAGGAAAAAAGTCTTTTCAACAAAGGGTGCTGGAACAACTGGATATCCACATGTAAAGAAATGAATTTGAGGCTGGACGTGGTGGCTCACACCCGTAATCCCAGCACTTTGGGAGGCAGAGGTGGGCGGATCATGAGGTCAGAAGATCGAGACCATCTTGGCTAACATGGCAAAACCCTGTCTCTACTAAAAATACAAAAACTTAGCCAGGCATGGTGGCACACGCCTGTAGTTCCAGCTACTCAGGAGGCTAGGCAGGAGAATCTTTGAATCCTGGAAGCAGAGGTTGCAGTGAGCCAAGTTCATGCCACTGCCCTCCAGCCTGGGCCACACAGGACAGAGTGAGACTCTGTCTCAAAAAAAAAGAAAAAAGAAAAGAAAAGAAAAAAGGAATGAACTTGAATCCCTATTTTATACCATAAACAAAGATTAACTCAAAATATATCAAACACCTAAATGTAAGCACTAAAGCAATAAAACTATTAGCAGAAAACATAGGTGTACATATTCATAATCTTGGATTAGTCAGTAGTTTCTTAGATATAATACCACAATTATAAGTAACAACAACAACAACAAAAATGGGTAAACTGGATATTGTCAAAATTAAAAACCTTTTTCCTTCAAAGGACACCACTAAGAAAATGAAAAGACAACCCATAAGTAATACAAATAATACATCTGATTAAAAAAAGCTTGTATCTAGAATATATAAGGAAATGTTATAACTCAAAAATAAAATGACAAATATTAAGAAGTTTTACATGGGCAAAGTATCTAAATAGACAATTCCCCAAAGATGATAAACAAATGATTGATAAGCACAATAATTAATTAGCAATATCAATAATCAGAAATAATTAGCAATCAGAGAAATGTAACTCAACACTGCAAGATACCACTTCATACCCACTAAGACAGCTATAAAGAAAAAGATAACAAAATGTGTTATGTGGAGAACTGGAATTCTCACGTACTACCTGTGGGATGTAAAGTGGTGTTGTCACTTTGGAAAACAATCTGGCAGTTTCTCAAGCGGTTAAACGTAGAGTTACTACTAATTCAGCATTAGTACTTCTAGGCATATGCCAAAGATAAATGAGAACATATGTCCACACAAAAGATTGCAAAAGAATGTTCACAGCAGTATTACTTAAAATAGTCAAAAAATAGAAATAACACAAATGACCATCAATCGATGCATAGATAAATAAAATGCAGTGTATCTATACAATGAAATATAATTCAGCAATACAAAGAAATGAAGTATCAATACATACTACAATATGGATGAATCTTGTGAACATTATACTTAGTGAAAGAGGTCTAATGTTGGTAAGTTTGATAATAATTACTATTAACACTATACCTTCCATTAAACTTTTCACCAGTGAATTATTTTTCTATAAATGGTCATTATACCTATGTAATTTTTTTTTTTTTTTTTTTTTTGAGACGGAGTTTTTTGTGTGTTTTTTTTTTTTTTTTTTTTTTTTTTTTTTTTTTTTTTTTTTTTTTTGATACGGAGTTTTGCTCTGTCTCCCAGAGACACCTTGCCCTCCCAGGCTGGAGTGCAGTGGTGTGATCTTGGCTCACCGCAATCTGTGCCTCCCAGGTTCACGCCATTCTCCTGCCTCAGTCTCCCGAGTAGCTGGAACTACAGGCGCCCGCCACAATGCCTGGTTAATTTTTTTGTATTTTTAGGAGAGATGGGGTTTCACTGTGTTAGCCAGGGTGGTCTTGATCTCCTGACCTCGTGATCCACCCGCCTCGCCCTCCCAAAGTGCGGGATTACAGGCACGAACGACTGCACCCTGCTAAATTTTCTTATAACGTAGTTGATACTATTTTTAAAACAGAAAATCTTTGTCGAGATCAGTTTAGACGACTATTTTGGCCTAGACAAATTTGAGACATTATTAACACAGTGGTGAAAATCAGACATATGAGTCAGAACAGTTGACATTTTAATTTTTAGCTTATACCTTGGTGTTGTATAATCTGAGGAAATTGTAGTATCTCTCTGAGACTTGGACTTAAAAGGATTTAGTTCCCACTTGAAAAACATTTTAGTTTTAAAAATTACTCTGGGAATCAAAAATGTGCTATCTGTGAATGGCTTACTCTGATTCAACCCATGAGAGAAAATGCCTACTGTATATATCAAAGAAAAACAAAGGTAATATATTTTACCAATTTGGTAATAGAAATACAATTATGAAGTATAAACATTATTTAGAAATCAATATAGTCCACAAAACTGGAACTTAGTTTCCTGAAATCTTGAGAATTATTATTTAAAATTTGTCAATAATTTTAATTTATAACAGTTGAGAGCCAGTTCACCTTACTTAAAGACCTGTCCTGGAATACATTTTCTTGAGTGGTGTTATTTAAGTTGTAGACTCCTGGAAAGTATATACTTCCTCTACCCCCAACCCATACACCCCCTTTAAAAGCTTTGGAGCTTAGACTTGTCTTCCTTTTTTGGGGCTTTTCTTCTTTTTCCTTCCCTCCCTCCCCCTTTCTCTTCCTTCTTTCTTTCCTTCCTTTCTTCTTTCCCTGCTTCCTTCCTTCCTTCTTTCTTTCCTTCCCTTTATTCTTTCTTTCTTACTTTCTTTTTTCTCCTCATGCTCCATGCCATGGCTGAAATTGTGCTGACTCCTGCTCACATATGTCAATTTATATCCATCTATTTACTTATAGGCCTGTGTGGAAAAAGATTGAGAAAGGTGTATCTTCTTGTACGGAGGTCGAGTAGAAAAAAATCCAAACAAAACTATTAAAATAGCATTCACCTAAAAAAGACACTGTGGGAAAGACTCTAATGGTCTGGCTTCTGTATCTTCAGACAGCATAGCTGACTAAGCACAAGAGTATGTGCTACAATAGCAAAGACTTGGAATCAACCCAAATGTCCATCAGTGACAGACTGGATTAAGAAAATGTGGCACATACACACCATGGAATACTATGCAGCCATAAAAAAGGATGAGTTCGTTTCCTTTGTAGGGACATGGATGCAGCTAGAAACCATCATTCTCAGCAAACTATCGCAAGCACAGAAAACCAAATACTGCATGTTCTCACTCATAGGTGGAAATTGAACAATGAGATCACTTGGACACAGGAAGGGAAGCATCACACACCGGGTCCTATTGTGGGGAGGGGGTAGGCGGGAGGGATAGCATTAGGAGATATACCTAATGTAAATGACAGGTTAATGGGTGCAGCACACCAACATGGCACATGTATACATATGTAACAAACCTGCACGTTGTGCACATGTACCCTAGAACTTAAAGTATATATAAAAAAAAAAAGAGTATGTGCTAATATTGAACCCCTCCTATGCTAGACACTCTAATGTTCTAAGGTGACCTAGGAAGTCACCAGATGAATTTTTGAATTAATTGAAACAAATACAAACCAAAGAGTGCTACAAGGGACACCCAGACCGTGTCTGGCTTGGAGGACCATGGCTGAGCATGTCCTATTTGGAGACGTGCCCTCCTTTGCACAATGAATGGTAGAAATTTAAGAATTTCTACAATGAAAGAGCTTGATCATGGCTGGGAGATACACATGGGTAGAAAATGTGACTGGAAATTTAATTTGCATAGCATTTTACATAGGAACAAAGAAACAATTCTATCAAGGGTTGGATGGAAGGACGGAGATGATGAAGTGATTTGCTCTGATCTTCAGGACTGCCATTGCCACACGAGACTTGACTTTTACGGCAAATCTACTCCCTTTGTCTCCCTTTCGTGAAAGGTCAAAATGTATAATGAATCTTCGTATTAACTGATGGTAATCTGGAGCATTAAACAGGTAGGGGTCAAAGGAAAGTAAATATCAGACTTTAAGATCATTTGAGTAGGTGAGACAGTATGTCATCATGGCTTTAAAAACTAAGTATTATAAATAACGGCAAGTTTGAGGTGATATTAAATTGCACTTGGCTAGGAAATCCAAAAACCAAAACCCCCTGTCATCATTTACTACTCCCCAGGAGGTTTCTAAGGCAACTACAGCAAATGGAGAACAGTGATCAGCTAACCCAATGTCTCTGGTGAAGTGTGCGGCCTAAGCTGAAGGTCTTAATGGGACTTTTCCAACTCCAATAAGCACAAATTAAAATCTTACCATCAGCCACCCACAAACAGAGAAGCAAGGGACAGGCTGTAGATGGTGTGTGAGCAGAGGCAAAGGCAGGACCAGATGTCTGGCACCATCCTTATGCATTTGGGAACCACACCCTCTACTGAACATTTTAGTGCACAGTGACCCGGCCCTCTAGTAAATGTAGACTCCCTCTTCTCAGGGAAGAGTAAGGAGGGTGGGAAACGATGAGAGCGAAGGCTGCCTTGCTTCTAAAATATAAAGGCGACCTTGTTTTTTAGTGCCAGATTTAGGGACAGCTGGATCACATAAACAGATTATTTATTTGTATTTTGTAAATGCTTTTGTTGGTTTCCTTTATGTTCACGCTCGTCAATTTAAGAACCAGTAAGTGGTATGGTTAACAGCATGTGCTTTAAGAGAAAGAGTTTCGGATTCAAATTCACTTTCATTTATTTGACTCCTGAGCCTGGCTATGATCTAAAGCCCCAAAAGCCATAGTCCCTCATCAGTAAAACATGCAAATTCATCAAATATTCTTATGTAAGGTACTTATCACAATGTTTGACACAGAAGTAATACTCAGTAATGCAGAGATAAATATGCAGAGAGAAACAGAATAAACTCATTCCAACTGAGAACTTACTTCCTACTGGTAAGACAGACACATGACCAGCTGTAATACAAGGTAGAAGGTGTCATGTGCTATATAAGACCTAGACACAGGTTTTATAGCTAAGAGCAAAGGAGAGTAATTCTTTAAGAACAAAATTTTAATTAATTATCAATTAATTAATTTTAACTTTTATTTTAAGTTCAGGGGTACAAGTGCAGGTTTTTTACATAGGTAAACTTGTGTCGTGGTGTTTGCTTTATAGATTATTTCATCACCCAGATATTAAGCCTGGTTACTATTATTTTGAAGAGTAATTGTTATAAGGGTGTAAGTACAAGCAATATGAATGTACAAGCAATATGAATATACGCATTTGGGTGAAGGGATAGATGCATGGGCAAAAGTGAGTGATGAGCTGGAAATGTAATTTAAAACAAATTTGAACATTATATAAGGAGTTTGTATGCATGGATATAGTAAATCGCCATCTCATGTGAGAATGCTCCTAAGATCTTATTTTGTATCATATCAAATAAAAAATGACAATTCAATCCTTGCTTCAAACTGTTAGTGAAAACATGACCTCAGGAAAACCTGAAAATATAGGTTTATCTATCAGTGTGTGTGTAATAACACATGCTGTGCCTAGAAAGAGTGCTGTTGTAAGGAACAGATGACATTATGGCCCATAAAGTATAACGTGTAATCCAGATGAAATATTTTATTATGATAATTTGTTTTACATTAACAATAGGAAGGTATGCATGATTCCATATTAATGCTACATTTTAAAGGAAAATTTGATTCAAGGTAGACAAACAAAGTTGAGAAAAACATTCGATTTTCATCAGTAACAATTCATGTGATGTTATTTTCATCTGTCATCCCTACTTTTATTATTGTTCCTATATTCCATGTTTACACATTCCAAAACCCACTCAGGGAAGAATGTATGTAAAGTGATGAAGCCTAATCCCACCTGATTTATATTCCAACTCTGAAAGTCAGGTAGGTCCAAAGAGATTACAGAAAAACATCTGAACTTGTGAACCTGGTTCAAATGAATCAAATATTCCATGTTGTAAACAAAAGACAGATGCTTATTTTATGACTAGGCCAGATGCTTATTGAATAATATTTTCACATTTGCTAAAATATTTAATGACCAAACACTAAATTCTTTCTCAAATGTAAAGATCAATAATACGTTTGATAATAACGACTGAATTTTTAAAAAATCAGTGTAAATAATGTGGATTTTTAAATGAAATGTAATTCTTCTTGTCTAAGTGATGCCTTTGTTCTGGAACAAAATGTGTATTACTAGCTTTCCTCATTTATGTTCTATGCTCATCTAAGAAAAGAAGTCATAAAAAAACAATAAACAGAATGTTTGAATGTGTCCAGCTCACAGTTGTTAACAGGCCAGATAGAAACAAGACAATCATCTAAATGTCCTGAGGTATTAATGAGATGGGGTTTTCTTTGACTGTTTCATTCCCGCAGTAATTTTCAGAGGGTAAGTTGAAAAATCCTGTGGCATTTTTATGGCATATAGCCATTTATACTATCTCCCCTTCCTGCTGGCTCAAGTATAGGACATTTATTTAACAAATATCAGACCAACTCTTTTCTGGCCCAATTCTCATTCAGTATAGAAGACAGGCAGTTCTATAGGCAAGCATTCATTTGGGAAATGTGTGGAAATAAAGCAAAAAGGGGAAGTATGATGGAAATTATATGTCATGATTTCCCTACTGTGTTTTTAGAAATTAAAGTTTGCATTGTGTTAATCTAGAGTCATTAGGGATAGTACATATGCTTTCCCTAGCATCATAGCACTTAATATGTCCATAGAGCTCCACTTCTCATCACTTCTCTAAGCAATTGCATATTATATGCAGGGACATCTTTCTCACTTTAATTTTTGTGTATGTACAAACAAATATCATATTTATGAGACAAAATGAGATCTATTCTGTGTAATGTATTATTGTCAGTAGAGAGAAATTCTATTTTTAAGACTAAGAGAAGCAGTTTATAGAAGTGCTCAGAAGGAGTATTATAAAGATCAGCATTATTTAATTTGCATGCAGGCTTCTTTTAAATGAATCCCATTTCTACTGTTTATTGTTTATTTCCCACCACATTTAGTTTCATATTTGCACTAGATTTGTAAGGATGCAACAGTGAAAATACTACATAATTACTACAACTGACAGCCAGCAGTATTGAAGTAGAATCTCTAAAACTGTGCATTTGAATGTCATTCTTTCATGCACCCATTTCTTCAAAATAGAGTTTTTGTTGTGTTATGTTTTGTACTATAGGCAGTAGATTCAGAGAGAAACAAAAATTATCCTTCCCTTCAAGAAACATATTGTCACTTAGGGATAGGCAATTAAACACCTTATTAAGATCAAGCACATTCAGCTCTGGGGAACTGATATATACAGGATTATATACATAATTCTTTGACAGAGGGGGACTTGGAGAAACTGTCCTGTTTTCAGTAGGGTTATTGCTAACAATGGCGATGATACTCTGCTGCCTGAGAAGCTAAAAGGTACAGAGAATGCACAAAACAATTAGTCTGACTTGATAGATATCCACCTTATTTTAAGTCTTTTAGGGATTTTAAAAATGAATCCTTTTAAAATTATTTTTTATACTTTGTATATACAATTCTCATCAGGTTCTTCCAATTCTATTTACCTCAGATTCACACTTTACTTTGTTTTGTTGTTGTTTTAAGTGAAAGCAAATTTATTAGAGAAGTAAAGAAACACAAGAATGGCTACTCCATAGGCAGAAGAGCCCAGAGAGCTGCTCATGGCTTATTTTTATGTTTTTTTTTTTAATTTTTATTTTAGGTTTGGGGGTACGTGTGAAGGTTTTACATAGGTAAACTAGTGCCACAGGGGTTTGTTGTATAGATTATTTCATTACCCAGGTATTAAGCCCAGTACCCAATAGTTATTTTTCCTGCTCCTCTCCCTTCTCCAACCTCCCACCTCAAGTAGACCTCAGTGTCTGTTGTTTCCTTCTTTGTGTTCATAAGTTCTTATTATTTAGTTCTCACTTATAAGTGAGAACATGTAATATTTGGTTTTCTGTACCTGACTTAGTTTGCTAAGGATAATAGCCTCTAGCTCCATCCACGTTCCCATAAAAGACATGATCTCATTTTTTTTATGGCTGCATAGTATTCCATGGTGTCTATGTACCACATTTTCTTTATCCAATCTGTCACTGATGGCCATTTAAGTTGATTACATGTCTTTGCTATTGTGAATAGTGCTCCAATGAATATTCGCATGCATATGTCTTTATGGTAGAATGATTTATATTCCTCTGGGTATATACCCAATAATGGGATTACTGAGTCAAATGGTATTTCTGCTTTTAGCTCTTGGAGGAACCACCATACTGCTGTCCACAGTGGTTGAACTAATTTACACTCCCACCAACAGTGTATAAGTGTTCCCTTTTCTCTACAACCTTGCCAACATCTGTTATTTTTTGACTTTTTAAGAATAGCCATTCTGACTGGTGCAAGATGGTATCTCACTGTGGTTTTGATTTGCATTTCTCTAACAATCAGTGTTGTTGAGCTTTTTTCCATATGCTTGTTGGCTGCATGAATGTCTTTTGAAAAGTGTCAGCTCATGTCCTTTGCCACTTTTTAATGGGGTTGTTTGTTTTCCTCTTATGAACTTGTTTAAGTTCCTTATAGACACTGGATATTAGACCTTTGACAGATGCCTCCAGCTTTGTTATTTTAAGACATTCTTATGGTCCATCTTTACAATACTACGTCCTTGTGTAACTGTAATACACACAGATGGTGTCTTCAACTGCAGTCTTTCTTCCTGTTCCAAAGATTTCCTCATCAGGGTAGTAAAAACAGTTTCCTCAAATACCCTTCTCCTCCTGATCCCTCATATCAGAATTATGCCCAACTTCTTACTGATTTATACCCAACTTCCTACTGAATAACTGTAGTCAAATTACATGCAACTCCAACCCAGGTTAGCTAATAAACATATACATATTTTTTTTTTTTTTTCTTAGCAGTGTGGTTTCAAGTGTATCAAGTTTGGAATGGCACAGACGTTAGGGAAATTCATTATCTGAATTTCTCTGGGCTTCAAACTGGGTAAGTGTAGATAATTCACATTTCACAACAAAATAAGGTACTATTAGATTATAACTTAAAGTATAAAATAAATATCTATGAGTGCAAACTGACCTTAAAAAGTTATTGAATAAATGAATGGGGAGAATAGACAAATCTTCTTTGAAGAAGAATTCCAAATAACTTATGTAGATAGTACCTTCTTGTTTTAGTCAGGGTTCTTCAGAGAAGCAAACCAACAAAATGTGTGTGTGTGTGTGTGTGTGTACATATACACACACACAAGCATATATACATATATACATACATATATGTACACCCATATACATATATATGAATATATGCATATGTCTATATGTATCTATACATGTCTATACATATGTATATTTATCTATACATGTATATACATATATGTATGTGTACATACACACACACACATATATGACAGAGAGAGAGAGATTTTAAGAAATTGGTTCATGAGATTATGGAGGCCTTGATAAATCCAAAATCTGCAGGGTAGGCTGGCAGTTTGGGGACTTATGGAAGAGCTGCATTTTGAGTCTGCTGGCAGAATTCATTTTGGCTAAGGAGAGGTCAGTCTTTTGCTGTTAAGGCTTTCAACTGATTGGATAAGTTCCACCTGCATTGTGGAAGATAATAATGCTTCACTCAAAGACCACTAATTTAAATGTTAATCTCATCTAAAAATCACTTTCACAGAAACATCCAGAATAATATTTGACCAACTATCTGGACCAGCCAAGTTGACTCATAAAATTAACCATCATATCCTTCAAGGATATTAATGATAACTTCCCATCCCTTAAATGCAAGCTGTACGTAGTGACTTTCGTCCAATGAATACAGTATGAAAACGTGAGAAGAAGAATCACTTTGTAATGGAGAAACGTGATGAAGCTAGCTCAGTCAGATGATGAGGGTTACCCTCAGCAGTGATAAGTTGTGTTCATAGTATGTACCCTCGATGCGATGTGATGAAAAGGCACTTCATGTCTTTGTTCTTCCTCCACAAAACCCAAAACCCCAATCTAATAATGAAGAAACATATCAGAAACTGCTCTTGATGAGCATTCTACAAAATACATGATTGATACTTTCTCAAAACAACCAAGGTCATTACAAACTTGAAGATCTTAGAAACTGTCACCATCTAGGGATGCCTAAGGAGACATGACTGAATCTATTGTGGTATTCTGGATAGGATTCTGCAACAGAAAAAAAAAAAAAAAAAAAAAAGTGGCATTATGTAAAAATGAATAAATCTAAGTAAAGAATGCACTTTAATTCATAATAACAGAACAGGAATAATTAATTAATTGTGATGAAGCTACCACATGCATTTTACATGTGAATAGGGGAAATTGGATGTGGAGTATTGGGAAAGTCCTTGCACTGCCTTCACAAAGTTTCTGTAAATCTAAAATTTCTCTAAAATAAGATACTTATTATAAAAAATCAAAACAAAAAATGCACTGACTTATTTTACATTAGACAGACTTTTAATCAAGAATGTCTAACTCTCACAATTTTATTTTTCTCATTTTTCAAGATGGTAGAGAAGATGAATTTTAAAATGAATATATAAAGTCAGAAGCAAATTGGCACATAGTATGTGTTCCATAATGTAAATTTATGCACTGTACCCATACCTCTTCATCAAAAGGTGTTAGGTTTATTTTTATTATTATTACCATTATTTTAAGTAAAAATGCCAACAACTCATTGTAAAGTAACAACAGGTGATTGATTCACTGAGAAAATTAATTTTATTTAAACCTACAACTCTACTGTATATATTTATTATAATAATCTGCATTAAACATATAATTACTACAGGGAGGGAAGCAATAAAATTCTCCATGGAGAGTACACATTTTTAATGCAGGTAATCAATATTCTTGGAACATCCTCAAAAGAAAGGGCTAAAAGGAAAAGAAATAAAATAACCTACCACTGGCAGCATTTGCTGCTGCATACTTAAAGAGTCTTATGTTGAATCTGGCAGTCTCTGTGTCGTTTACCAGATAAATCTCTTTACCAGACCTCTCAGGTCAGGTAAAATGCACACCAGACACATTTAAGCCAGACTGCTTCAGTGGAGGAAACACTGTTGGTGGTCACAGACACCAAAGATCCAGGTATAGGAAATTCTGCATTAGGCAGTCTCCAATTTATTTCTCCCCTACAGCACCCTCCTCACTCTGCCTCTGTCTTTTGAATTCATGGCTAACATTTTGGATTTCAGATTGATTAGACTGTAACTATCCACTCATAAATTTAAAAATAAACACAGATTAAGTGTGTGTTTGTAAGCTAGATGTGTTCTTACCTTTCAGACTGATGGCCATGAATTCAAATAATT
Source organism: Macaca thibetana thibetana (assembly GCF_024542745.1). Lineage (NCBI taxonomy): Eukaryota > Metazoa > Chordata > Mammalia > Primates > Cercopithecidae > Macaca > Macaca thibetana. The sequence continues at coordinate 63,703,674 of NC_065582.1, read as the reverse complement.
TGCTTTGGGGAAATGTAAACATATTTTATCTGTTTGCATCCCAGTCAATGTGAAGCACCACATACAACTGGAGTCATTGCCTACATTGCAAGCCATAAAACACCCTATAGCTCTTGTTAAAAGAAATTATTTTCAAGTATGTGCAATGTGGCTCATCCCCACAAACCATTAGATGGTTGAAGTGATGTGTGAATAGAGGTGTTTGTATATAAACAACAATACATACATGTACAAATAAAATCTTAAATGTGTGTTAGAAGTAAAAACATCCTAAAAATCTTTAAGAAGGAACAAAAAGAAGTATTAGGTGAAACATATGTGAATGTCTCAACATTTTATCTTCAGTCCTGATTTTGTATCAAAATTTTTAATAATGTAATTTATTTTTACAATTTACTTTCCAAAGCCAGTAAAGGATTTCTATATTATCCAACATGACTTACTTGAAGCCAGTCATTTTTAAAATTTTGATGAATATTTCTTATAAGAGTAATATTAAGCATTCTCAGCTTAGTATTTATATCCATCTCTATACTTAAATGCATATCTCATCAATTTATATTTCTTTCCATTGGCATATAAATGCAAATAACTGATATAATAATATATTAAGTCATAAGACACTTTCCATTACATAGATACATTAATGGCCACTAACCCATTTATTTGTCTTCACAATTACCTGAAATAATTGAAAATAGTCATCATTCTTTGCACTTCATAACCAATAATAGCCTACACTTTTAGAGTTCTTAAGATGTTCTGAAAACTCTTTTAAGTATTTTTAAAATATTTAATATTTTAATCCTCATACAACCCCATAAGGTAGCATATTATCTCAGTTTTATAAATAGGAAAATTGAGGCACAGGGAATTGACATATTTTATGCAAGTTCATGCAGAGAACAAACACAAGATCTGATGTTCAGATACAGGCCGTGTGGCTCCAAAGTTTGGGTCTGGAAATTATGTTATATTGTCTTTATAGGATAAGGACCAAAAACAATCAGCAATGGAACAAACACACACACAAAAAAAATGGTATTTGAATAAACAGCTTAAACTCAAGCACCAATTACTGATGTGTTTGGGGTTTTGTGCAATTCAACATTAGGGGTATTTTTTTTTTTAATTTAAACAAATTTTTGGTTTAAATCCAGGTCCTATCATTTGAGAGCTGTGTGTATACTTGCAGAAGTTGCTTACTTCCTCTCTTATTCCTTATCTTCAAAATAAGGAGGACAATACCTATTTCATTAATTAATTCCATAATTAAATGTGTTAGCCTATGTAAAACACTTGGTACATAATAAATTGTCAATAAATGATAGCAAAGTACACTCTTCTGGATTGGAAAAGCAGATTTAAGAAAATTTATTTGAGAATTAAAATATTTCATGGCAAGTCTTAATTTAGCTTTAGCTTTTTAACAAATAATATGCTTTTCCAATATATCTAAAGGGTCCAAGGTTGAATAAGTCCACAAATGTAGTGATGTTGTTAGATATAATCACCTATATATGGTCACAATATTTTCACCGTTAATAATTCAACACAGACTGGGAGGCAGAGCAAGATGGTAGAAGACAAAACTCCACCAATTATTCCCCCTGCAAGGACCCCAAGTTAGTAACTATCTACATAGATAAAACTCCTTCATAAGAACCAAAAATCAGGTGAGCATTCACGGTACCTGGTTTTAACTTCATATTGCTGACAGAGATACCGAAGAGACAGAAAAAACTGTTCTGAATCACTGACACCACCTTTCCATTACCCTGGTAGCAGATGGATTGTACTGAGAGTGCCTCTGGGCACTGGGAGAAGGAGAACACAGCAACTGTGAGGCATTGAACTCAGTGCTGTCCTGCTACAGCAGAAAGGAAACCGGAACCAAACTCAGCTGACTCTACCCATAGATGGGGCATTTGAACCAGCCATAGCCAGAGGAGAATCGCTGATCCCAGCTGTCTGAAATTGAGTGCCAAGAAACCTTGCCACCAAGGACCAAAGTGCTCTTAGTCTTTAAGTAAACTTGAAAGGCAGTCCAAGCCATAAGGACTACAACTCATAGGCAAGCCCTAGTGGTGAACTAAGCCCAGGGACAGTGGACTAAGGGGCACGTGACATACTGAGACACCAGCCAGGGCAGCCAAGGGAGTACTAGCATCATGCCTCCCAGCCTGTGGCTCCAAAAGAGACCCCTTCCTTTGGCTTGAGGAAAGGGAAGAGTGAGGAGGACTTTGTCTTGCATTTTGGATATCAACTCAGCCATAGCAGAATAGGGCATGGGTCAAAGTTGTGAAGCCCCTGTTCCAGGGTCTGGCTTCCAGATGACATTTTTAGACACACCCTGGAACAGAAGGGAAGCTGCTGTCTTGAAGGAAAGGACCCAGTCCTACCAGCATTCATCACCTGCTAAGTGAAGAGTTCTTGAGCCCTGAATAACCAGCAGCGATACCCAGGTACTACATTGAGGGCCTTGGGAAGCCTCTGAGATTTGCTAGCTTCAGGTGTCACTCAGAACATTACCAGCTATGGTGTCTACAGATCAAAACTTCTTCTGCTTGAAAAAAGCATAGGGAAAATTAAAGGGGAATTTGTCTTGTACCTTAGGTACCAACACTGCCACAGGGGGCTAGAGCACCAAGTGGGTTCTTTGGGTCACTGATTTTAGGACTTGACTCTTGGACAGCATTTCTGTACCTGGCCTAGGGCAGAGGGAAGCCCACTGCCCTGAAGGGTGAGTCCCAGGCTGAGCAGCATTCACTACAAGCTGATTTAAGAGATCTTGGACCTTAAAGGGACATCAGTGGTAGCCAAGCAGTGCCCTTCCTAGTCAGAGGTGGCAGTGACTAGAGGGTGAGGATCCTCTGCCTTTTGAAAGGAAAGGAAAGAGTGGGAAGGACTGAGTCTTGTGGTATGAGTGTCAGCTCAGCCACAACACAATAGAATGTTGGGTAGGTTTCTAAGGTTTTTTTTTTATTCCAGTTCCTGAATCCCAGACGAACTTAAGAACCCATCCAGCGCCTGGGTACTTCATCGCCCTAAGGGGACAAAAACAGGCCTGGCTGGCTTTGTCACCTGCTGATTGTAGAACCCCAGGGTCTTGAGCAAACAAAGGCAGTATCCAGGGAGTGTTTACAGCAGGCTTTGGGCAAGACCCAGCACTGTGCTGACTTCAGGTCTTCTGACCCAAGACATTCATAATGGTGGTGGCACAAGGGTGCTTGTGTTATTCCAACCCAAGGTTTAGGTGGTTCAGAAAGGAGTCATACACAGACTCTGTATGTTTGGGAGAAAGTAAAGGAAGAGAACAAAAGTCTCTGTCTGACAATCCAGAGAATTCTCCTGGATCTTGTCCAAGACCATCAAGATGGTACCTCTACGTGTCTGCAAGAACCACAGCTTCACTTGGCTTGGGGTACTCCACAAAACAGAAACAGCTTATATCACAACAACCAAGTCCTTGCAAATGTCTGGAAAGCCATCCCAAAAAAGACAGCTACAAAAAGCCCCCAAAATAAAGACTACAATAAGTATCTAACTCTTTAATGCCCAGACACTGAAGAACATTTATAAGGATCACCACCATCCAGGAAAACATGACCTCACCAAATGAACAAAATAAGAAACCAAGGACCAATGCTAGAGAAACAGAGATATGTGACCTTTCAGATAGGGAATGCAAAATAGCTATATTGAAGAAACTCAGAGAAATTCAAGATAACACAGAGAAGGCTTTAAGAATTCTGTCAGATACATTTAACAAAGAGATTGAAGTAACTTAAAAGAATTAAACAAAAATTCTGGAGCTGAAAAATGCAACTGGCATACTAAAAAATACATCAGAGTCCTTTAATTGTAGAATGGACCAAATAGAAGACAGAATTAGTGAGCTTGAAGATATGCTATTTAAAAATGTGCCATCAGAGAAGACAAAAGAAAAAAGAATATAAAGCAAAGAAGCACACCTACAAGATGTAGAAAATAGCTTTAAAGAGGCAAATCTAAGAGTTGTTGGCCTTAAAAAGGATATAAAGAAGGAAACAGGAGTAGATAATTTGTTCAAAGGGTTAAAAACAAAGAACTTTACAAACCTAGAGAAAAATATCAATACCCAAGTACAAGAAGCTTATAGAACAACAAGCTGATTTAACCCAAAGAAAACTACCTTAAGGCATTTAATAATCAGACTCCAAAGGTCAAGGATAAAGAATCAATCCTAAAAGCAGCAGGAGAAAAGAAACAAATATCATACAATGAAGTTCTAATACATCTGGCATCAGACTTTTCAGTGGATACCTTATGGGCCAGGAGAAAGTGGCATGACACATATAAAATGCTGAAAGAAAAAAAAAAGACTTTTACCCTAGCATAGTATATCCAGCAAATATATCCCTCATACATGAAAGAGAAATAAAGACTTTTCCAGGCAAACAAAAGCTGAGGGATTTCAGTATCAGGCATGTCCTACAAGAAATGCTAAAGTGGTACTTAAAACAGAAAGAAAATAAAATTAGTAAACAATAAATAATCACCTGAAGGTACAAAACTTACTAGTAATAGTAACTACATAGAAAAACACAGGCTATTATAACACTGTAACTGTGGTGTTTAAACTGCTCTGATCTTAAGTAGGATGGCTAAACAATAAACCAATAAAAATAATAACTACAACAACTTTTCAAGACATATTCAATACAAAGAGATATGAATAGATAAGATTAAAAGTTAACAAGTGAAGGTAGTGACGGGATAAAGTTTCCCCCCTGCCCCCATGGGAAGAGCCAAAAAATATTTGACTGATAGCCCTAGTGATTTACCATAAAAGTTCTTCAGTTGAACAATCACATTCTTATCATGGTCACATTTTACCAGTATTTTCATGCACAAATTATTTTTTACATGGATGTGATCTTTAAACTTAGCTAAACTATCACTATACTGAATGACATTACATGGAAACTTACGATTATTTTCATATATTTAAGGTTTGTTTTTAAATAATACAGCATCTGTATTTGTCTTTTATTTCTAATGATCATGTTCACTTCTTTTTTAATCTTTATTTTAGGTTTGTGGGTACATGTGTAGGTTTGTTACATAGGTAAACATGTGTCATGGGGGTCTGTTGTACACATTATTTCCTCACCCAGGTATTAAACTCAGTACCCAATCGTTCCTCCCCTTCCTCCTACCCTTCATCCTCAAGTAGACGAGAGTGTCTGTTGTTTCCTTCTTTGTGTTTATTTCTTATTATTTAGTTCTCACTTATAAGTGAGAACATGTAGTATTTGATTTTCTGTTCCTGACTTAGTTTGCTAAGGAAAATAGCCTCCAGCACAATCCATATTCCTGCAAAAGACAATATCTCATTCTTTTTTAGTATTCCGTGGTGCATATATACCACATTTTCTTTATTCAGCCTGTCATTGATGGGCATTTAGGTTGATTTCATGTATTTGTTACTGTGAATAGTGCTGCAATGAATATTTTTATGCACATGCCTTAATGGTAGAATGATTTATATTCCTCTGAGTATATACCTAGTAATGAGATTGCTGAGTCAAATGGTATTTCTGCTTTTAGCTCTGAGGAATCACAATACTGTTTTCAACAATGGTTGGATTAATTTGCACTCCCGCCAACAGTGAATAAATATTATCTTTTCTCCACAACCTTGCCAGCATCTGTTATTTTTTGACTTTTTAAGAATAGCCATTCTGACTGGTGCAAGATGATACCTCATTGTGGTTTTGATTTGCATTTCTCTAATAATCAATGTTATTGAGCTTTTTATCATATGCTTGTTGGCCACATGAGTGTCTTCAAAGGGAGTTTTTATTAATTTTCTTTTTTCTTGTTTGTTTATGAAAATAGTGTTACATTGTTATCAGACTAAAATAATAAATTAAAAGAATACTTGCAAGCCTCATGGTAACCTCAAACAAACAAAAAAGTACAATGGATACACAAAAAATGAAAAGCAAGAAATGAAACTATATCACCAGAAAATATCATCTTCACCAGAGGAAGACAAGAATAAAAGAAAGAAGGAAGAGAAGACCACAAAACAACTAGAAAACAAATAACAAAATATCAGGAGTAAATTCTTACTTATCCATAATAACATTGAATGTGAATGAACTGAACTCTCCAATCAAAAGACATAGACTGGCTGAATGCATGGGAAAACAAGACCCATTGATCTGTTGCCTACAAGAAACATGCTTCACATACGTAGACCCACATAGACTGAAAATAAAGGGACGGAAAAAGGTACTCCATGCCAATAGAAACCAAAAAAGAGGAATGATAGCCATGCTTATATCAGACAAAATATATTTCAAGAAAAAAAAAAAAACTATAAGAGGAGACAAAGGTCACTATTTAGTAACAAATGGGCCAATTCAGAAAGAGGATATAGCAATTTTAAATATATATGTACCCAACATGGGAGCACCCAGATATATAAATAAAATATTAGAGTTAAAGAGAGAAATAGGCCCCAATACAATAACTGCTGGGGACTTCAACATCCCACTTTCATCATTGGACAGATATTTCACACAGAAAATCAACAAAGAAATATCAGACTTAATCTACACTATAGACCAAATGGATCTAATGGATATGTGTAGATCTTTCCATCCAAAAGCTGCAGAATACACATTATTTTCCTCAGCACATGGATCATTCTCAAAAATAGACCATATGTTGGATCACAAAACAAGTCTTAAAACATTCAAAAAATTGAAACAGTTTCAAGCATCTTCTGTGACCACAATGGAATAAAACTAGAAAGTAATAACAAGAAGAATTTTGGAAACTATACAAATATCTAAAAATAAACAATATGCTTTTGATGACCAGTGAAGGGATCAGTGAAGAAACTAAGAAGGAAATTGAAAACCATCTTGAAACAAATGTTAATGGAAACACAACATATCAAAACTTATAAGATATAGCAAAGGCAGTATTAAGAGGGAATTTTATAGATATAAGTTGCCTACATCAAAGAAGAGGAAACTTCAAATAAACAATTTAGAAAAGCAGGAGTAAACTAGACCCACAATTATTAGAAGAAAGTAAATAATAAATATCAGAGTACAAATAAATGAAGTTGAAATAAAAAAATACAAAAGGTCAAAGAAAAAGATGTTTTTGTTTTGTTTTGTTTTGCTTGTTTTTCTGTAAAGTTAAACAAAATTGACAAACCTGTAACAGGCTAAGAAGAAAAGAGATAAGATCCAAATAAATAAAACTAGAAATGGAAAAATAGACATTACAGGTGTTACTACAGAAATTCAAAAAATCATTAATGCCTACTCTAAGCAACTATATGTCAATAAATTTAAAGTCTAGGAGAAATTGATACCTACAACATACCAAATTGAATCACAAAGAAATTGAAAACTTAAACAGACCAATTAAAAGTAAGAGATCAAAGACATAATAAAAAGTCTTCTGGTAAAGAAAAGCCTGGAATCTGATGGCTTCACTGCTGAATTTTACCAGACATTTAAAGAAGAACTAATATCAAGCTTACTCAATCTGTTCCAAAATATAGAGAAAGGGAAAATGCTTACAAATTCATTCTACAAGACCAGTATTACCCTAATACCAAAACCAGACAAAGACACATTAAAAAAAAAGAAAACTATAGGCCGATATCTCTGAAGAGCTTTCATGCAGAAATCCTTAACAAAATACTAGCAAACAGAATTCAACAATACATTAGAAAGATCATTCATCATGACCAATTGGGATTTATCCCTATAATACAAGGATGGTTCAACATATGCAAATCAATTAATGCAATACATCATATTAACAGAATGAAAGATAAACACCATATAATCATTTCAATTGATGCTAAGAAAGCATTTGATAAAATTTAACATCCCTTCAAGATTAAAAATAAACCCTCAAAAATTGGGTATGGAAGGAACAAATCTCAACATAATAAAAACCATGTATGAAAGACACAACTAGTATCATATAGAATGAAGAAAAACCAAAAGTCTTTGTGCTACAATCTGGAAAACTACAAGGATGCCCACTGTCACCACTCTTTTTCAAGATAGTACTAGAAGTACCAGCTAGGGCAATCAGGTAAAAGAAAGATATAAATTGGAAAATAATACATCAAATTATTCTTGTTTGTTGAAGCTATAACCTCATATTAAAAACAACAACAACAACAACAACAAAAACCTCAAGCCTCCACAAGGAAAGTATTAGAACTGCCGGGCATAGTGGCTCACACCTGTAATCCCAGCATTTTTGGAGGCTAAGGCAGGCAGATCACGAGGTCAGGAATTTGAGACCAGCCTAACTAACATGGTGAAACCCCATCTCTACTAAAAATACAAAAATTAGCCAGGTGAGGTGGCACATGCCTGTAATCCCTGCTACTCAAGAAGCTGAGGCAGGAGAATTGCTTGAACATGAGAAGCGGAGGTTGCAGTGAGCCAAGATCACGCCACTGCACTCCAGCCTGGGCAATAAAGTAACACTATGTCTCAGAAAAAAAAGAAAGAAAGAAAACTATTAGAGGTGATAAACAAATTCACTAAGGTTACAGGATAAAAAAAATCAAAATAAAAAATCAGTAGCATTTCCATATGCTAATCATGAACAAGAAAAAAAGAAATTTTAAAAGTAATCCCATTTACGATAGCCACACATAAAATTAAATACTTAGGAATTAAGTTAACCAAATTAGTGAAAGATCTTTCTAATGAAAACTATAATATTTTGATGAAGGAAATTGATAAGAAGACAAAAAATGGAAAAACATTTGATACTCATGGATTTGAAGAATCAGTATTATTAGAATGTTCATACTACCAAAAGCAATATACAGATTAAACACAATCTCTATCAAAATACCAGTGATATTCTTCACAGAAATACAAAACATCACCCTAAAATTTATGTGGAATCACACAAGACCCAGAATAGCCAAAGCTATTCTAAGCAAAAATAACAAAACTGGAGGAATCACATTACCTGACTTATACTATAAAGTTACACTATACTCCACTACATTATACTACATATACTATATTTATTCTATATAGATCTATAGTACACTATACTATAGAGCTATAGTATCCAAAACATCATGGTACTGGCATAAGATTACACTATAGAGCTATAGTATCCAAAACATTATGATGCTGGCATAAAAACAGACACATAGACCAGTGGAACAGAATAAAGAACCCAGAAACAAATACACACAACTACAGTAAATTCATTTTTGACCAAGTGCCAAGAACATACACTGGGGAAAAAATAGTCTCTTCAGTAAATGGTCCTGGGAAAACTGAATACCCATACGCAAAAGAATTAAACGAGAACACTATTTCTGGCCATATACAAAAATTAAATCAAATGGATTAAACACTTAAATCTAAGACCTAAAACTATAAAACTTGTAGAAGAAAACATAAGGGTAAATCTCCAGGACATCTCTCTGGGTAAAGATTTCTTAAACAATACCCCACAAACCCAGGCCACCAAATCAAAAATAGACAAATAGGTTTTCATCAAGTTAAAAAGATTCTGCACAGCAAAGAATACAATCAAAGAAGGGAAGAGACAATCCACAGAATGGGAGAAAATATTTGCAAACTACCTCTCTGACAAGTGATTAATAACAAGAATATATAAGGAACTCAAACAACTCTATAGGAAAAAAAATCATAATCTGATCAAAAAAATGGGCAGCAAACTATCACAAGAACGGAAAACCAAACACCGCATGTTCTCACTCATAGGTGGGAACTGAACAATGAGATCACTTGGACTGGGGAAGGGGAACATCACACACCGGGGCCTATCATGGGGAGGGGGGAGGGGGGAGGGATTGCATTGGGAGTTATACCTGATGTAAATGATGAGTTGATGGGTGCTGACGAGATGATGGGTGCAGCACAGCAACATGGCACAAGTATACATATGTAACAAACCTGCACGTTATGCACGTGTACCCTAGAACTTAAAGTATAATAATAATAAAATAAATAAAATAAATAAAAAAAATGGGCAAAAAATGTGAATAGACATTTCTCAAAAGAAAACAAATGGCAAATATGCATAGGAAAAAGTGCTCAACATCACTGATCATCAGAGAAATGCAAATCAAAACTATAATGAGGTATCATCTCACCCCAGTTAAAATGGCTTATATCCAAAAGACAGTCAATAGCAATGCTGGCAAGCAGGTGGAGAAAAAGGAACCCTTGTATACAGTTGGTTAGAATTTAAATTAGTACAACTACTGTGGAGAATAGTTTGGAGGTTCCTCAGAAAACTAAAAATTGAGCTATCATATGATCCAGCAATCCTACTGCTGGGTATACACCCGAAAGAAAGGAAAGCAGTATATGGAAGACATATCTGCACTCCTATGTTTGTTGCAGCACTGTGTACAATTGCTAAAATTTGGAAGTAACCTAAGTGCCCGGAAACTGATTAATGGATAAAGAAAATGTGGTACATATAGACATGGAAGTGCTATTCAGCCATAAAAAAGAATGATACCCAATCATTTGCAACAACATGGATGGAACTGGTAATCATTGTGTTAAGTGACATAAACCAGGAACAGAAAGACAAACATTGCATGTTTTCACTTATTAATGGGATTTAAAAATCAAAACAATTGAACTCATGGACATAGAGAGTAGAAGGATAGTTACCTGAGGCTGGGAAAAGTAGAGGGATGCTTACCAAAGGCTGGAGGTTAGGAAGGAGGTGATGTTTAATGGGTACAAAAAACATAGAAAGAATAAATAAGACACACTATTTGATAGCACAATAGAATCATTATAGTCAATAATAATTTAATTGCATATTTTAAAATAACTTAAGGAATATAATTGGAGTTTTTTTGCAACTGAAAAGATAAATGCTTGAGGGGGTAGACACCTCATTCTCTATAATGTGTGTCTTTCACATTGCATGCCTGTATCAAAACATTTCACATGCCTCATAAATATATACACCTACTAGGTACCCACAAAGATTTTTTTAAAATACAAATTAAAAAAAAATAATTCAAATCATCTCTCATTTGTATACAACACATATTGACATTTTCCTGAAATCCTGACAAGTGATTAATAACATTGGTTATTAATCATTGGTTATTGGTTTGCCTATTAAAGATATGAACATTCAAATTATTTTTAAAAAGCATGTGTAAAAACAAATTTTACATTACAATATGTGAAAATTTATGATTGCATGTATAATGCTTCATAGCCTTTAGCTCATATTCCACATTTTTGAATGTGAATTGGAGGTGGAAGGTTTAAATTATATAGAGAGAATTGAGACATAATTAACTTGGCCCCACTTTTCCTGACTTGTATTTGGTTTACCTTCCCAATAGAGTCATCTTCATATTTTCCCTTCTTGGAAATGGTGTAATAGGAAAGAAGAAAATCAAAGGACCATTGCTCAGAGGGTATAAAAATGCTTTCGCATTTCTTTTTACCAGGATCATTAAATATGGCTTTTCCTCCATCTGTACTATTCCAAAGACAAATGTAACATGTTAACAACAAAACCAAAATTTTTAGGTTGATCATATTTTAACGGCTTTTATAATTTTCTACTTACTTCCATTAGTTATTTTATATGAATATTTCTTGAAAAATCATATTGGTTTATGATTCCCAGTCCAATTTTCAGGTTCAACATTTATAAAGCCTATTATCATTTGTCTAGCACTTCTTATGCATTTAGCTGAAATAGAAATAGAAGTACAAACTATGAATTCTGTACTCCAGATTGTATAATATAGTTGGGAATATAACAGCAATGCACATTAAGCACTCATCAACAAAAAAAATGCAATTGCATATAATTTTTATAATAGAATGGTTCAGAGAAGAATAACAATGTAGTTAGTGATAATAAAATAACTATTAGCCCTTACCGTTTGCTATTTGCCACATGCTTAATATGTTATATCTCACCTAATACTTTCAACAACCCTAAGTGGGTGTCCTTAGCAGCCTCATTTCATAATTAAAACAACTGAGGCAGAAATGGTAATTAGCTGCTCATGATTACACAGATATTAAACGGTGCAGTGAGGACTGCAAGTCAGGCAGTTTCAATGCTAATTCTGTAGCTGCTTTATGACCAGATGACAGGACTAAGAAAATAGAAGAGAATAGGCTTTGTAATGTAGTAAAGGAAGGAAGGAAAAAAGTATAGCAGAAGACGGGAGAAAGAAGGAAGAGTTTGGAAGTCTTAAAAATATATTTTAAAAATGGAATAATGGGACAAAACCCAGAAAACCAAACAGAGGCCATTTTATTTCATGAAGCTTTAGGAGATTTGGGAGAAATAAATCATTTAACAAAATAAATACTAAACAGGAGTCATTTTGGAAGGTAGTTAAAAATGTACCAAAAAGGAAAGAAACCAGGATTAGGAAAGCCTTGTTGGAGATGATTTCAGGAATATGTGGGATGCAATTTAGAGCTGAACTTGCATAATGACTGTGGAAATAAGATGGGAGGGAAGCAAGAGCTCTTTGGAATAAAGTCAAGAATTTTTATAAACATCTGTTTATGACATAGCTTGGGCAACCACCTTCACCTCAATTCAAAATGTAATGATCTGCTTCTCATCTCCCCCAACCCACACTGATTTTCCTTCTAAAACCCCTTACCTCAGTCAATTGAGTCATTTAGGAAGTTTTTTCATTTGCTCGCATATACAATCAGGGAGATCCAAATCTTCTTAAACTTATTTAAAATAATCTCTCCAAGTCCATAGCTTTTCCTCCTTGAGCCCTTCAGCACCTTCAGTGAGCAATAATTACAATAATAATCTTGTATTATTTTGCTTTCCTTTCTGAATTTATAATTAACTTTTGAACTATTCCTAAATGTATCTGCATAAATATTACATTTACAATTTCATTCCCATTCATTTATACCAAATAGTTCATCCATCTACCACTGGCATCCATAGAATTTCATCAAAAGTGTTCAATTCTTATACTTAAAACTGCAATACTGTGAATGGGGTCACGATTTGTCATATATGATGCACTATGTTGAGTCAGAAAGACAGATTTAATTTAGTTAGTAAGCATTAAGCTGTGTACAATAGGAGATACACAAATGATAGGAAAGTTGGCCTTCAAAGGTTTTAAAATCTAAAGCATTATATATAATGCATGTATATTATATATATGTATATGTGCATACATATATGTGTATATATACTTTCAAATGACCATAATAAATAGGAGTGTAAAAGCAACAGACTGAAACAGTAGTAATACTTCAAGGTTGAGGAAAAACCAAACTCTTTAGAAAATAGAAATCTCTATGGAGAAAAGAGCATTTGGGTGGACTTTAAATCACAGGTAAGAGTTACACACTGAAATGAGGAAAGACATGTAGTGGGATTTCGGGGTCATATTCGGGATATTTGTACACTGTGTAGGAAATGCAAGGAGGAACGATGTAAAAGAGTAATAGCTGGCATTTTATAAGATACATTCGATGTCCAAGACATCTTGTAAAGCACTCCACTTGAAATAACTCAAGAACTGTCTTACTATCTTAATGAGGCAATTCCTATTATTTTTCATAATTTACAACTAAAGAAACTGGGATTAGACAAGCAAAAGCAAGTGCTAAATCACTGAAGCAGGCTCTGCCAACGTCTCACTCACATAATCTCTGCTTACTTGGAGGAAGCCAAGATAATTCCCATACTTATGGAAGTCTTCCCGTGTTTCTCTGCATTAGGCTGCTTTCTGGCTATAAAAGGTGCTTGGCTCACTCTGGAGCAATGATCAGTCCACTAGAGACAAGTGCTGGCACAGTTCTGAGGACTCTTCCTACAGAGGTCTCCAGTGGGATTAAGCTCCAGTTACCCACAAGTATAACCCACCTATGATCAAACCCATTATGACTTTCTTCCCTCCTGTGTTTCATTCTCCCACTCCCTTCCATTGCTTCCCAGATTTACCTTCCAAAGCAACTTCCTCAGATACTGACTTCAGGCTCTGCTTTTAGCATAGTCCCCCTTAAGTCATTTGGCATATGGAGTGTGCCCAGAGGTCATAGCCTGAGAACAGAATTCTGGAATTGGACTACTTATCAGTCATTTATCAATGAGTATTACCATGCCAGTGGTATGCAGGATTCAAATACTTCTCGTGTCACAATAATGTTTAGATTGTCACCTATGGTGAATTGGACTGATACACAGAGAGATGCAATGTTTTATGCAAGAGAATAAGCTCTTGAATATTATTGAGGAGAAGTAATTATAGTAATTATGGAGTTGTTTGGCTTGTGTTAAGTCCTGTAGGAATGATTAAGAAAGAGAAAGATAAACTCAGATCAGCTAACTTCTATTTAGGACACTGTGAAAACTAGAGTCTCCATGGCAGCATTTAAAGATATTATTATCTCATAATCAGAGGGCAGATTGGGCTGAAACTCTGGGGTAAGACTGACGGGAACAGTGAAAGATTTAAAAAGAAAAATTAATTCACAGTCTCAGCAAGCTGTTATGTTAAAGTCAGAGACCACGTAGGAAAAGAGGAAAAGAGAGACCCTGAGAGCTAGAATGGTACCATTTGAATGAATGTGCTTGAACAACTTGATTCCCCGTATTTCCCTGTCCTTTGCTAATGGAGAGCAGCTTCGCATTTCCTTAAACAGGGCAGAACCATCACATATGATGTTTGTCCTCATTAATATTGGCCACTACCTCCCCTTATTTCTTTTAGAGTCAGAAGAAATAAGGGGAGGTAGTGGCCGATATTAATTTCTCCTCATGAGCAGATAAAAGAGGTGTTATACTGTTTGAGTAAAGAAGTGACTTCTGAAAGCGTTACAGAAGCCTGAGAATATATACCAGCAATAACTGGGAAAGCATATGTGGAGGTGAAATGTTAGAGTGCTGGGTCAGGTAAGAGACAGATGTTAAGGTCAGAGGGAAGAGTTTATTGACATGGTGGCATTTTGTCATGAATCCGTACTTCACATCATGACAAAGATGCCTGAACTTAGTACCTTTAGGGAAATACTTCTTTCACTTTGTAGATGACTTAGAGTTAATGAGACAGCAATGCTGAAATGCCTTGGCAAAATATTAAAGAAGAATACAGAAGGTTCACGAAGATAGTTCTTTGTGAATAGATTGATAATATAAGGCTAGATATTATATCAATAGATTGATAATATAAGGCTAGATAGCCACCAACTGTTTATGTTTCCCAGCAGAACACAGAAGCCAATCCCTTCCCTAAAATGTTGAGAAAGGGGGCAATGAAATCATTGAGAAGCTCACTGGTAGCTGTCTACTGCAGTCCAACATAAATGGTAGGAGATATTGTTAGTGATCTGGAGTTCCTACTGTGAATAGGGGAGCTATGATTTTGAAAAATGAGAAGCCAAATGGTAGCATTTAATCACCAGATGCAAAGTTTTATGATTACCATAATGAACAGCAAGGCAAAAATGGGAATTAGGAAACTGATCTTTCAGCATCCCTGGCAATGGTCATGATATTCAAAAAGCTAGATGATGTTAATGTTTGGCTAACATAATAAAAAGTAATTGAGATCTGGAAAGTAGAAGAGTGAAATCAGCCACAGTTATGAAAATCCACTCTCCCTCATTCACTTTATTAAACTAAGCCAGTGCTCAGATCCAGAGGTTACCCTGAAGTGGAGATCAGGGCCATTTGAGGAAGAACTCTGCAATTCTACAGCAGGAGTATGAAATATATATTTTCCCTATCCTTCCGCCAAAGCTCCCCTGACATTTACCTTAGTAATGGTACACTGGAGTAAAAGGTATATACATGTTTCAAGGACTCTTAGACATATAATCTCAACTGACATTTAATGCCAAGGGTGCCAAAGCAACATTATCTCCTCTTTGTTACAGTAGGGATATTCAGTGGTCAGGTGATAAATGGAGTCCTGAACCATATTTATCTTGCAGTGAATTCAGTGGGTCCACCAGACCCACAGCTCACATTGTGGTTAATTTCCATAGTTCCTGAGTGCATGATTGGTGTTAACATAATTGGTTATAGATAGAACTCTCATATTGTTTCCATGATATGTTACAGTCATGATTTTTTTTTTTTTTTTTTTTGGTTTGTTTTTATTGAGACCAGGTCTTGCTCTGTCACCTAGGCTGGAGTGCAGTGGCACGATCACTGCTCACTGCAGCCTCAACATCCTGGGCTCCAAGTGATCCTCTTACTTCAGCCTCCCCAGTAGCTAGGACTACAGGTATGCACCACCACGCCTGACTAATTGTTTTTGTATTTTTTTTTGAGACAGTGTTTTACCATGTTGCCCAGGCTAGTCTCTAACTGCTGGGCACAAGGGATCCTCCCACCTTGGCCTCCCAAATTGCTGGAATTACAAGCAAGAGCCATCATGCCCTGCCAACCATAATGATTTAAAAGCCAAGTAAGAAAAACAGAAACCTCTCTCTCCCTTTCTCTCTCTCTCTCTCTCTCTCTCACACACACACACACACACACACACACACACACACACACACTCCAGCTAGTAAACCAGAGGCACTGTATCTCATAGTGAAA
Source organism: Macaca thibetana thibetana (assembly GCF_024542745.1). Taxonomy (NCBI): domain Eukaryota; kingdom Metazoa; phylum Chordata; class Mammalia; order Primates; family Cercopithecidae; genus Macaca; species Macaca thibetana. The sequence continues at coordinate 63,687,051 of NC_065582.1, read as the reverse complement.
TGGCCAAGATTGGTGTCACATTCAAAGACATAAGAGATGTAGAGATGGTTCTATATTTTATTTCCATTTAATTTTACCACTATGAATCCTACAATATATAAATGAATCACAGTGAATGATACCACACTATTATAGTGCTACCATTGTAAACTCAATCCAAGATATTGTGGTGAATTTTTTTTTATCAGATCTACACAGACTCTGGCATTTCCTATGTTGTTCTTGATATGGTAAATGCATTATTCCAAATCAATAAAGAGAATCAAAAGCAGTTCAATTTCCTGGAATGTAGAGTTTTGCACATTCACTGTGTTGCCCCAGAACTATGTTAACGTTTTTGCTCCTTCTCGTGATATGGTTCCTAATATATTTTGAATTTTCCTTTATAATACACCAATGAACATGTATTTTATCCAATATTTGAAAAGCATTGGCTATCTCTGCAACTTTCCATTTCCTGTTTCCCAGAAAAGGACTTGTCTCTCTAAGTATATTAAGGCCTGATATCATTTTGGTATTTTTACTCAGCTGGGGCAGTATGTAAATATACTGGTAACTAATTAAAAACCCCTAGAATATTAGAATCTCATTTTTCCTTAGAATTTAAAAGCCCTGTGACTTAGGCAATTCTGACTTTTCATGCTTAAATAGATCATTGTTTGACTGTTTACTCATAACTTATATTGTCTCTTCTCCCTGAGTTGACCCCTAAAGTCATTTTGTGTTTCATCTTTTCTAACTCTCTGCTTCGTTCTCTACATCAGCTGTCAAGAACTGTCCACTGGCCTGAAATACATGCTCTATTTCCCATTCCTTTACTTCTTAGACTCTGAATCACCTCTACTCCACACTACCTAGATCCTTCTTAAAGTATGGTCCATGGACTCATAGTATAGGTATCATCTCATAGTAGACATGCAGAATCTCAGGCCCTATCTAGACCTACTGAATCAGAATCTATACTTCAAACAAAAATTCCTAGTTGAGATTTGTCTACTAATGTTTAAGAAGCACTTACCTAATCTATCAATTGAATAGTGAGTAATGGGCCAATAATCAGCAGACAGAGATGCTTCTGGGTATGGATGTGGTGGATACATAGAAAACTTTTAAGTGCATGAACCTGGGGCATGCTACCTGTGTTCACCAGCTTCCAATCTAGCAAATTTCTGTTCATTTGCTGCCAGAAGATTTCTGCCCCATGGCAACTAACATAATGTTGAGCAATTCTAAGCTTGTTATTGCTCAGAAGCTATAATCAAATGAAAGCGCTGTCTCCTTGAGAGTCTGCTCATGGTTTTAAAGCTCCCTTGAATAATTAAGAATGTGGCCATTATTAGCCTAAATAACTAATAATCTTCTCAGAAGTCTTCACCAAGAGAATTATCCCAGAATTGAGTCCTTTAGATACTGGTTTTGGGTGGGTGCTGCCTTTCTTACTTAATTAATCTTCAAGCAAAGAAGACAGTGAATACATTCTATTTTTACAGAGAGAGCTGAAGCATCATATTTTTAGTGAATCATTATCTACTTTTCCTATGTAAAAGAGAATTGACCCTCTATCTTATCTTTACAAAATTTCTTCATAAAAATAATACTTATGGGCATTATATTACATTTTTTTTCATTTATTTTGTTGCCACTAACAGAGTTCATGCCATGTGAGGGCAATAAATTGGTTTAGTTCACCATTATGCTCTATTTTCTAAAGAAATGTGTGACACATTATTTGAACTTAATATATTACTTTTTGCCATTGCTTTTAATGGCATAAGCTGTGATTACTTTTCCACCAACCTAATAAAAATGTTAGAATTAAGAAAAAGTATCATTCAGCTTCCAAAGTTTAGAATTAAGGAACCAGAAGGTTAACAGTCTCCCTTGTCTGAATAGTCCTCAGTCTGAACACTAGTTTAGATAAAAATGATTCTTATCTCAAGAACTCTGTAAGGCTTCATCCGGGCTTAAAGGGATTATCTAGGGCAGTCTCAGGTAGGTGTAATAGTTAGATGGTAAACCTGTATTGTGGTACTATTATTCAACATACTTGCTGTGTTTTCCTTCATTTATACTCACTGAATTTCTCCACTTATGTTTTAACAGCATCTATTCTTCTATATCTGTAGGGGCCCATATATCATGAAAAAATGACAGTAAAAACACTTGACTATTAATTGTCACATTAATATTCTAGGTGAAATTTTAAAATGATGTATATATTAAAGTCGTTACTTTCTATCCTAGCCTCAAAAGAAAAAAAGAGGCTATTGAAAGCAGAGAAAGAAATAAATCAGAAGACAAGATCAATACAAGATAAGTACATAACTTGTTGACTGATGTGGACTGTGGTTCACTTGGCAGTCATAAGCAGGACAACTAGGTGCTGGCTTAGAGCCCATGTAGCTCCCAGGCAATGATGTAATTTAAAGAATGATGTTCCAGTAACTTTTTCCAAAGCATAGTTGCATATTCATGAGTTTGTTTTCTATTATTCTATCATTTTAAGTTCTGAACCTGTTCATGTCTGCCTTCCTTAAGTTTATGAACACTTGAGCCAGGTTTACAAATGGTAAACTATCTGTTTATATGTATTTTTTATTTTATGCTTTCAAAACTAATTAGCCAGCAACTGCAAAATTGTACTTATATTTATTCTAGTCAAAAGATTTCCATAAGATTAATTATAACCAACATCTGTTTACAAGGTATCTTGTTCAGCACTCAAATGCAGACATATAAAATCAGTTGACCAGAACTTTTGTCAAACATATAGTACTATTCATTCAGTAAAAAGAAAAATGACTTTGACATGTTAAACAATATTATCAATAAATGAATTTAATTCATAATGCATATTTTTTTTTTTAGATGGAGTTTCACTTTTGTTGCCCAGGCTGGAATGCAATGGTGTGATCTCGGCTCACTGCAACCTCTGCCTCCAGGATTCAAGGGATTCTCCTGCCTCAGCCTCCCAAGTAGCCGGGATTACAGACATGCACCACCACACTCGGGTAATTTTGTATTTTTCGTAGAGATGGGTTTCACCATATTGGTCAGGCTGGTCTTGAACTCCTGACCTTTGGTGATCCACCTGCCTCGACCTCCCAAAGTGCTGAAATTACAGGCATGAGCCACCATGCCTGGCCAGTAATGCACATTTTAACACAGGCAATTATAGGGGTCAATATACTCATTTTAAACACTTAAAAATTCAGACTTATCAGCACTTAAAAGTTAATTCAGTGGTTAAGAATTTGTCCTTAGACCCGTCAGAATACAAAATGGTTTTCATTGTACCATTGCCCACACTCAAATCCTCTTGAGTATTGTCTCACTTCCCAAAACAATTTAAAAATAGGTTAAAGTGTTTCAAATATGTAAGATGTTGCTTTAACTAGGCCAACAAGCTCTTTCTTGCTATCAGTTTTATTAGTTAATTCATCTAGTTACCCCTTTAATCCCCTGGAACACATAAGTGAAAACAGAAACTTTGCCTTTTGTTTAGGAAAGAATTTCAGTCTTGGGTTTCTATTCAAATGAATATAATACATGAATTAGAATACAAGGTAGACCAAACCGTTGAGAAAAAAAAAATCATTCCCAAATCAAAATTCTCCATGAAGTTGGCTTTATTTTTTATGCAAAATTATAATCATAATCTCTTTATTCTCTAATAATTCTTGAGTGGAAAAGATTATGTCTGTCTCTTTGGAATAGAAACAAAACCACATTTCAAAATCAGAAGTAGGTAGTATGATTTGATGAAATAAAGTTCAATGAGACTTTGGAAATTAACTTATTGGGACTGTTGGGCATTTTGAAGCCTCAGTGTTTTCTATATTCATTTTCTTCTTTCACCTTAAGGTCATAGTAATTACTATAGCAATTTGTAATCATTTTGACATTTCTTGGAGATACCAGATATTAAAGAAAAATCTATATAGCTATTTAAGTAGTTATTCCAATATTGGTTATAATAGCCAGAACAAATACCATTGTGTCAAGAACTTTACCATCTAATATGGTTTTAACTCATCTTAGGATCCGTAAAGGATTTCAACACTTTCACTTCCATGGAATATTGGTAATTTATTTATTTCTTGGCAGACTTATCCAAAATATACTAAAATAAGTTCAGATGATTATAGAAAATTCTTTCTGTATGTTTAGAAATTTTATATAAGCACTAGATCAAGTACATTGTTCAACATCATTGTATCAGTAAGTAAATGGCTGATGAGAGCAATTGCCTGAAAAGTTCTAGGGCTAAGCACCCTGCCTACATATCAAATACGTTTCCACACAGTTAAGAAGAAAGGTATTTGTGGACTACATTAACTTTCAAACATGACTGAAAAAGAGGCATGAGGAATCCAAAGGAAAAAAAGGGGGTGGAACCATTCAGAGTTCTATAACCATAAAGGCTAATGTTAACTAGATGGCATATTCACTGCTGCACAATGGTGAAGGATACTTAAGATAAGATCCAGTAAACTTCGATGCTTACTTTAATGAGGCACTGCAGCTTTTTACTACAAACGCTAAAAAATATAGTTATTTAAATGTCTTCATTCAAGCTGATACTTTAAGATTGAAATAAAATTCAAATACAATCTCCACTGGTATAGGTTTAGATTCTAAGATCTGCCCACATAAAATGTCTTATATTATTTTTAAAACAATTTTGATTAAAATTCATTAAAAGATACTGCAAGTATATTAACAACTCATCATTTTATGGTTACTCATAGTAATTGATTCACTTATAATTTATTTTTGTCTTTTTAAACTGCTTATCATAAAATGTAGGCATCATTTTGTGTCTGCAATATTTGAAAAAGATTTGAATGTTTTTTCTTTAAATGTATTACTAAAATACTTTATAGTATGAAAACTATTCTTGCAAACCAAAATATAAACAAATAACTCAGCTGTACTTTTTATATTATGTAGACTGTGAACTATACTTAATGACATGAAATGAGGAACATTATGTATTTAATTAAAACCATTTGCAAAAAAAAAATGAGGCATTAGAATCTACTGTAGTGTCTGTAACTTATATCACATTTTCAGTAAAACTTTATCAAATAATTTCTTACAAATTTTCTGAAATATCTTTTTAAAAAAACATTTGCATAAACATAGAAAGCTCTGCAATGCCATCTCTAGAGTTTAAAACATAAACCAGCATATTAGTGTTGCTAAATCCAGAGAAAATTATGTTTCTTTGACCCTTGTTTGAAGGTTTTAATTAAACATACACACATGTTTTGTTTTTAGTTATCCAGAAAATACTAACTCACTTCTGATATTGGGTCTCAAGTCAAATGAATGCAAAAGCGTAATGTGCCATTTTCACTGCCAGGAATCATATAATTCAAGCATATAAAATAAGCAGTGTTGTAGTCAATATCAAAATAAATCTACTCAAAATTCCCCAAAAAGAGCCATTTGCCAAAGCACTTTCTGCTATAAACGATCCATCAATGCCAGGAAATAGAAAGGAAAACATGATTTTTCTCTTGGGAGGACTTCATCGGGAAGAGTCTGTTCAACTTTTCTGTGCATTGTCTTTTGAAAATGCATTCTACTTTTTGCCCTACTTTCCCAGCATTACAGATGCCCTGCTAATAACACTAATGATTTCATGCTGAAATTTTAAAAGTAGAAAGAATCTGAAAAACAATAATGTTGTATTTTTTCCTTAAGTGAGTTAATTTATGAATTACAGATGTCCTAAAATATTAGTTAAGATGAATAATATTGTTTTCTAACATTTATTTCTAACATTTCTCTCAGATATGTTAGTAATTCCCTCTCAAATATTTCTGAGGATTGGTCTTCCAGGTAGTTTATGCCTGTAGTCATCTAGAGTGTAAGCACCTCCACTCTTCAAAGATGTTGGTCAATCTTCTTAAAACTGTTCCTTCCATTGTTTAATTATTGTTACGATTAGAAAATCAATTTTTCTAAAATATTTTAATATATGTTCTAATAGCATTGGAGCATTAGAAAGTCTGATTATACTTTTCAAGGCAAGAACTCCTAAAAGTATTTGGAACTGTCAAAATTCTCTTCATAGGTGTTCCCATTAAAGTGAAAAGGAGACTGTTTTCTTCAGTTATATTTTTATCTATAAAGGTTTCCAGCTCCTTTGCGATTCTGTCCACTCTCTTATAATTAATCTAGTTTGCAATGGTGATAATCAAAAATCAAAATATTTCTGTTGGCAGAGTCTGACAAGAAAACAGTGTGGTTGCGATGGTTTGAATTTGTCCCTTCCAAAATTCCTGTGTGAACATTAAATGGCCAGTACCATGGTATTAATTGGTGAGGCCTATTGGGAAGTGTTAAGTCATGAGGGCTCTGACCTCATAAATGGGATTAAGTGCCTTTATAAAAGGGTTTGACAGAGAGAATTGGACCCTTTATTTCACTTCCACTCCTTCAGCCTTCGGCCTTGTTAGGATGCAGCATTCCTCTCCTCCAGAAGACACAGCCACGGGTGTCATCTTGCAGGAGAGACTGGCCTCTCACCAGACACCAAATGTTCTGTCACCTTGATCTTAGATTCCCAACCTCCAGAACTGTGAGAAATATATTTCTATTGTTTATAAAGTGCCCAGTCCATGGTATTCTGTTACAGCAGCACAAACGGGCTAAGACAATGGTTGAAATGTATCTTTCTTTATTTGAAAGCATACTTCTTTCTTATCAAGCATTCTATAGTTCTATTCCACTGTTTGAATTTAAGAATAAGAATATATCATCATTGATCTTAAATATCATCTTAATATTCACAATGCCTAGTAATTTTAAATGTAAATCTGTTGATATAGTCATTGGTTATCCCAGCCTTTTGTATCACACCATATTAGATAAGTATGTTCCAATTGTTGAAGAACAGATTGTCATGTTTGAATGTAGGCTTTCCTGAACAAAAGCTGCCTATAATATGTGCATATGCTGACTAATTTCAAGGAAAGGCACATAAACAGAAGTTAGCAAAGACAGTAGTAGGGGAAAATGAGATGGTTACTACTGGTTTAAAATTATAAAATATTTCAATAAAAGCAACAACAAGGACACTTTTACCCATATCATTTCCAAATTCACACCAACTACTCACATGATTTTTTTTCCTAAAATCTGAAAATAATTATAGGACAGTATCCAAGTAAGCAATGTGGGCAGTTTAACAATTAAAGCTTACCTTAGTGGTAATTTTCAGAATGATTTTTGTCTAAAGCTCTTCAACTTTATCTGAACTATGTATACTTTCCTTAAATATTTAAACAATTAAACTTTTATTTTTATTTCTTATCAAAATATAGCAACTAAAAAAGAATTAAATAATACATTTAAAAACAAATTTTATATGGCTTTTAGTTTTTACTTTTTGAGAAATTATAAATATGTCTACAACTAACCAATTAGAAAATGATAACAATGATAATTTCTCAGCAGTCAAATAAACTAATTTAATCATATTATTTATAAAATAAATATTTTAATCCTTTTACTATAATAAAATTTTATTTATAGTGTAAGAATGTTTTTAAGCTATTTTCAAAATATATCAAATAAATATTTTGATCTAAATTTTTCAGCTGTCCTTTTTTCTTCTTTATTAATATCATTGATACAGAATTTTCAAAAATTAATAATGTAACTCAGTAGCTCTATTTATATTGTAACTGCTTATACATTAAAGTAAAATCAAAAAGTTACATAATTCATATCTTAATCATTTAATACAACATTACAGACCAACTATGCAAAGTAATACTTGCCATCATTCTTCATTGCTAGTTTAAATTTGAATTTTACATTCTTCTTTTAAGAAGGAAAATCTGTTTCTTTTTTCCCATCATAGGTAGAAATGGTCTAATTTTTAGACTAACTTTCCTTGGGTCTTCCATAAAAAGAATGACTGGTAGCTATATCTGTTAATCATTTAAAATTATTTTTAAAATTGTATTTTATACACCATTCTGTTTTCATGGTCGGTAACTACATGTGGGATGTATGAAAACCAGTCAACAACTAATAGTGCATGTGTACCAGAGAGAAATCAAAGCTAGTTACTTCCCTAAGTGGCCAACAGTGAGAATCTATAAACATTTAAATAGTACATAATATTCCATTGAGTATGATAAGGTTGAGCAAATAAGTAGAGAGTAGTTTCACTAAATTCCTTTTAGGCATATTGCAGTGGTCAAACCATGTTAATTTCTAAAATATAACAGACAAGGAAAATAACAAGCCTTCATTCCAATGAGTTAAAATGTACCATTTTTCTTGGTTCACTCTCCGGATGTGTAAATCAAGACAAAATTATAATCCTATACTAAATAAAAATGAAACACCAAAATTATCATTATATGCACAAAAAAACATGAATTATAATAAAATTTGTGCTATTTTAAAAAGCACTTTAAAGTCAATGTTGGACTGTGCCTGACGCTAAAAAAAATCTATATTTTGAATCATACCCAACTTTATGCTATTAGAAATAAGCGTCCTCCAAACCAATGGAAACTGGCATTCTTGTCTGAACAGAAACCGTCTGGAAAAAAAATTCTCATTTTATAATCATTTCGGTATATGCATGATGACATTTAAAAACATCTGGTTTTAATGATGTCCAGAGGACATTCCAGAATGGTGGAGTCTAGATGAGCAGATATGTAAAAAAGCACTTCTTAGTAATTGTAGTAAGTAGAATACATAAAAGGGATAAATTCAGGCTGAAGAAAAATGGGAATTGTTATTTTAGGGGTTCTTTGGAAAATGAATCACAAAATAAGTATAAATGCCTAAATTGTATATTGCCTGATGAGTAATTACTTGACTGATCTGAAATCAAAGTCACAGTTGATTTTTAGCCAAGATTCTTGACAGGCTTAAATAAATGGAACCAATTCAAACCATTCTGGCTCAGCATGATTGAGACTCAGTCTCCAGAACAATAGCCTGCTAATCTACTGTCACATGGGAGAAAAAGTAAACTTGGTTTGGGCTCCAATGACCTTAGGATTTTTAATTTTTTAAGCCCTAATTTAGATAAGTTCAATATCTCAAACTTTTAGCAGCTTACATAAAACAATTATTAGGTAATATAATAATTACCATGTAAGAATAATTAATTTAATTTATAATTAATTTATACTGGAACATCAGCCATAAGGGATTATATCAATTATATTCAGATTTGGTTATGAATGTCTACTAGTGTTTACATGTTTCAAAAATTGTTACACAGGCTTGAAAAATCATTACAGAATGTAGAACTGGTGGAAAGATTTTACTACCAAACATACAGAATTCTATCTTAGCTTTCCACTTTCCAGAAAAGGAAAGGATATCTAAAGTTTGATTTTTATGGATAATTTGATGTAGTTGCTGTCCTCAAAGTTGTTTTGCTTTTTATTTGAGGGTCACTGCATAGCACTACCTATGAAGGGGGTCATGGCTTTTTATTACTAGAGATAAGATAATATTTTCTTGTCTTTTATATAAACTATATGTTTATTTGACGGCCGGGCGCGGTGGCTCAAGCCTGTAATCCCAGCACTTTGGGAGGCCGAGACGGGCGGATCACGAGGCCAGGAGATCGAGAGACGATCCCGGCTAACACGGTGAAACCCCGTCTCTACTAAAAAATACAAAAAAACTAGCCGGGCGAGGTGGCGGGCGCCTGTAGTCCCAGCTACTCGGGAGGCTGAGGCAGGAGAACGGCGTAAACCCGGGAGGCGGAGCTTGCAGTGAGCTGAGATCCGGCCACTGCACTCCAGCCTGGGTGACAGAGCAAGACTCCGTCTCAAAAAAAAAAAAAAAAAAAAAAAAAAAAAAACAAAAAAAAAAAAAACAACAACAAAAAAACCACATAGCTTCTGTGGATGAAATGAATGTGGAGAGGCAGTTGTTCCCCATGAACAATGCCATACCCCAACACAGCGGAGAGCAGAGCCATGAACGGAAGAGAGAATGAAAACCATTGTTAGAAATTCAGCTCAAGGACTGTAAAGTAACAGAAAGATCCTCTGGTATAAGATATGTTAGGTAAACTTTATAGTGCTGAGTTTTAATAAAAGCTATAAAATTATTCAGAATTTCAGTTTACTTATTTATTCATATGTTTTTCATATTTGGACCAAAGACTAGTTCAACCATTGTGGAAGACAGTGTGGCAATTCCTCAGGGATTTAGAACTAGAAATACCATTTGACCCAGCCATCCCATTACTGGGTATATACCCGAAGGATTATAAATCATGCTGCTGTAAAGACACATGCACACATACGTTTATTGTGGCACTATTCACAATAGCAAAGACTTGGAACCAAACCAAATGCCCAACAATAATAGACTGAATTAAGAAAATGTGGCATATATACACCATGGAATACTATGCAGCCATAAAAAATTATGAGTTCACGTCCTTTGTAGGGACATGGATGCAGCTGGAAACCATCATTCTCAGCAAGCTATCGCAAGAACAGAAAACCAAACACCGCATGTTCTCACTCATAGGTGGGAATTGAACAATGAGAACACTTGGACACAGGAAGGGAAACATCACACACTGGGACCTGTTGTGGGGTGGGGGGAGCGGGGAGGGATAGCATTAGGAGATATATCTAATGTAAATGACGAGTTATGGGTGCAGCACGCCAACATAGCACATGTATACATATGTAACAAACCTGCACGTTGTGCACATGTACCCTAGAACATAAAGTATAATAAAAAAATTTTAAAAAAAATTTAAAAAGATACTCAATGCAAAGTATTCAATCTGGAAATTGAAGGCAAAAATGTCAAACCTCTCTTTCTTTTTAAAATTAAAAGCTCAAACTCAAGGCAAAAATGTCAAACCTCTCTTTCTTTTTAAAATTAAAAGCTCAAACTCAAGGCAAAAATGTCAAACCTCTCTTTCTTTTTAAAATTAAAAGCTCAAACTCAAGGCAAAAATGTCAAACCTCTCTTTCTTTTTAAAATTAAAAGCTCAAACTCAAGGCAAAAATGTCAAACCTCTCTTTCTTTTTAAAATTAAAAGCTCAAACTCAAGGCAAAAATGTCAAACCTCTCGTTCTTTTTAAAATTAACACCACAAATTAATGCATTCTGTCGTATTCAAGAAAGCATAGTAAAGGTACTTAAGAAGCAATATTTTTATATAAATCAAAAATATTAATTTTTTTCAAATATAGGTTATGTGCATTTCTTATGAGGAAAGAGCTAAAAAAAACTATCAGGAGCAAAACTATACAAGTATATTCCATCTTTAAAATAAAAGCTCTGTATGCACCGATATTTAATAACATTACATGGTTTAAATTGAAAGCTGGTAAAAAATAACATAAATTATTATCATAAATTAAAATCATTTAATGTAATTAAAGTGCAATGGAAAAACTTAATCTTTGCAATTTGACATATTTCTTCTAATAATACAACAACTTTATTTACAATAAAGATGTTACTCATTTCTTTAACAGTACATCTTAGAGTAACTACATTGTAAGAAATAAAATTATGATGGTATACATAAATGAAGCAACATTTTTATACAAGTTATTTGTTTTATTTTTAAAAAAGAAAAGTAGTAAGTAGTATATATTGAGCATTGATTGCATAGTTATGTATATTACCACTTTTTAAAGTAGTATTGGTAATTAGTAGCTGAATATTATGAAAGCTTTATGCATTCTGCTAAGTCTGGTGCTAAATCTGATTCATAGCTACACACTGACTTAATATTTCAAAAACCAGTTTGAGTAACTGAGCCCTAGAGAGATGAAGAAACTTGTCCAAGTTTACAAAATCATAAATGACAAAATTGACTTTACAAGCCTAGATCTCTCTTCAATCTCTTTTTAAAGAATCCACAATTCTGTATCCTGAGCCCTTAAAGAGTAATTTTAGAGAATTTGAAGCTACTAAATTCTACTGAATGTAAATAATAAATAAACAATAACTCCTTTATAATATTCATCTACTCCCTGCTAATTGAAGAATGATTAAAAACAAAACAGTCATAACTCTTTACATCAATCCAAATGTTCCCATTCAGATGTATATGTACAAGGTGAAATGAAATAGAAATAAGTATAATGCAAAAATCAATGATTCAAATTTATGAATTGTTTAAATATTTTGGGCAATTGTTAACTGTGCTCACTAAATGTATAATTATTCAAGTACTTTTTTTCCACCTGGTTAGTTTGTATTTCTGTAATACTTCCATTTTTCCTTTTCTTTCTCATACTATTTATCTTTAAATTCTCATGACAACTCCATGAAATACTTCAGTATTTTTCTCATTTTAAGATATTCCAGGGAAGTTCATTTATTTGGCCAGCAGCATACACAGACCAAACAACAGGATGCAGAAGCAAACAGCCTTTGAATTTATACCCTCTTGACCAACCTGGCTGGACTATTCTACCTTTGTGCTGTGTAGGGAGGTTATAAGTTTGCAGGTGTTCTTTTCACCATTTTTATTTAAAAATTATGTTTACTTTCAAACGCATATATACATTTTAAATAAAACATTTATATTAATTTTAAGTTATCCATCCAATTCAGTAACTAATTTCAGAAGGAATAAAGATAACTGTTTCATTTTATTTAAAAAAGTAAATATTTGACTTACAGAATTTTTCACTCAGCAGTAATTCAATTTAACTTTGTATATACTGAGTAATAGTAAGAAATTTTTATAGTCATAATCATAAACAATGTGATTAACACAATGCTCGTATGCAAAATGTTCATTAATATTTGTGTTTAGACAGGAAAAACACCCACATCAGTATCAGTTGTGAAAACATTGTTGTGACTCACAATCATAACAATTTAAAAATCTATACATATAAAACTATAAACTAACTATATTGTCCAGCTGTCTCTAGTCTACAATTCATACTGATGATAATGGAAAATCTTAATAATTCGTTCATGTATTTGTTATATAACAAAGTGGCTCCCTGAGTAATTTAAAGAAGAAAAGTTTACTTCTCTCTGATAGTCAATGTTTTCAGCCTAAGTGGTGTGATAACTCTATGCCAATAGATGATTAAAGGGCACCAGCTTCTTCCATTTTATGGAAATATCTCATAAGGTCTTATTTTTTTAAATGGTCAAATTTCTATCACTGTATTTCTGCCAGGATATATGTTCCAAAGGGCAGGAAGAAAAAAATTACGGCTGAACATGCGTGTCGTATTGAAAACTTAGATCCAAAAAATAGTAGATAACACTTCTGCTCATATTCTGTGGGTAAAAATAGCACATGGTTATATCTAGTTGCAAGGGTACATGGCTGCTGACTAATGGTTTGACCTGTGTAACTAGTAGTCTGCCATAGTCATATCTTTGATCATTCATCTATATTCATTCTTCCTCGCATACATAGATACAATGACTCTTATCTCCAAGGAAGACAACCCCATACTGCATCCAGATAATATCTCTGGCTCAAGGTCTGGAATCTGTCCCCATTAATTCAAGATAAGTGAGGCCCCTTATGAATTAGTGACTTCCTAACTAAAATGTATGTTATCTGATTCCCCCCTCCCCCAACATCTCTCTCTCTCTCTCTCTCTCTCTCTCTCTAATAAATACATATTCAGCAACAGGAGAGGATAATCGTAACAAAATCTTTCATTTAGAAATGAAAATAATGAGAAGTACTAAGTAGTCATGGGTTAATAAGAATAATAGAATCTCACAGGACTGAAATTCCAGCCACCTCCCTTGAACTGACAGTGAAGAATTTCCTTGATTTGAGCCTGGTGTTCTCTGGGAAGAATTGCCTTCACTGTTACAAGAAGGAAGGACAATATATCATTGTGTCCTTAGCCTTGAAATTAAGGGCAAGAGAAAATACATAAACATGGAAGTTTAGAAATTCCCTCTATGAAGGGATACTTAGGCAGACCATATAATTTGTTATAGAGTAGAGACACGTTTGAGACTGAAAGGTGATATTCAAAATAATTGACAGTTTTTTACCTGATATGTTAGGAGCATTAGCCAGGATGTTTCCTAGGCAACTTATAATGCATGTTCATTCTATTTCAACCTAGAAAAAGTTGCAACCGTGGGAGAAGGCCTGTCTAGTGAGACCTGTGGTCATAGTTAGAGCCCTCCTTCCATGGAGGACGGAAGATTATGAAGGTTGGTAACAAATACTTCAATCCGTGGGTCTCTTTTTCAGTGGGTCCTCTTTTTGCCAGTGCTTTCCATTTCATCTCTAGTGTTGTGGTCTCTATCTGTGCGCGGGGTGGTATTGGGGAATTAACTAACACATATTTCCTACTAAAATATATATATACTTTCATCCACTATGTATTCATTTAACAAATATAGCACCTATATAGCTTCATCAACATGTTTTTGGGCAGAAACTCTCTAGTGTCGTAAACTCCCCAGTTCACAGTAATTTCCACATGGGGCTCGTCATTTATTTTAATCACCTGCTTATTAGTCACTATTAGCATCCTTAGGCATACGATTTTTTTTTTTTTTTTTTTTTTTTTTTTTTTTTTTTTTTGAGACGGAGTCTCGCTCTGTCACCTAGGCTGGAGTGCAGTGGCGCGATCTCGGCTCACTGCAAGCTCCGCCTCCCGGGTTCACACCATTCTCCTGCCTCAGCCTCCCGAGTAGCTGGGACTACAGGCGCCCGCCACCTCGCCTGACTAATTTTTTGTATTTTTAGTAGACACGGGATTTCACCGTGGTCTCGATCTCCTGACCTAGTGATCCGCCTGCCTGGGCCTCCCAAAGTGCTGGGATTACAAGGCATATGATATTTTGACCCAGATAGTGAAGGAAAGAATAATTTGGCAGAAAAGAATGTTCAACACAGAAAGGTAGAGAAAAAAATGATTACTGTAATAAAATCTGGAGGTGCTCATTCAGCAAATTCTAGGAAAGGATCATCTGGTCAGTGAATTCACTAACTTGGTCCATTTGACAAGTATATTCTTAATACAGAAATAGGTGCATTAGATCAATTTAGCCTAAAGCCAGTAAACACTTGAATTATATAATTCATATTGTCCTATATTTATATGTAATATAATTATGTATGTAATTATAAGTTGTATAGTTGCCCTCAATTTACATAACTTACATTGCCCTGTATGAAATCACCAAGGAACTTAGTTACTATACAGAGGGTCTCCATAAAATCCTCTAATCCAGCACTGTCAGTAGAAACATAATGTAAGCCATATGTGTGATTTTACATTGTCTGTGTAAGATATTTAATAAAAGGAAAGAAAACAAGTATAATTAATAACTCATTTATATCATCTCAATCTATATAACAGTATTTTAATTTATAATAAATAAAAATTAATAATATATTTGCATGTTTTCTGGTACTAAATATCTGAAATTCAATGTCTATTTTTTACCTATAATTTTGCTGTAACACATCTGACTTTGTAGTAGATGGATTTTAAGTGCTCAGTGGGCACATTTAACTAGTGGCTATCGTATTAGATCAATAGGCTTAGTCTACTCAAAACTTGTGTTTATCATTGTAAATTTCAAACTGTGTATCTGTCAAAATCTTGCACATTTATTTGTTGTTAGTCTTTCTTAGTCTAATGTAACATGTATCTCACATAATATGAACATTCTTGGTCTGTTAAGCTAACAACAAGATCCTGTTATCCAATAACTCCTGTAGATCTGCCTGAACTACCAGTTTATTGCTAATAAACTACTTCACTCCTATCAGCAATTAGATCTGGAGATACTTTTCTCTTGGAATATTCTCCGATATTATACTTGACCTTTATTTTGTTCATCTGAGGTCATTAATCAAAGAGTAACAAAACTGCTGACCATTTTCCCCAAATCCTACAAAAAATATTCTGGGATCTTTTTTAAAGAGTCTTTCTTTGCCATGATATGTCTTTAAAAGGGTTATGAAGTTGTTCCAGCTGTCTCTTTGACCATCATAGGCTGTTGTGAAAGTTCAAGACAGATGTTTCACTCTCTCTCGTCATTGGTCAAAAGCATTGCCCACAGGTATTTTTCAATGCTTTCTTTATTTAACATTACCATGAAAGGGAAAACGGTGCCTCTTCAACAGCCTTCTCCCTGTCTTGAGTACTTCATGTCACTGATTCTAAAAAAAAAAAAAAAAAAAATCCAGCCTGTTAAAAGTACATGGCAATATCTAAGTTCTGGTGAATAGCTGCATTTTATATGATGAAATTGTCATTCATCTTGCATTATTTACTGCTTGCATAAATGGGCTCATTTCCAAGATGCTGTTGAAGCTAAAACAATAACAACAACAAAAGTTCTATTAGGAAAAAGAGCCTTCTGGCAATTCTTGCTACACACTCCATTGCTTCCCACCATCAGTAAACTGTGGAGTTTACTAAAAGTAATTTAGACTAATGGCTTGCTGAAAGGCAACCCAAATAATGTGCCATTATAGAATAATGAAAACTGCCTTTATTTCTTGATTAATCACTGGAAGATATCTTGCAGAGATGTTGGAAAGAACCTGTGAACATTTTTCAGGTCTTCCTCAAATAGGCAGCCTGTTGTGTTGGGTGAGGTAGCTAAGTTTCTGTCTGAAGGAAAAGGCTTTGCTATCTAGTGAGAACTGCCATGCAGTAGGGATCACCAGATCTGGATTCCAAATAGATTTATAGTTCCCACTTTAAGGACTATGTTAATTATTAATGATAATTCAAGCAAACAGATATATAAATGTATAAATGCAAATGCCAAATACAATGAGCTATGACATTATAATAAACATAAACAGATTACCCAAAACTATAAAAATTAATGGAGACACAAATGAAAATATGATATAAATAAAAAAAATACTGAATTATTCTAAAAATCTGTGGAAGATTTTACTTTTACTTACAATAAATAATATAATTAAATTATTTACTGAATTCCAATGAATTGAGTCATACAGAGTAAATCTAATTATTTGTCCATTTACATGACACTAATGTAAAAAGATTGCTTTCATTATTTAAACATGATCAGCTGTTTATGCAAACAATGATAAATAATTTTGATATAATCTATGTCATCTAATAAAAAAGTTATTGAAAGTGATCTCATCTACATAATATAAAATATAATTGAATCAAATTTAGTGTCAAGAATAATATATATTTAATTAGAGAAAACTCAATCATTTGTTACATGGAATATAGACAAAATTATGCCATCAGGCTGATATCATGCTGACATGTTTTTTCTATCATAAAAATGAAACCTGTCAAGTTCATTGCTGGTGGCTTGATAACTAATAGCTTCTGCCTATCAACTGTATCCTTTTTTCCCCAGCTTTACTGAGAAACTGACAAATAAAATTGATAATTGCAATTTACAAATAAAAATTATATATATTAAAAGTGTACAATGAGATGTTTTAATATTTGTATACTCTGTGAAATAATTGACACTATCAAGCTAATCAACATCTTCATCACATCACATCATTATCTTCTTTTGCATGTATGGTATGTATACCTAAAATTACTCTCAGCAAATTTCAAATATACAATATATTATTATTAACTATAATCACCATGCTAGACATTAGGTCTCCAGACTTATTCATATAATAAACACTAGTTTTTAACCTACGACCAACATCTCTCCATTTCCCCCATCCCTGGTAATCACCCTCCTACTCTCTGTTCTGTAAGTTCAACTTTTTATATTCCACATATGAGTGAGATAATACAATATTTACATTTCTGTGTCTGGCTTATTTCTTTTAGCAAAATGTCGTTCAGTTTCATCCATGTTGTTGCAAATGGCAATATTTCCTTCTTTTTTAAGGCTGAATAATATACCATTTTGTAGATATACCACATTTTCTTTCTCCATTTACCCACTGATAGACTCTTAGGTTGTTTCTATGTATTAGATATCATGAGTAATGCTGCAATGAACATGGGTGTGCAGTCATCTCTTTGAAATCTTCCTTTCAATTTGTATGGATATTTATGCCAAAGTGTAATTGCTGGTTCATATGGCAGTTCCATTTTTAACTTTTTGAAGAACCTCCATACTGTTGTCTATATATTTGTGATAGCAGCAGGAGACTGACAAATACCTAGGCAGATAGGGGTGGGTCCCCAGTGAAACTCATCCTTTAAGCCAAGAGCAACCTGAAGTCTGAAAGACTGGATAGCTGGTTCCAGATGAAAGCTGCTACCTATCTCTACTAAAAATACAAAAATTTGCTGGGCATAGTTGCGCATGCCTGTAGTCCCAGCTACATGGAAGGTTGAGGCAGGAGAATTGCTTGAACCCAGGAAGTGGAGGTTGCAGTGAGCTGAGATCGCGCCATCCAGCCTAGGCAACAGGGTGAGACTCCATTTCAAAGAAAAAAAAAAAAAAAAAATGTTGCCTTTTTCAATACTACCTATGGTCTGCCTTCCCTGATCCTGTGCCTATAAAAGCCCCAGACTCAGCCACACTGAAGAGATACCTGACTTCAGGTAAGAGACCATCTTCGCATCCCCTCTCCATTGGAGCTGTTTTGTCACTCAATAAAATTCTCTGTCCTCATCACCCACCAATTGTCAGCATGACCTCATTCTTCTTGGATGTGGGAAAAGATCTTCTTGAATGCGGGTACTCAGAAAGCTATAATACTGTGACCCTCTGCCCTCCATCATCATAAGGCAGCTGCCCCACTTGATGGGAAGCAGCAGCAGAGCTGAGTCAGCCATAGAGCTGTAGCCCAGAGAGGGGCAAGGGGTTGATTAAGCTGGTAATATGCTGCTCTCTGTTGGGCTGTGGGCAGATAGACTAAAAGAGCTAATTAGCACATTGTAACATCCGTTCTGGGGCTTTGAGGTCATGGACACGCCTGACTGGGGACCACATTTCCCTCAGGGTGACTTGACGGGTTCAGCTGAACACCCTGCACGGAGCCTGCCTCTGCCAGCATTTGGAATGGTGGCTGGACTCCACACTCACTCACTCACATACTGCCTCCTGCCAAGGGATGAGTGCACAGTCACTGTGGTCATGGGATTTGTACCAGAGTACAAGCCAGATGTGGCCCAGTACGTCAAGTAGGCAGGATGCCTCCTGCTGTGAGCCCAGAAAAGAAGCCAAGAAAAATCCTGTGTCAGCTGTACCAATTTATATTCCCACTAACAATGCATAAGGGTTTCTTTTTTCCTTCATATCTTCACTAACACTTTTTATGTTTTCACTTTTTGATAATAGTGATCCTAACTGGTATGAGGTGATATCTCATTTTGATTTTGATTTAAGTTTTCCTGATCATTAGTGATGTTGAGCAGATTTTCAAATATATATTGCCAATCTGCATGTCTTCTTTGGAAAAATGTCTATCCCCATCCTTTGCCCATTATTCCTTAACATTACTAGTTTGTTTGTTTGTTTATTTTTGCTACTGCTTTATATCTGCTTTATATGAGTTCCTTGTATAGTTTGAATATTAATCCCTTATTAAATTTGTGATTTTCAAACATCTTCTCCAGTTTTGTGGGTTTCCTTTTCATTTTGTTGATTTATTTTCCTTTTTTAGTTGCTGTGCAGAAACTGTTTAGTTTGATATAGTCTCATTGATTAGTTTGCTTTTGTTGCCTTTGCTTTTGGTACCTGATATAGTTTGGATGTTTGTCCCCTCCAAATCTCAAGCTGAAATATACCCGCTGATGTTGGAAGTGGGGCCTAGTGGAAAGTTTCTGGGTCACAGGGGAGGATCCCTCGTGAATGGCTTGGTTCTGTCTTAATAATAATGAGTGAGTTTTTGTGAGATCTGGTTATTTAAAAGTATGTGGCACATCCCCCCTCTCTCTCTTGCTCCTGCTATTGCCATATTAGATGCCTGCTCCCCCTTCACCTTCTGCCATGATTATAATTTTCCTAAGGCCTTCATAAGAATCAGATGGTGGCATCATACTTCCTGCATAGCCTGCAGAACAGTGAGCCAAAATAAACTTTTTAATAAGTTACTTAGTCTCAGGTATTTCTTTACAGAAATGCAAACATAGCCTTACATAGAAAATTCATACAAGGACTATGGGACAACACTGACCCATTCCTGGTATGAAGGTGCTGAAGGATCTTTGGAACTTGGTAATAGGCAGAGGTTGGCAGAGTTTGGAAGGCTCCGAAGAAGACAGGAAGATAAGAGAAGTTTTGGAATTTCTTAGAGATGGGTAAAATGGCTGTGAGCAAAATATTGGTAGAAATATGAACAGGGACCATCAGACCAATAAAGTCTCAGATGGAAATGAGGAAGTTATTGGGAACTGAAGTGAGGGTCACCCCTGTTAAACCCCAGCAAAAAAGCTTGGCTGCATTGTTTTCATGTCCTAGGGATCTTAGATATCTGAACTTAAAGGCGATGACAGTGTATCTGGGGAAGAGATTTCTAAGCAGCAAAGTGTTCAAGAAGTGACCTGTCTGCTTCTAACAACCTATGAGCAGCTATGGGACTTAAAGCTGGAACTTAAAAGAGAAGCAGTATAAAAATTTGGAAAATTTGCCATCTGACCATTTGGCAGCAAGAGAAGCCACGCAGGCTGTGGAGGAATGACTTGCAAGTGAGATTAGCATGGCTAAAAGGAAATCAAGTGCTAAAATTCAAGACAATGGGAAAAAGTCCTCAAAGACATTTTAGAGATCTTTAATATAGCCCATCCCATCACAGGCCCAGAGAATTAGGGGAAAATAATGGTTTTGTAGGCCAGTCCCAGGGCCCCACTGCCATACACAGCCTCAGGGTCTGTTCCCTGCATCCCAGCTGCTCCAGCTTCAGGCTTAGTTAAAAGGATACTGGAAACTGCTTGGCCCACTCTTGGAGAGTACAAGCCACCATGATCCTTGGTGGTGTCCATGTGGTGTTTGCAGGGGCCTGGAATGCAAGAGTGAAAGAGGCTTGGCAGCTTCCCTTAGATTTCAGAGGGTGTACGAGAAAGCCTGGGTACCCAAATAGAGACTGTTTCAGGGGCAGAATCCTCACAGAGAATTTCTACTAGGCTAGTGTGGAGGGCAAATGTGGGGTTGGAGCCCCCCCACAGAATCCCCATGAGGATACTGCCTAGTGGAGCTGTGGAAATGCGGCCACCATCCTCCAAACTTGAGAATGGTAGGTCCACTGGTAGCTTGCCTCCTGAGCATGAAAAAGCCACCGGAACTCAACTCCAACCCATGAGAGTAGCTGCAAGAGCTGTACCTTGCAAAGCCACAGTGATGGAACAGCTCAAGTGTTTGGGAGCCTACTGCTTGCACCAGTGTGCCCTGGAGGTGGAACATGGAGTCAAAGGAGATTATTTTGGAGCTTTAAGATTTAGTGACTGCCCTGCTGGGTTCTGCAGTTGTGTGGGGTCTATTGCTCCTTTCTTTTGTCCAATTTTTCCCTTTTGGAGCAGTAATGTTTACCTAATGTCTGCATATCTGTTTTATCTTGGAAATAAATAACTTGTTTAGATTTTACAGACTCACAGGTAGAAGGAGATGAGTCTGAGATGAGACTGAAGATTTGGGACTTGATGTTTAAATAAATTAATACTTTGGGGCACTATTAGCAGGGTATGATTATATTTTTCAATGTGAGAAGGACATGAGATTTGAGTGGCAACTCCCACTTCTCTCTTGCCGCTGCTCTCACCATGTGAGATGCTTGTTCCCCTTTCATCCTTCACCATAATTGTAAGCTTCATTAGAAGCAGAGGCTGGTACCACAGTTCCTGTATAGCTTACAGAACCATGAGCCAAATTAAACCTCTTTTCTTTATAAATTACCCAGTCTCAGGTATTTCTGTATAGTAATGCAAAAATAGCCTAATACAGTATCAGATCCAAAAAGTCATTGCCAAGAACACTGTCATAGAACTTTTCTCCTATATTTTCTTCTAAAAGATTTACAATTCCAAGTCTTACAATTAAGTCTTTGAAACAATTTTTAGTTTGTTGTTATTGTGTAAGAAGAGGATCCAATTTCATTATTTTTGTTTGTAAAAATTCAGTTTTCCCATCACCATTTATTGAAAAGATCTTCCTTTCATCCTTATGTATTCTTGTCACATTACCAAAGATTACTTAACCATATTTCTGTTAATTTATAGACTTTCTATTCTGTTCCCTTTGTTTTTATGTCTGCTTTTATGCCAGTACAATATCATTTGATGACTGAACTTTTGTAATATAATTTGAATAGGAAGCTTCTAACTTTGTTCTTCTTTCTCAAAATTGCTTAACTATTCAGTCTCGTGGTTCTTCAACAATTTTACAATTGTACTTACTCTTTTTACTTTCTAAGAAACACAATTAGAAACAATTAAGGCTCACATAACTGGAGGTGCTGTTTACAGATGGGTTGACTGAGGAATGCTCTTAGGCGGAATCTGGGTTTTCTTTATTTTCCAAGGCAAGAAAAGTTTTACTGAAGTCCTGCGTTGGTGAAGAGGATGCTAACCACAATTTATCTCCCCAGTCTGAGAGGTCTTTTTACTATCTCAGATGTAGCAGTCTGGACCTACTTATGGCCCCAGACACTGTTTCTCTCACTCACTTCTCTTCCTAACTAACATAGAGAAAAAATTCTTTCTTTTCAATTGTATAGCTTTTCCAAAAAGAATACATATTTAAAAAGATTGGAGTCTCTAGAGACAAAGTTTCATCAATTTATCATGTATTCATCTTTACTAGATTCACAAAGGAATTTTCATGTGGTAAGAATCAGGTGGGATGTGTACCAGAACCAGAGCAGATGTCTCATACTGACTTTGAAATTGTTTTTGTACCATCCATGGTCTTATTTTTTTCATTGATTCTTCGTGGTTTCCTCTAGATTGTCTATATTTTCCTTCAATGTTTATATATTTCATGCAGTTAGATTTTATTTTAGCTTATTGAATGAAGAAGACTTTTTCAGCATTTTACTATGAATGTTTCCAAACAAATGGAAAAGTTTTTAAAAATTTTACATTGACTGCCCATATAGCTATCACAAAGATTGTATAATTAACATTTTAACTATTTTAGATTTATCACATATCTTTGCATCTATTCATTTGGCACTAGATATTTAACTTTGTCTTTTAAAAATTTAATATTAATAAATTTAATATGAATTTTTCTAAATTTGCCGTAAGTTTCATTTTATATTTTGTCATTATTTATTTTCTATCTATTTCTAGGAGCTATATTTTTTTAAATTTTTTATATCCAGCTTTAGAAGGTATACTGATTATAGCTCCTATTCCTCAAAATTATAAGCTATATACTTAAAACTAATAATTCCACATTTATTTTTGTTAGTTAATAAATAATAACTTTTTAGTATAAAAGAGGAGAAAATTTGAACACCCATATTTCAGTCTACCTCTATTTGCCATCTTAACTTTAAATATACCTTGCTCTGGGTGGTAACATTTCTAAATTATTTTAATATTTCTCTCAATTATTTATTCTTAGGTTTTATCAGTGGAATTTCGTGCTTACCATTATTTTTTTAACCTTTACTTCTTTCTCTGTTACGGAGTTCTTCATTTTGATTAATCTCATCTTTGGCTGAATATTTTTGCATATAGTTTGCCTTTTTGTTTTAATCGTTTTCCAAGACTAATTTATTGAGCTGTGATCTATGAATTCTTACATGAAAACATAACACCCTTAGATCATATTTCTTTTTCCCTAGAACTTTACAGACATCAGTATACTTTCTTTTTTCAGGAAATGATGCTCTGGATAATCTGAAATCAGCCTGACTCCCTCTCTGTTAGGTGTCTCTTTACATCAACTGGAGATCTTTGTTGTTGTTTTCTTGAGGTTCGTAATATTTACCAAAGTAAAATGTATGAGAAGTAATTATTAGTAATTTTCCTAGTACACACTGTACATTGTGATTTAAATATTCCATTCTTGACTTGAGAAAACAATTACTGTAAATATTTTTCTTCAACACTGTTCTTTGGTATGGAAATGGTAACTATACAGAACAGATCTCTTTTGACTTTTATATGTATCACCTTTATGCATTATTCCTCTATTGTTTTCTATTTCATTAAATGTGACTTTGCTTATCTGTACCTAACTCAATTTTCAGCAAAATTTATTTTACTCATTTTTCCTTCTAATATGGCTTTAATTTTTGAAATGATTTAATTTTACTGTAATTTTTTTCCAAGTTCTTTTTACTCACTTTGTATTCCCTTTTGTGAAGAGTAATGATCTCTTCTTTCATTTATCATGAGTTATTTTTTAGTTTCTTTAAAATAATTTGTATATTGCTGTTGAGATTATGGGGAAGTATTTTTTAAAAAGTACATATGCAATTCATCTAATTGAAAAGCTTCATCTGTTTTTGGTTTGTTACGTTTTATCCTGTCTCTTTTCACACTTTAAGACTTCATGGGAGCTGTGAGGGGTTTTTGTTACTTTTACTATTTTTCTCTTAATTGAAATCATTTTAACAGAGTCAACTGATACTAAAGAGGAGAGTGAGGGTAAGCTAGGGAGGAAAATTTGGGCAGCAGATTACACGTTTATTATCTCTGTGTCCACCTGCACACTTTGCATTACTCTTTAAAGTTCAGCTCATATTTAAACAGTGCATGATTTGAAGGCAAGAGGTCATCATTTATCCTGTTGCAGTCCCAAGTTTTAAAACAGTGTCATTAATTGTGCTTTACCTAAATTAGTCACGTTGACAACCTGGCTCTCAAATCTCATTTTTGAATTCCAAACCCACAAAACCATTGATCCTTGGCCAGTAATTTCAGTTTTTGGTGCATTCCTGTCTTTCCTTTAAACCTAGCTTGCCATAAATGTAAAGGCTGTCGTTGATCTTTTTATCTCATTGTGAGAATATCAGTAAGAAAATCATGATAACTATAAATGTCCCTAAGTGAACATAACTACAACAGATTAGAATGTAGTACAATCAACATAATAAAGGAAAAAAGACTGGTAATAAATATACCAGTATGATACCAATAGTCATCAGTAAGTTGAGAGATTATAGATATTTATATTTTGCTAATAATTATATGTTATAATTTTTGTACATATTTGTAGTTTTATTAGCTATAAAATAATCAAAATAAAACACATTTATTTTAAAAGTTCCTGAGGATTGAATTTCTCTTTCCTTTTTAAATTGCTTGAAAATGATTTCATATGAATTTTCATTATTATCGTTATGACAATTAGTGGACAAGTTTTTTGCTGTTTTTATATATTATCAGTACAAACTATTTTCTCAGTCATTTTACCTCATTGGTAAGATTCATTGCTCCTTTACAATTTTTTTCCATTTTTTTCCCCCTTAATTTCTCTAGGTATAGTCAGCAATACTATACATGTAATCAATTTGGAAATAAATGGTGGTTGCTTTATTTTTGTACCCTTTTAAGATATACTTCAAAGTGGGGTTTATCATTAGTTGTATAATACTGTTTTGAAAATAAGATGTTCAGGATTATGTTTTATGTCTAAACCATTCAAAATAAGTTGCACACACAAGTTAAATATTCTATTTTATTAAAAACTGTGGCTAACTTTTGTATTTATAACTCAAATGTAAGAAGTGTCATTTAATTATTTGAAAATATTAAATACCAAGTCCTCTCAAGTTTTCTTAGTGAATTATATTATATTTTGCTGACCGTTTATTTGGTGGATAAGATTATAGATCAAAGTTTTTGCACATGGGCCATATTTAAAGTATTGGCATGGAGTATGGTTGCCTGGAGTGGCTGTCTTCTTAGTCCCTATTTACAATTTTTCACCAACTTTTAGTAGAAAACAAAAGTTTATAAATTCAGAGTCTTTGCTTTTCGCAATATTTGCAAATGGAAATGATTGTAAATGATCATATGAAAAGTTAGACTATCAAAGCAGCAGTTATAAAAAATAATTTATCAAAGAAAGTCTGAAATCAAAATTAAAACATGAGGCAAAATAAGAAAGCAAAATTGATATAAACCAAATAAAAACATATACCTAGAGTTTTCATATGTTTATAGAATAAACACTCAAATTAAAGATGTGAAAAAATTATACATGAAACTACTCTTTATAATACTATAATTAAGGATACATGTCATTATTAATTCACCCAGACTTACAGATTGTACAACAGAAGTGAATCCTAATGTAAACAGTAGACTATGGGTGATGATGAGTTGTCGAAGTAGGTTGTTCATGAATGGTAACAAATGTACTACCATTGTGGTAGACATTGATAACGGTGAATAATGGGGGAGGCTCTGCATGTGTAGGGGAGGAAGTATATGAAAATCTTTGTCCCATCTGCTCAATTTTGTTGGAAACATAAAACTGCTTGAAAAAGTCTATGAAAATTAAATGTAACAAAATTATATTATTTACTACAGTAAGAAAATTATATGTAATGAAATTTACTGTAGTATTTACTGCAGTGAAAATTTTATGTAATGAAATTTACTGTAGCATTTACTACACTGCTTCTAAATTCATATGAAAATACATCAAGTACAAAAGGGTTATTCTATTGTATCAGTCTGTTCTCATGCTGTTATAAAGAACTATTTGAGACTGGGTAATATATAAAGAAAAGAAGTGTAATTGACTGGCAGTTCTACAGACTGTACAGGAAGCATGGCTAGGAGGCCTCTGGAAACTTACAATCATGGCAAAAGGTGAAGAGCAAGCACATCTTGCCATGGTAAAGCAGGAGAGAAAGAGAGCAAACTTGGAGGTTCTGCACACTTTTAAACAACCATATCTCAAGAGAACTCACTCATTATCATGAGAACAACAAAAGGGAAATCTGCCCCCATGATCCAGTCACCTCTCACCAGGCCCCTCCTCCAACGCTGGGAATTACAACTTGACATAAGATTTTGGTGGGGACAAAAACCAAACCATATCATTCTGCCCCTGGCCAAAAACCAAACCATATCATTCTGCCCCAGACCCTCCAAATCTCATGTTCTTCTCACATTTCAAAACATAATCATGCCTTTCTAACAATCCTCCCAATTCTTAACTCATTCAGTATTAACTGCAAAGTACAAGTCCAAAATCTCATCTGGGACAAGACAAGTCTCTTCCACCTATGACCCTGTAAGGTAAAAATAAGTTAGTTAGTTCCAAGATACAATGGACTACAGGCATTGGGTAAATGCTCTCATTCCAAAAGAGAGAAATTGGCCAAAACAAAGTGGCTACAGGCCCCATGCTACTCTAAAACACAGCAGGGCAGTTGTTAAATGTTAAAGTTCCAAAATAATTTTCTTTGACTCCATGTCTCAAATCCAGGGCATGCTGATGCAAGAGGTGGGCTCCCAAGACCTTGGTAGCTCCAACCCTGTAACTCTTCAGGGTACAGCCCCAGTGGCTGCTTTCATGGGCTGGCATTGAGTGTGCTGCTTCTCCAGGTGCACAATGCAAGCTGTTGGTGGATATACCATTCTGGGGTCTGGAGTATGATGACCCTCTTCTCATAGCTCCACTAGGCAGTGTTCCAGTGGGGTTTCTGTGTGGGTGCTCCAACCCCAGATTTCCCTGCCATGTTGTCCTAGTAAAGGTTCTCCATGAGGGCTCTGCCACTGCATCAGACTTCTGCCTGGACATCCAGGCATTTCCATACATCCACTGAAATCTAGGCAGAGGCTCCCAAGCCTCAATTCTTGCCCTCTTCACAATCACAGGCCCAACATCACATGGAAGCCACTAAAGCTTGTGGCTTGCACCCTCTGAAGCAGGGCCCTTAGCTGTACCTTGGACCCTTTTAAACCTGGCTGAAGTTGGAGTGTCTGGGATACAGAGTTCTATGTCCTGAGGCTGTGCAGAGCATTAGAGTCTGGGCCAGGCCCACAAAACCATTTTTCTTGCCTAGACTTCCAGGCCTGTAATGGGAGAGGCTGCTTCAAAAGTCTCTGACATGCCCTGGATGCATTTTCCCCATTGTTTTGGCTACTAATATTCGGCTCTTCTTTACTTATGCAGATTTCTGCAGCCTTGAATTCTTCCCAAGAAAATGTTTGTTTGTTTTTTTTCTTTTCTACTACATGGCTGAGCTGCAAATATTCCAAACTTTTATGCTGTGCTTCCCTTTTAAATATGAGTTCAAATTTCAGACCATCTTTTTTGTGAACACATATGAGTGTATGTGTTTAGAAGCAGCCAGGCCAATTTGAATGCTTTGCTGCTTAGAAATTTCTTCCACCAGATACCTTAAATCATCTTTCTCAAGTTCAAAGTTCCACAGTTATCTAGTGCAGGTGCATAACACAACCAGTCTCTTTACTAAAGCGTAGCAAGCCTGACATTTACTCCAGTTCCCAATAAGTTCCTCATCTCCATCTGAGATCTCATCAGTCTAGCTTCTCTGTCTATATCACTATCAGCATTTTTGTTGAAACCATTCAACACATCTTTAGGAAGTTCCAAATCTTTCCTGAGCTTCCTGCCTTATTCTGAGTCCTCCGAACTGTTCCAACCTTAGCCAATTACCCAGTTTTGAAGCTGCTTTCACATTTTCAAGTATCTTTATGGCAAAACTCCCCTACTTATTAGCAGTTCATTTTTGCACTGCTATAAAAAGCCACCTGAGACTGGGTTATGAAGAAAAGAGGTTTAATTGACTCACAGTTCCACAGGCTGTAGAGGAAGTATGTCTGGGAGAAAACTTACAATTATGGTGGAAGGTGAAGTGGAAGCAAGGACTTCTTACCATGGTAAAGCAGGAGAGGGAGAGAGAGAAAAAAGGGGGAGATTCTGTACACTTTTAAACAACCACATCTTAGAGAACACACTCATTATCACAAGAACAGCAAGGGAGAAATCTGCCCACATGATCCAATCACCTTCCACTAGGTCCCTCCTCCAACACTAGGAATTACAATTTGACATGAGAGTTCAGTGGAGACACAGAGCCAAACCATATTATACGTGAAGTTGAAGTTTCCTTGCATCATCAATTTTGACTCTTCTCCAAAGCCCTTAAGGCTTCTACTGCTTTAAACCTTAGTTTTCTTTTATTACTCTATACGAATATGTTTATCTTTCATGGCTCAACAAATTTATTTATCTTTGGGCAGTGACTTGAATAAAAATGATGTATGCTATACAATTTTATTCATTATTTTGGGTTTTCTGATTTTCAATTATTTCTTTCAAATTTATTTTTGTTGTATTTAATGTGATCCCTCCTAAAGGCTAGCTCTTCTTTCCACATTCCTTTATGATAACACATCAGAGGTCTATATGAGTGCAACAAAATAATAATTATGTAAACATTATTGTGATCACCTGACAGCCAATAGTGTATTGCTTTGACCATCACCGGCAACATTGTGATAAAATATTAAAAATACCCATCACCTATTTGTTATTTGACATATCTTTTATATAACATTCACTCAACCTTAAAAATTTTTTCATTTCAAAACTCAATAAAATTCCACTTCCTAGAAGTTCTGTAAGCTTATGGATTAAAACAAGTGATTCTCCTTTATAATTCCACTTCTTAGAACTTTTATACATCTGTGGATTAAAACAAGTGATTCTCCTTTATGTGTGCACTGTGCTCTATTCTCACCTCTGTCACAATGAGTGTGGTTCAGAATATAAATTCATGCTTCCAATTTAATTTAATTTTCAAGAAACTGGGTCCTCATATAGTTAAGGACTAGAAAAGGTGCTAAATATTAAGTGTGGATGAAATGAATATTGTTCATAATTTCTAAGATACATTAGTAAATGTTTGGTGTTTTATATATTGAATTTTTATATGGAAATTCTTTTGAATAAAATAAAACATAGATACTTGTATTTGAAAAATACTAATTTTAATTCTACCACTGTTTCTGATTGTCAGACAACCAATTATCATATATAAGGGTTTAGTAGTGTTCATAAAAGGTTTAAATAGTGTTAATAAAGACACATAAAAAGTAAATATGCCAATAAATTTTCATAAAGAAAACACAAATATTATTTATTTTTAAAATGAAAGGTCAGATGTATGATCCTTCATACTTACAGTCTTAAAGGTGTTATTCATAAGCCTGAATTGATAATAAACAGTTGTTCTTTACAGGTTTCTATGATTGTCTGTTATGTAAGTAGCGATGCAGATGGCTATTTAGAAAAAGTTATCCAGTAACAGTTTTTTAGACCCTTTCATTTTTATCTGAATTACTGATATTATTCTGTTGTTGCTTTTCTTAGAATCTGATAAGATACTGCATTTTTGAGACAATCCTCAGTATGTAATGAAAACCAGGATAATTATAATGACATGTCTGTTAAAATTAGAAATCATCAAGACTTCAGATCTACAGATATTCCAGATATAAAGAAAAAAACAGAAAGAAAAATGTATGAATATATTTGTATTCTGTAACAATGCAGGTGTTATCTGTTGCCAAATCTGACATCACTAGATGTAGTTGAAGGTACCTAGAATCCTGTTATGTTTCCTGCATTCTCAGACAGTTAGATATGCTTTAAATAACTTCAAAAATTTTCAGAGTAGTAGAAGCAAGGATAATGATTGCTTTATGTTTATGTTTTCTATTCCAGAGAAAAGTATCTTTCATATAAATCTTCCTTATGAGTTTTTAGTGATTTTAAAAGTGAGCAGGGTGTATTTACAATCAAGAGATGATTTGAAAGGTCTGGAATTTTCCTCATCTTTTTACCTAATTGACAGTTTTATATCAATCCTGTTTTGTAAAATATTGCCATCTTTAGAAGGAGACATATGTGTAAAAACATATCCACCTTTCCTGAAAAGACATTAACTTAATCTAAGGAAACCCAAAACAAGTTCAAAGAATATAAAAGCAAATGAGTATTCTGCTCCATCATATCTGAATTTTTTAATCAGAAATTATAATAATAAGGAAGAGCTGTCTGTTAAATATGAAAAGCATTGTGATTGAGTACTTGATAGTTACAAAATGATTCTGATTTTATATACAGCCAAAAATTTTAACATTTTAAAAATTCTTATGAGGGATCATTCATAAATTCTTATGAGTAGAAATTTATGTAGGATTTATGGGGGACATCAAATGACATATAATCATTAGTATTGACTTGGATAGTAAGGATATAAAAAGAAATGTTATGAACTAACGAAGATCTGAAAAAGCAAGGTTCTATAAGTAGACATATTTGTATGAGCAGAAATTTTACAATATTTTAAATTTTTGGTTGATTTTTCTCCAGAAAGAAATTAATTACATATATTCCTTAGAGATTCATAAATGTCTAAATCAATTAACTGACTTAGTCTAACCATCTATTTATACATTCATAAAAAACATGGAAAAATGATAAAGTATAATTTTATTGATCTCACAATCTAGTAATTATTTTGGAAATCTTCATATAGAAATATAATATGTATTTTTTAATTGAGATATTTTTATCATAGTAGAGATATTATTATTTGTGATATAGCAGAAATATTGAAGAATTTGGTATCCTAAAACTTATTCCAGTCCTAGCCATCAAATAATCACTTATTCATTGTGTTCCTTGACCTTAATTGGTCCTTCAGCCTAAAGCAATAATTTTTAGTAAATGTTCATAATATTCAGAAGAATGTTTTGCATTAATACAAGCCTCAACTAAATGCAGATGAATTAAGGGCATTGTATTCATGCAGGTGGAAGAGTGCACATCTTCAGCAATTGTATATTAACAGAGAGGAACATTTTAAAACACTTCTTGGAAGAAATAGTGACTGTTTTTGGTGAAATTTTATGTGTGTGTGTGTGTGGGGGGGGTATCAGTGTGTAGGAAATTTTCCTCAATTGGTTGGTGATCATTGCACAAAGAAATCAAAGAGAAATTATCATCTATTACAGAAAATGGCTAATTGTATTTTAACTGTATTCTCATAGTTGAACTTTTCATACAGAACATTTTTGACATTTAGTAACTATGTCATCACATAGGTCATTTTAAAATTAAGATTTAGTGAGATACCATGGTGAGTGCCTGAGTTATCATTAAATATTTTCTGAGGAAACAGTATAAAGGGGAAGCATGTATCTACTATATTCTTTATTTATAGGAGAAAACTGTTTCCTGCCTTTTCAAGTCATTGCTTTTGTCATTATTTTCACTCCGTACGGCAGAAAAGCCATGCTGTGTATAGTTTTCTGACATCTGAACACATAATTTATTTATGCCAAGATGAAAAAAGTTACTTTCTTCCTTTTTACTGATGGGTACAAGAGAAGGTTCATAGTAACATTTTCTTCTTTGGAGTTTACTTCATGTCCTAAGCTCCACTTGCAGTGTTTTAACAAGTGAAATATCTAGTCACAGGTTTAGTGCACCACAACAGATGAAGTTAAAAGACGTATGAAATGTTCACAGGTATTTCTTTGTTTGCAGGTACAGTAGAAAAGATGAAACAAATTTAAATGAACTTCAAAGACTTTACGTACTTTCGGTTATATTTTTACCTTGCTTTTTCAGATATTTGTTAGTTCATCACAGTATTTCTCCTTACACCCTTATTGTCCAGTACAGTAGTAATTATTACATGTCACTTGATGTCCTATAAATCCTACATAAAAGTACTGAATTAGGAAATAAATTTTGACTTTGAAATAAATGACTCATCTAACTTAAATGTGTGAAGTTAACCATTTATCAGTGGTAACATTCGATTATTTTCTTTCTTTAAAGTCAGTTTACATTCATTAATGAAGACTTGAAAGGGTACATAAAGGCTTAGGTAGACAGAACGAAGCAGGAACTTCAACTTATTTCTCATTTCCCTTTAATGGGGATTATTTTAGTATTTGAACGTAATTGACTTCTTCCAGTTTTCATGTTCCTCGTCTGGTTGAGGTATTGCTTACGGTTGTCACATCTCCTACTGTGGCTTTAAAAGTGATTTGAAAAGTCTGTTGTTTAAACCTCTCAGGCAGATGTTACTTTTACCACCACAGTTAAGCATGGCTCCTGTGTGTTTGACTTTCAAAATCCCTGCTAAGTTCCTTGCTGAGATCAAAAATGGTTTGTTTATTAAATCTATATCTTTACATTGTGTGTGGGGTCTAAAAAGAAATGCCAGCTTTGTGACAGAATCCTAAGGGAATACACACCTACTTAATCTTTCATCCAACACCACTTTCCAGCAACAAAGATGTATGTCTAGAGGTTTAAAATGAACAAGTATTATTTTTGCTTTCCTCAGTATCAAGTTGGTTTATACACTGTCAGGAATTTCCACATAGACTCTATTTTACGTGTGAGGTTAGAATATCGCAAATGCCAATTTTTGGTGAATATGTTTAGTTAAGTCTATTTTCTATTGAGTTTTATTATAAATACTTTTCATACCTCATATATGTGAAACACATTAATTTATGACTACACATTTAATTTTAACCATGATTTCAGTATAAAATAATGACGGTTATTTGATGTTATTAAGATATTGATTTACATGCTTTGATCACAGTAAAATTATTCAATTACTTGACATTGAATACAGAGACAATAAAAACCAAATTCCGTGATATAATTCCACAGCCTGCGGTAAAATATATTGTGACCAATGGAATCAAGATGTAGGAAATGCTAATTACATTAATAACTTATTTTTGCTAATTGCTGGTAATGAAGATGTCATCCCTTAATTGATATTTACTTCAAAAATGTAGACAAGACATTCTTATTAGAATAAATATAAGGAGAAACAAGTAAAACATTTGGAAAAAAAACTGTTTAAATCCCACAAAATTTCATTTCTTAAAGATAATCATATTTTATTTTTTGGTATTCATCTTCTTTCTCTTTAATGAAGTAAATTAATTTTTAAAATTAATATAGCTTTTATTTTCAATTTATTAGCTGTCAAAATTAAATACTGTATCAAATTGATAATCAGCCTGATTGATTAATGCAACTAATGCACAATGTTTTCACCTATCGAACTGCATCAAAAGCACCTTAGTTCTAAGCGACTGTACTAGATTTTAGCAAGAATGTTTGCATTTTTAATTAATTTTATCATTTGTAAAATGACTATGGTAACATTTTTATCTAGAGTCTTTATTTGTGATACATGAATGTTTGATGTATATATACATATTGCTTGAAACCATGACTTTCCTTTTTTAAAAGTAATATTGGTCACAGAGCAACTGTTTTTGTTTTTGTTTTTAGACATGGTTTTGTCCTGTCACCCAGACTGGAGTACAGTGGTTCCATCAAGGCCTGCTGCAGCCTCAAACTCTCAGACTCAAGGAATCCTCCCATCTCAGCCTCCCGAGTAGCTGGGACCACAGGTGTGTGATAACGTGCCCAGCTAATTTTTAAACCATCATTCTTAGCAAACTATCACAAGAACAGAAAACCAAACACCGCATGTTCTCACTCATAGGTGGGAACTGAACAATGAGATCACTTGGACTCGGGAAGGGGGACATCACACACCGGGGCCTATTATGGGGAGGGGGGAGGGGGGAGGGATTGCATAGGATTTATATCTGATGTAAATGACGAGTTGATGGGTGCAGCACAGCAACATGGCACAAGTATACATATGTAACAAACCTGCACGTTATGCACATGTACCCTAGAAGTTAAAGTATAATAATAATAAATAAATAAATAAATAAATAAATAAATAAACAAAACAAAACAAAACAAAAATTATTTGTAAAGATAGTGCCTAGGCTGATCTCAAATTCCAGGGCTTAAGTGATCTTTCCACCTCAGCCTCCCAAAATGTTAGGATTAATAGGCATGAGCCAATGCACCTGACCTACAGAGTAATCTTCTGCTCTACATTGCATTTGTAAACTACAAACAAAAATCAATAATTTATTTTTCATGCTACATTACTTTCTATTCCCAGAGGGAAATCACCACAGAATTGTCTTATTTACTTAAATAAATGGTCTTCTTTCTCCGATAACAATATGAAAATTTGTTCTTTGTAAACTGCTTAACCTTCCAGTTGTAGTGTAGACTTTTAATCCAATATGACTGACATCCTTACAAGAGAGGAGAGACACAGAGTGGGGCATGTGAAGACAGGCAGAGATTAGAATTATTCTATCACAAATCAACAAATGCTTGAGGCTACCAGAAGCTGGAAGAGACATGATGGATTCTCTCCTAGAAGCTTTAGAGAGTATATGGCCATGTCAACAACTTGATTTCAGACTCTAGACTCCAGAAATGTGAGAGATATATTCCTGTTGCTTTAAGCGACCTTATGGCAGTCATAGGAAACCAATACAAATGCCTAATTTAGGGGAAAAAAGTTGCCTGGGAGCCGTGGCTCACACCTGTAATCCCAGCACTTTGGGAGGCTGACGTAGGAGGATTACTTGAGGTTAGGAGTTTGAGACCAGCCTGTGCCACAAAGTGAGATCCCATATCTGCAAAAATTTTAAAAACAGCCAGGTATGGTGCTGTGCACCTGTAGTGAGAGGCTGAGACAGGAAGATCTTCTGAACCTCCAAGGTGGAGGCTGCAGTGAGCCATGCTTATATCACTTAACTCCAGCTAAGGCAACAGAGCAAGATTCTGTCACAAAAACAAACAAACAAAATGCTTAAAATCAATTACTGAAGACTGTAGATTTCAACTTAATAAACCAGGAAAAAGATACAACTCATATAACGTAAACAAGAAAAATAGCAAAAATATGAGAAGATATTTTTCCACAAGGAAAGTTTAGGCCTATATGATCTACTTGTGAATTTTATTAAGCATGTAAATAATAACACATTGTAGCATGCACTTATAAAGTGAGTAAAATTCTATTATTACAGCTAATATTGCTGAAAAAATTACAGCAATAGCCCTAATGAACATATACACAAAAATCAATTATAAAATGTTAGTGAATCAAGTGCAACAATATGCAAAATGGAACAGAATTATCTTGCCAAAATAAGGCTTATCCCAGTAATACAAGGCTGTCTTAACATTTAAAAATGTATCAGTGTGTTTCACCATATTAACAAAATAAAGAGAAAACTCATATATGATCATTTCAATAGATGCAATTCAACATCCATTCCATAATAAAACACTCAGTTACTATGAATATGGTATACATTGTCCACAATCAGAAGGATGGGTGTGAAAATCTATGAGGAACATCAACCATATTGATATAATATTAATAGTTTTCCCTTTAATTTGGAGGGAAGTCATGGTCACCTGCTCTTCTCATTTCTATTTAACATTGTTTGGAAGTCCTAGCCCAAAAAATAAATAAAATAAATCAAGAAATATGAAAAATACATAAAAACTAGAGAAAATAATATTAAAATTAAAAAAGGAAAAGTTAGACAGAAATGTAAAATGACTATTTACAGACACAAAATTGTTTACATAGAAAATTCTGAAATATCTACAGCTATAGAATTAATGATTCAAGTTTTCAACATGGAAGATGCTCCACATTATGTAAAATCAGGGAAATGCAAATTAAAATAACAAGGAGATACCACTGCACTATATTATTTATTTTTTCTATTGATCTATTTAACTTATTGTCATGCCAACACAGTGAGGTTTACCTTAGGTGTGTAGTTTATGGAAAGCCTTGAAGTGAGGCCTTGAACAGCCAAAATCTGCAACACGGACCACCGCAACATTGGTGACGATACAGAGCATCAGCATCTCATTCACTAGTGAGGGGAACGCAAAATGGTACAGCCACTTTGGAAGACAGATTGGCAGCTTTTTACAAAACTAAACATGCTGTTACCATAAGATCCATCAGGTGCACTCCTTGGTATTTATTGAAATAAAATGAAAACTTATGTCCACACAACGAACCTGAACATAGATGTTTAAAGCAGCTTTATTTATAGTCACCCAAATTTAGAAGCAACAAGATGTCCTTCAATAGGTGAACAGATAAACTATGAAACATTCAGATAATAGAATGTTATTCAGTGCTAAAAATAAATGACCTATCAAGTTATGGAAGCCACAGAGGCAACTTACATTTCTAATACTAAGTGAAAGTAGACAATCTGAATAGGCGATACATTGTATGATTCCAAATATATGAATTTTGGGGAAAAAAATCAATAGAGACATTAAAACTGTCAGGCCAAGGGTTGTTGGAAAGTGGAGGATAAATAGGCAAAGTACAAAGAATCCGTGGGGTAGTGAAAATACTTTGTATGATACAAAATGATGGATAAAAGTCATTATACATTGTCCAAACCCACAGAATGTCCAACAGACACCAAGAGTGAATGCTCATGTGAACCACGGACTTTCGGTGATAATAATGTGTCAGTGTAGGCTAACCAATGGTAAAAATGTACGACTCTGGTGACACATTTCACCCCATCCCCTTGGAGGATGCTGATAATGAGAAAGGCTATGCATGTGCATGTGTGTGGGGAGGAGATATAGGGGAAATCTCTATACCTTCCTCTTAATTTTACTGTTTACCTAAAACTGCTCTAAATTTTTTTAAATAATAATTTTAAAAATCAGCAAGGTTGAAAGATTTGTCATCATATAAAATTCAATTACACTTAAATATGACAGTAAAAATATTGAAAAATGAAATTTAAAAACCCAATTCTCAATAACATGCAAAAATAAATGGCAAAAATTCATCTGTCAAATAATTCAAAACACATTCCTATACATTGAAAACTACAAGAGAGTACCAAGAAAAGGTAATGAATACTTTAATAAGTGGATAAATAAATGTATTCCCATGTTAGAAAACTCAAGTTTGTTAAAATTTTCAATTTTGTTAGAAGAATTTTTGATGGAAAATGACAAGTTTTTCTGCAATTCATTCTAACACATGTATGGAAATGTAAAAGATCTACAATAGCCAAACAATCTTGAAAATTCAATTTGGAAGACTTAAAATATCTCACTTCCAGCCAGGTGCAGTGGGTTCTTGAATTGGATATTGGAACTGCAGGAAAAAAAGCTATAGAAGTTATTATAAAAATAGCTATTTGCACAGTTAATGAAATTTGAATTTCAGTTGTAGATTAGGTAATATCATTGTGTAAATGTAAAATTTTCTGATTTTCAAAATGGTATAATTACAATATATAAAACAATGTCCTAATTCGAAGGAAATACACACAAAGGATTTAAGGGGTAAATAGGTGGAATATCTTCAACTTGCTCTCAAAATTTTTAGAAAAAATTACATGTATACATAAAACTCATGTATGTGTGTGTGTGTGTATATATATACATGAAAAGAGAAAAATTTGTTGGGCAAATGTAAACATTTGCTCAGTCTAGGTAACGTGTATATGGGAGTTCTTTGAATTCTTATACAATCTTTCTGTAAATTAGAAGATGGGTAAAAA
This sequence comes from Macaca thibetana thibetana, assembly GCF_024542745.1. Classification (NCBI taxonomy): domain Eukaryota; kingdom Metazoa; phylum Chordata; class Mammalia; order Primates; family Cercopithecidae; genus Macaca; species Macaca thibetana. The sequence goes on along the minus strand of NC_065582.1, from coordinate 63,648,697 downwards.
TTAAATGCTACAACAAAAATTAAATGATGTTCTTATTTTTTTAGTGGAAATATCAAATTATACTGTTATTATTGATGTGAATAATTTTACTTATTAGAAGAAAATGCAAAGCATATTAAGAACATAAGAACTTTATTTTTCTAGAGACAAAATAAATCTCCAATTTCCAAACCTATCACTGATTTAACAGGTCTCCCAGTAGAAGATCGTATTATTATGGAATGAAAAGGGTGTGGTTGTTTTTTATTTAAAGAAAGAAAGAAAGAAGGAAAGAAAGAAAGAAAGAAAGAAAGAAAGAAAGAAAGAAAGAAAGAAAGAAAGAAAGAAAGAAAGAAAGAAAGAGAGAAAGAAAGAAAGAAAGAGAGAAGGCTAGACTAATTATCTGCCTTATCAATATAATCCTCTCAAAAATTCAGAAATGGTTTTGTTGACACAATTTTCAGCTAAAAATGAACTCGTAAAGACTGAGAACATTAGCCACATCAATATAGTTTATAAATTAGTTTGAAGCCAGAAATTTAATCCAAGTGTTTCTGACTCCAAAATCTGTGCTCTCTACTCACCCAAAAGAAGATATTTTTAGGCTGGGCATGGTGACTCATGCCTGTAATCCCAGAACTTTGGGAGGCTGAGGCAGGCGGATCACCTGAGGTCAGGAGTTTGAGACCAGCTTGACCAATAGGGTGAAACCCCATCTCTAGTAAACATACAAAATTAACTGGTTGTGGTGACGCACGCCTGTAATCCCAGCTACTCAGGAGGCTGAGGCAGGAGAATAGCTTAAACCCGGGAGGTGGAGGTTGTAGTGAGCAGAGATTGCGCCATTGCACTCCAGCCTAGGCAATAAGAGTAAAACAAAACTCCGTCTCAAAAATAAAATAAAATAAAATAAATTTTTAAACTTTTAATTGGTATATTGATTTAAATAACATTTGTAAATTTTATTTATTTGAATACACATTCTATGCTCATATTTTTTCTATAAAGTCAAAAGGTATAAAAATGTTTTCAATGAAAAGTACATCTTATCCTTATCCTGGTCCATATTTCTTACCAATTTATCTCCCCAGTGATAATGTAATTATATGTAAACATATATGCATACATCACTTTTATTTATTTACATAAAAGACAAATCACACAGTTGTTAATCTTATTTTTTTTACTTAACCACATATCTTAACATGTATTTCCGTAGTGTATCTTATAATTTTTGATTAATACATATTATATACTATGTTTTAAAATAGCAGGTCTGTCCATTTTCGTTGTTCCCCACCTTTGAAATCAAACAATACTATAGTCAATATCCTCATATTCACAGGTATTTATATGTGTAGACACATGAGTAAATTTCATAAAATATATTCTACAATTGAAATTTCTTGTTCAAAATAGATTTGCCTTTATAAGTTTGATATTTTCAAATGGCCTGCTAAAGAAAATATATTGACAATATCCAAAAATTAAATTTGAGATAGGGTTTTACCACCACTGAAAACAAAATATTATTAAGCTTATTTTGATGAATTGATATGAATTTTTTAATGTAGTTTTAATTTGCTATTCTTTTTAATTTCGTAAGTAATGCTAATTTTCATTTTATGAATTTAGGAGCTAACATTTCTATTTTGTTTTCAGGAGAATCTTCAGTCATGCCTTTTGCTCATTTTGCATTTTGCTGTTACTTTCTTATTTTCAAACTAGGTTTTAAATGTATTTTATTACGTATATATTGTATATTACCATGCCCATTTTATGATTTTCTTACTAGATTTATACCTGGTTATATCTGGCTTTCTTTATGTTGTTTATAATAGCAGTAGGCTTAACAATTGTCCCTTGAGTTAAATTGCATAGCTTTTTAAAACTTCAGTTCATACTGTTGTACTTGAGTGTGGCATTTGGAAAAGACCCAAATCTGTCAATAGCCATACAAGGCAGATTAGAAGTAAGGAAATTTCGGTTTAGATGGAAGACTCAGTAGCAATATACACAAAAGTTTCACTCCAGGAAAGTTTTTGTTATGTTTTGTTTTAACGTAGCTGACTCCCATAATTAAGAACTAGTTGTGTGTTAAGGATTCAGCCAAAAGGTGTCAGATCCTGAATATGGTTCTAGACTATTAGGCAGCAAGTGTTATAGGAGTTATTAAGAAATTATTTTAGACAGATAGAGAGAAAAAAATGTCCTTGGGAACTTTTCATTTCTTTTGAAGTAGCTCCAGAAATGTTTCCTGTCTAGCAGGAAAGCCCCAGCTCTTAGAGCTGGCAATCTTTGATATGCAAATACAAGCCATTAGAAACTGGGTCCACCCAAACATGATGATTCCCACCCTCCTCCTCTTGTCCTTGCCCTCACATGTGCCTGGCAACATGGCCGCTCCCACATTTCTCCAAGTGTGTAGAGAGCATCTTAGCTCCCTGCATTTACATATTAAAAGGCTAGGGTGGGAGGGGCAGGTTACATGAATGGTTACACCTGGTCAAACCAGTCCCCTGAGCCCTATGCAAATCAGACACCACCTCCTCCAGTCTCCTTATATAAGCAGCCACTTTTCCGCTGCACGCAGGGTTTCCTCTCTCAACTTTGGATGCCTGCTCCCTCTGTACAGGCAAGCTTCTTCCTTCTTACTTGCCTATTAAACTCTCCGCTCCTTAAAACCATTCCACATGTGTCCATGTCGTTTTATCCCATTTGATGTGAGACGATAATCAAAGTCATTATCCCATTTGATGCAAGCATGAAGGTGGTTTTGCTTGCATTTAATGGAGATTCCTGTAATAGACTAGAATTCTGACAAAGACAGAGAGAGAGAAACATACATATATGTGATATAAAATAAATTAATATATTTTATATGCTATATATTTTATATAACATAAAATATATCAATATATGATATATAAAATATATTAATATATGATATATAAAACATATTAATATATGATATGTACAATATATAAATATGTTATATATGATATATAAAATATATAAATATGTTATATATATAAAATATGGTGATGGTTAATATTAAGTGTCAACTTGATTGGATTGAAGAATGCCAAGTATTGATCCTGGATGTGCCAATGAGGGTGTTGCCAAAGGAGATTAACATTTGAGTCAGTGGACTGGGAGAGGCAGACCCACCCTCAGTGTGGATGTGCACCATCTAATCAGCTGCCAGTGCAGCTAGAATAAAGCAAGCATAAGAAGGTGGGAGAAGCTGACCTGCTGAGTCTTGTGGCCTTCATCCTTCTCCCATGCTGGACGCTTCCTGCCCTTGAACATCAGACTCCAAGTTTCTCAGCTTTTGTACTCTTGGACTTACACCAGTGGCTCTTGGGCCTTTGGCCACAGACTGAAGGCTGCACTGGCAGCTTCTCTACTTTTGAGGTTTTAGGACTTGCACTGAGCCACTACTGGCTTCCTTGCTCCTCGCTTGCAGATGGCCTATTGTGGGACTTCACCTTGTGATCGTGTAAGTCAATTCTCCTTAATAAACTCCACTTCATATATACATATGTCCGGTTAGTTCTGTTCCTCTAGAGAACCTTGACTAATGCAAAAATATACCATATATAATATATATATCTCTGAATATCAGAATATGACCTCATTTAAACTTTTATTTTAATTTACAAAGATAACAAATTCCTCCACACAGAAGTAAATCGCTTAGCTTATGCTATGTTTTCCAGCTTTCTATGGAAATTACCTATTTTCTTAATACCTAATTCTGACCTTCATGAATGAAGCCATCTGTATAATGCCCTTTTCTTGGGAGAGGCCAATAGTAACAAAGGAGAATAATTTCAGCAATATTCTAAACAAAGAATATAATCAATCCATTTAATAAGTATTTATTGATTCTCTATCACTGATTGTCTATCATTGATTATACTCATCTGGATTTCAAAGACACAGCATTAAAGATCCAAATATTTGACCCCATGAAGATACATTCTGGTTGGAGTACACATATAATAACATTTTAATTGTTTAAGTATATTATATGTAGGTTACTATGGAGACAAGGGTGGTCAAAGAAGGACTTGGGGGAAATTGATATTTTAAGAAAATCTGAAGGAAGGGAGGAAGTCAGCCTGCAACTAATGAGTCTATCCAGTAGGGAGCCTCCAAAATATTCTCCAGCAGTTTCATCGCACCTCTGTTCTGATTGACTGATGCCCATGAATTACCAGCTGTTAAATATTTTGGATACTGTTCCTAAACAGAAATCTATTGTTTTGCCAGAAAACATCACCCTCTCCTTTACTTTTCTAGATATAGCAACTCTTCCCTCAGAATCCTAAATCCACCTTTCTGAGTCCAAAAATGATGGGCCCAGGATTCATGGGCTGCCAAAGGCTGTCAATCAAAGGCCTTTCTAAGGCTGCCAATCAAAGGCCCTTCCAAGGCTGCCAATCATAGGCCTTCCCAAGGCATTTTTTCTAACTTTTATTTTAGGTTCAGGGATACATGTGCATGTTTGTTATATTGGTAAATTGTGTGCCACGGGGATTTGATGTACAGATTCTTTCGCCACTCAGGTAAAATGCTTAGTTCCTAATAGGTAGTTTTTTCCTTCTCACTCTCCTCTCAACCTCCACCCTCAAGTAAGCCCCAGTGGCCTACCTGAGGTGAGGACACAGCCAAAACCATGACACTCAGTAATATGAATGAGAGTTTCCATCAGTGTATAGAAGAAAATGTATTAACATATTTAAATGTATTTAAATTATTACTTAAAGCCATTTAGCTGATAAGTGACAGAACAAGGACCATAACCCAAATATTCTCTCAGCATTCTATTTCCTCTACCTAACTGGATACAAATGTGTTATATATAAGAGTCTTGTAAACTTGCTACCTGTCTGTTTTGTTTGGTTTTAAAGTTGCTATCTATTATTTGGTTACTCTTTCAGTAACTATCTTTGAGCAACAGAAGTAGAAAAGATTAGTTAAGAAAAGTTTAGTTAAGGGTCTGTTGTTTCAAGGAAAGGAAACTAAGACCACCCAGATGTAGAATTTATTGACAGAACACTGAGAGTTTCACAGGAAAGACACTTGTGACTTTGGTGATACAGAACAAGGATTTAATGTGTTATCAGGATGGGAGGTGGCTATTCTGCATCTATTCCTCTTGACTTACTACTGGAAGAAATACTGCCTCTCTTTTCTACTTGACTTTCTAATTCAGGAATTTGATGTCTCTGTTGATTCAGAGTCTCTGTTTCTCCTTAACTTTATTAGGCTTATTATGGTACAGTTATAGGCCTTGACTCTAAATGAAACTTTAGTTCCAGAGCTTTCAGTATATGACTCTTGAGTTGAACTGCTTTAAAAGATGGGTCTGCTCCTTAGCTGGCAAATTAGTTGCCCATGTTTAAGTCAAATATATACTCTGGTCCAATCTGACTTGGCCAGAAGCAAGGGTCCAATAATAGAAGTACCGGTGTCCCAGCAGATGTACTACAAATAATTTTATTTTTCAGAGGCAGTTATGTGAATGATTATGAAATTTTGTTAGAGTTGCAGAAAATTTACTTTAGACTTTCATTTTCCACAAGGGTATACATTTCTACCTGCTATCTTCTCTTCACTTTTGCCTCAGTTGATACAGTCTATATGTCAAGATTTCCAGATGAAGGGGCTCAGGAAATGTTTGGTAAATGTGTTCTTCTGGATAAGGTCAAACTATTTTGCACCCAAGGAATTTCTAATAAAATCAATAGTGAGAATAAAATTTTATAGAAACAAAAACATGTGAACCATGACTGACAAAATTATGTGAGGTGTGACTGACAAAAACATTAGTCAGGAATTCTTGGGAGCAAAATCAGCAATGTCTGAGCAAAACTACTATGACTACAGTAAATTTAAAAGTGTGGAACTCTCAGGATTCACCACCTACTTGTAATTATTATGAATTTTGAGACTGACTTTGTATTTATTCTCTTAACATTTTATTTTGAAATAATTAGACTTATGACAATATCAGCACCAAGAATTCCTGTGTAAATTTCATGGCTCAGATTCCACAAATGTGAGGAACATTCCATACAGAGTATACATATAAAATATGTATATATGAAATTCTATATATATATAAAATTATATTTAATGGTTCAGAGAATTCTATATACATGTGTATGTGTATGCATATATGTGTGTATATGTATGTATGTATATATACACATATGTAAAGTTTTCTGAAACCTTTGACAATACATTTCAGACATATGCTTTATGCCTTTCTAAATAAGAACTTTCTTATACAAACACAGTATAATGGTAAAAATCAGAAAGTCACCACTGATATAATAAAATTACCTAATCTGTAGCCCTTATCCTAATTTTGATGATCTCTCCTCTAATATCTTTTATGTGGTCTAGGATTAAATCCAGTAGCACATGTTGTATTTAGCTGTCAGATCTTTTTAATACCCTTTAATTTGAAATAGGTCTTTAGTCTTTCTTTGTCTTTCCTAACCTTAACATTTATGAAGGATACAGAATGTCTCTCAGTTTGGCTTTGTATGATATTTTCTCATGGTTACATTCAGCTTTTGTATTTTGATGTAATATTATAGAAGTGATTTTATATTCTTCTCAGTATAACCTATCAGGAGGCACATGATGTTCCTTTGTCCCTTTTCTAGAGATAGTAAATAGGTCACTCGGTAATAGTGGCACTGCAAGATTTCTCTACTGTAAAGTAACTGTATTTCTTTTGCAATAAATATATTGTTGGCAGCTGCTTTGAGACTTTGTAAAGGTCCTGTTTTTCATCAAGCATTCATCACCTAATATTAAGCATCCGATAACAAGAAACAAATATTGTGATGGTTACCAACAGTAATGATGCTAACTTTATTAGACGAAGTGCTTTAAATGTTCTATATTAATCCTATAACCGGGGTAGAATAAATATTTTTAAACTTAAAATATTCAATTCAGCATTTTGTTCCTAAGCAATCTGCCATTCTGCTTTCTCAGTGATGCATACTGCCTTAGTAAACTGCACGTGAGTTTTTTCAAGGGAGGCATTAAAATGACTAAAGGTAATGAAATACTTATCTACAGTGTTTTTTGCGGATTCTAGAGTCTTAAAGATCAATGCATTTGGCATTTTTCTTTAAACTTCATTTTGTGATTCTTGTTTGTTTGGTTCGGTTTGCTTTAGTTTTAGTTTTTCTTTGGTGGAGGGATGTTGTTTACTGCTTTCTTTTTTCCCCTTACAGTTCTTTCTTTCCTTAAGTGACAATTACAGTGCTAGATTTTATCTATTTATTCAAAAATGTCACACCAAGCAATGCTATAGCAACCAGTTCTAAATATAGCAAAGACTTGTTTACTTTAACTTATCATTTTTCCCTGAAAAACATGCAGCTTTTGCGTTTCTGAGTCTGAGTGTCATCCTTGCGTTTGGTCTAACATCATCTTTACATGGGTTCCTTTCTCTCTATACATACAGATGAGAACATAATTTAAACAAACCTCCTGAGTTATTATTTGATGTTAATCTGACAATCTTTGTGTACAGAGCAAAATAATCTATTTTTCTTGACTCACATTTTCCCTGATTCAAAGGCAGTAAACTCTTAAACTCATTATGTCTTTTGAGTCTTTATATTTCTTTTGTCAGTAATATGGCACCATCTTTAAAGATAGATGTAAGCAACATTTTAGGACCAAGATATGGCAACATGTATTAAAAAAAAATTGACCTAATTTGAGAATAAATATGATGTCTTAGAGAGATGTATCCTATCTTATACTATCATTGCAAATTTTCTAAGCCTATCCCTAGGGCACCACAACCCCTGTTTGTAAAGGTCACGTACGTGGTATTCAGCATGTTCACCAACCTGTTGAGATCAGCATATTTCTGGTGCATTTGGGCTTAGTGTACAGTAGCCAGGAGGTATTTCCATGTTGCTAGGGCTCTGAAGGGGGTCAAGACTGGAAACACACAGAAAATAGTGACAATGGGGTTAAGCAAGTAAGAGCTTACACATTGATGTATTGGGCATTTTGAATATGCTTATTTGTAAGTTTCACTTGAAAAATAAGAACTATGACTGGCTTATCTCACTTTGTATGAATAAACTGTGATTTGTTTATTTGGGAAATAGAGCATAAGCAAAGACAATTGACTTCCCTTGTTGTTCTTTGTATTAATCCACAGAGAACTATTAATAAAACCAAACCAAACAGAATAAACAGAAAAAAACAGCTGTGTATCAAGTTGAGAATGTAAAGGATTTATTGGTGTTCTTACTTGGCATAACAAAAGGCTATTATTCCTTATTTAGGCATTCAGTGTACCTTTAAAATCTAACTAGCCCATTAAAATTTGGAATGACTGGATTAAGCAACATAGGCGCTCGAGCTGAAGGAACTTCTTGAAAATAGACTATTTGTGAGCTGAATGTAGAGATTTCATTGACTTAAATCTTCTCAGTACAATGAGAAAATATGCATCTTGGGAAAAGAAATGGAAACATGCCAGTACCTGTTCGACCATAGCAGAATCAAGCAGATTTCTATTTCTCTGGTTTTGTTTCCTTGCCAATAAACAGACCCTTACTGTTTAGAAAATCACATATTAAAAACACTGAAAGACTAGGAATCTCTTGAGACTGATATTAAAATGTAAAATATTTTATCTACTGTCATCGAATCCTAAGAATATATATGATCAACACCCAAAGAGACACTGAAGGCTATTTTATTCCACCCCTCGAGTGGAGATTAAGTTTAGTGCTGCATTACCATGTATACAATTCTCCTGCTGCATTTGTGTGTCCTTTTATTAGCACACTGTTTTCACATCTAAATCAGAATTATATTTTAAAGTGTCTAAACAGGCTTTTGTAGTGTAACGGTTTTTCTCTGTGCTATTATAAAGGAACATTGTGTATTTGTTTTCATTTCACCAGAAGGCCATTAGAATATCTACTTTGTACTGGTTGGAAAAAACAAAAGATTACTAGCCCTCTTGAATAAGCTAGTATCACCATATTCTTGTCCTGACTGCTTTTCATCTGCTCTTTATGAGTCTGCACATGTAGATCCCTAGATGAAACAAGGAGAAGAATTAATTCCTAGAACATCAATACTGTGATTATTAGTATAATTCCACTTAAACTCTCAGGATGCATTATTTGAATTGACATTGCTTGAAAATGTGATACAGAGAAGGAAAGAAGAATAAAACTGATATCCAGACTGCAAAATTTTATCCTGATAATGGATATTCTTTATCCATATACCTGCATACAGGTATCCTGTATATTCTGATAAGTATAGATTCTAGAAAGAGCTTTATGAAATCCTTCACAATGAGGAAGGTCATCATTTGAAATCTAAAGGAGACTGATAATAAATAGCAAATTGGTCTATGATGCATTATAATACATGATAATTAATAATGTCTTTCTATCTGTAATGTCTCAAGAAAATCTTTAGCAACCATAACCGACTTCCATTCCTTTTAAATATTTCTCAAACTACTAACTTTGACAGGGCATTAGTCTGCTGACCGTGTACAGTAAATAACCAAAAGCATGGAATGTATCATTGGAGGATCTACTGTTGATGAAATCATCGTGATTTTTATAGCCTAGCTCACTTTTACAAGCACAGTGCTGCAAGGGTCAAAGCCCTGTTTCATGTCATACGGCAACAGAACAGAGCTGAACACCCACCGTGAGACACTGAGGTGGCCAGCTGGCATGGTGGCAGCTCTAAAATATTATTTTGCCCACCCACACAGTGTGTTTTAAGCCAGTAAATAAAGAACATACAGTAGTTTTAGAAAATTACCAACTATAAACAATTAAATCATTAGCTAAAATATTGATAATTAATAACAAGAAAGGACACAACACATGAAATTTAAATATAATTGAAAAATAAACCCTTTCTAAATGTAATGAACAAGCCAGGAAAAAGAAAAAGTTCTAAAATGCTATACAAGACAATACAGTCTACTATTTCAAGTTTCAGCCAAGAAACTACAGATCAGAACTAAATTTAACTACTAGTTTCAGCCATAATATTAACATGTAACACACTGTAGAATATATCCAGTACTCTTCTTGGCATTCTAAAAAAACAACTACTCTATGAAATAGAACAGACTATATATTAAGTGTTCTGACATGGAACACTATGTCATGTTCCAATTTCGGAACCTAACAAAAAAATCTAACATTCTGATAAATGAAAATTAGTGGACTAATTAGGATGACTTAAATAGGACCTCTGTAATAGTCACTTGTTAAAGCAAAATTTTAATTACACTTATAAAAGAAACTTATTTTCTAAATTACTTGATAAATACCCTAGAAAATTTTTTAGTCCACAATAATAAAATGATTAAATTTTTGAAAAATATTCTAATGAAAATAATGAATATGGATTGAAAGAAAAATTGTATTGGATTATATCAAGGGTGTGTCAAATTTTCTCATATAGAGACTGCATGTTTACCTTGAATAAAATGTCTAGGTAATTCCAAAGATAACATGGTGAAAAATGCTTTTCTTTTGTTCTGCTTTTTACATAAAGAACTCCAATCTTTTACAACTTTAAGTCCCATTTATTCTATGAGTCTTTTTCAGCAATCTGTTTATTTTTCATTTGTGGGATATTTCATATGTATCTCTGCATGATATTTTTGCTGATTTACTTTGTAAACTGACTGCAGTTTTTTTTCAGATAAGCTAGAAACTGTTATTCCTGTTGGATGCATGTGAACACTTAGATAAAAGATAATCAGAGAAAATATTATTTTAAAATGGGCCAGACTGTGCTGCAAGAATAAATTGTTATTGACTCATTTATCCTTCTGTTTTGAGGTTTTGTAGATAGCCATAAGGACCCAATGTAATCTAACAGTTTTTAAAATTGTTCTTGACTATAAATGTTTTTCTCTATAGCCATCTTTCAACCAGCCCTTTTTAGGTTACAAGTTGTAACGAGTACAGGAGAGTTACCAAAAAAAAAAAAAAAAAAAAAAAAGGGAAGGGGTGGGGGTAGAGGAAGGGTGTGTTCCATTACCACATTGTGAATATACTTAGCATGTTATCAAATTTTCTTTTTAAAAAATTCCCTTGTAAACACTTTGAAAATGCCCCACCTTCTTCCCAGAAGTGGCCTAGACTTCCGGACTCTCACTTTTAAGGTACAATGGTAGGAACTCACCTGTGGCTGTAGTGAAAGACAAAGGAGAAAGTGAAATGGAATTCCAGATGATGTGACTCCAGAAAGGAAGAAATAGATTGAAATTATCAATGCTTGTGGGAGAAAGCATTGTCTGCAGAGACTCTTCTGAGCATTTCTTGTTCTCATAAGCAAGACGACAAGAAAGTGGCTCTTAGAAATTTTTTCTGAGGAAAGGTTCATAGGGAACAGAAGATTTTGTGGTGTCCTACTTAAGGATTTAAAGAAAAATTCTTTATACAAAATTTGGATTAATAAAGGTGAAACAGAAGGCCTAAGATAATGATGAAGTATGGAAGAGTTAAGGACTACAACCAGCTGAGGTGAAAGGTTCGCATTATATAGAAGAAAAACTGAATTCTACAGAGCTGAGAGGAAATCTGAAAGTGAGGAATTGGAGAAGGCTGGGAAAGTTTGTGTAGGGTAGACCCAGCATGGTTGTGCTGAATGAGAGCTCTGAAAATAATATTGGGACATTTGAATTTTAATCCGGACTTTGAGTTATCTAAAAATAATTTTGGAAAATTTACATCACTGGACTAAGGTATCATCATTTGGAACTCTGATTATATGTAAAAAGATAAACGCTAAGGCATCTGCGGAGGTCAGAGTGCTAATCATTGCACCATAGAACCCCTTTACTAAGGCTTTGTCCACCTCTACATTCAATGTCAATGCAGTGGGGTACAGGAGAGGATGCCTATGTGAATAGCACCAGCTTCACAGTATCGCATGGAATAATTGTGTATTTTGTATATACTTCCCATTTTTAAATCACCCCATCAAAGTACATCATATATTGACATGCTTTAAACTGTGTTGTTTAAAAGCCCTTCTACTATCCTAGTGGAAACAAAGAGCACATTTAAAAAAAAACTGCATAGCATTTGGAGCTGGGCTTTTTTCTTTTTTTTTTTTTTGTGATACATATCCTTAAGTAGTTTGAAACAATCATTAGTTCTGATTTATGCCTTGTATATATAGAGAGTAAACTATTCTCTCACTGTGGTAGTTTCCAAGATACCATTTTATAAATGACAAAGTATCTAGTTAACAAAAGAAACTGAAGTCATTAATAAGGAAAACTGCTTTTCTAGAAAACCAAACATCTGAGCAACCAAGCTCTGAATAGCAATAAGCAATTTAAAATTATATGATAAGACAAATATGTCACTGTGACACCACTGAAGGTACATATGTTGAACTTCATCTTTCCCCTGGCAGCAGAAATTGCCTACAGAGGGAATCCATCAGTCTGGGGTGTAGACTGGGAAGGAGGGTTGGGACGACAGAAAGAATGTTCTCTCCCACTTAGAGGGTGGGAGTTAGGAATGAATCCCATAGCCAGTACAGAAATATTCTGTGGCTAAATAAAAGTTAGGATCATTTGCAATCTATGTTTTTTGAATCCTTCCAGCAGGGTCTCTCTATAGGGTAACCTTGCGGGACATTCCCCCCAAGAAAGAATAACCTTGAAGTATATAGGTGGCTTCCGTAGGAGTCTTTATATTATTGTAAATGAGCTAATCAAAATCCTAGCAATACTTAAACTGTCCACAAAAGATAATTTAGGGAAGTCATCTCCTTCACGTACTTCCTGCCAGCTTCCAACAATCGTATTGAACTCAAGAGGTAAACATGTTGTTAAATAGATTTAAGAGATACGTGCAGAAATAAAATTAAGCTGGTATATGTATAATGTATAAAGCAATGCATCACACACCAAGTAACACTAAGAACATTGATTTTGAAATACGTTGATTATGTGAGATACTGTAATTATGACAGTATATTGCTCATTTGGTCAACTGGCTGAAATGATAGGATAATAATTCATCTACTCGATAATTTGTTTTTTCTAAATAATTTCTATTTTTCCACAATAATAAGTGGAAATTTCTAATAGTGAAAGCCACATGATGTTAAAGATATATTTAACGAATATTTGTAAAAAGCTCACAAAAGTAATTATAATTCTGTTCTTGTTTATATCTGTTCCTTATAGGTGTTTCAATCTAAATTTAGAAAACACATGTAGAAACGTAAACAGTTTTTATCATATTCTTCTGTTTTAGATGTAGTTGGTTTTCTCTCCTGGTATGACATTGTAGCTATGCAAGCATGTTGGATTAAAAGAGGTAGCTGTAGGAAATAAAAATTTAGACCTTCATACGAGAAGCAAACCATTAATTATTCTATTCAACAGTTTATTTTCAGAAGGTTAAGCCCATGGAGTTTTTAATTATAATAGTTTGTGAGGAAGAAACATTTACTGAACAAATAAGAGACAACCCAAATGCTTTATAATTTTTGAGACAACTTCAAAGAATTTATGCAAATGAAAGTACTTGAATAATGATTTTTCAAACTGAAAATTATTTTACAAAACCATCACATGATATATTTTTCTATTGTTTTGTACTGATGAATCTTTCAGAATTGCCGGAAAATAAAGCTCCTAGGAATTATGGTAGCAGTGATATTTCTATTATTAGTGGCTATCACATAATTTTCAAACAGTAGAATGCAATACAACACTAAAGAAAAATTATCTTCTTGTTATAAACTTATGTACTAATGGATGAAACTCACAGGAGTCTATACAATACTCACAGTCTTAACTTTCATTAGAATTTGGATAATATAGAGAACAAAAATGGGTGCTTTACATTTCATTATATATTATTCTACGTATAGTCTACGTAATAATGATCTGGTGTGTATATATCTAAGCATTCTACATTAATCTTAGAAGGCCAGATCTTTAGGCTTTATGCCCTCAGCTTGCTCAGTCCACTGATAAGAATGTGAGCTGCTCTGGAAAGGGAGTATCTGCAAGGCAGTGGCTCACTGCAATGGAGGTACACCCTGAAGCTCCTGACATAAAAAGGCTGCCTGCTGATTGTCCTACCTGACATTAGGAAGTAAGTCTTTCCTTGAACTGGGTTCCATGTGGCGGATCTAACATGTCTATAACTAGGACAGTAACACTGGATAGAGTAGGAAGTGGTCAGAATATGAATATGTTTTGAAGGTAGAGCTGAGGGAATTTTCTGATCTTTAGTCATAAAGATGTGCAAGTAGAAACAGTAGTTGATATAAAATGTCCTCGTTTTTTTTTTTTTTTTTTTTTAACCAGAATAAATGCATGAATGGTGAACCATTTTTCTGAAGTGAAAAGAGTGAATTTGAAGGCTGGGGAACAGAAAAATTTTGTTTGGGTGTAAGTTTGAGCTATACAATATTTCTGAGTAGATATCAAGTATGGAGGTAGATGTGTATAGTTAGTGGGGATATTAGGGCTGTAAAATTACATTTGGAAATCTTTGCACTCAAAGAACTGGACAGAAGTGACAAGACAAAATGAGAAAGGTAAGGATGGAAACAACATTTAGAGTTAATCCAGTAATTAGATATTGAAATGTTGAAGTGGATCCACAAAGGATGCTAACCAAAATTTCCAGTGAGATGACAGAGAACAAGAGAGAGAACTAACTGAAGATGATGTTTCAGGTTTCAGAGACAGAGATCAAGATATTTTCCAAATCTCTGAATCTGAATATTTTTATGTTATGATGGAAAAACTCCCTGTATTAAAAAGGAACACAGCTGACTTTTGAATAGTGCAATGTTGTTGAAGTAAGACATTTTCTGTATAAAAACAAATGACTAAGCAATAGTATTGACTTTCATAAAGTTGTATTTAACTAGAAAGATGTTTTTTGAAGTGAAATAGAAATTAACTTTGACAAAAAAGGAGAAAGAGTTTAATATGCTTAATTATAATGGTTGCCCAGAAAAACATTTCAAATCCCAGTTAAATATGTTTTCTCCTAAATACACAAAAGCTGTACCCTCTGCATAAGTTTCTGCTTTGTCAGTAGCTAATTTTACACAGGTCTTTGCTTAGGAAGGAATTTTTTGGATTGGTATAACTAAAATATATTGTTAGCTTAGATTTCCTCTTGTGCTTTCGTTTTGTTGTGATAACTGCATATGTAAAACTGAGTCTCAAAGCAAACTTGTAGACACAATTACATTATTTTTTTAATGATAAATTGTTTTTACAGTTTATTTATTTAAAAAACAAAAATGAACATGAAATTCATTTGAGATGTCTTAAGATAATTTAAGCTTTTATTGCAAACATTAAATAATTTACCCATTCAGTACCTGGGCAAATGTTGTAATGCAATTCTATCACATCAATCAATTAATGTTGTTTTATATATACTGAAAGTATAACAGCAGTTTACATTTGGAACAAACATTTTAAACGTGTAACTAATGTGTGATAAAAGCATAATAAAAATTTTTGTTTATGTAGAAAAAATACCCACCTGTATATTTCTTCTGTGCCCATTGGTTTATTTTCCTTTAATGATCTTCAAGGATAGAATTAAAGTTTTTATCATTCACTCTTCCATGCTGATATGTGGATTTAAGACTCCTGAAATTTATATTTTATATACTCTCATATACAATTAGATTTTTAAATTCTTACTCTTCCAGTAATATAATATTTTTGAAAAGAAGTCCTCATTATGAAGAACCGTGTTATATTTTAATTACTATATGACCACATGTGCCCTGGAAAATATTTGTGAATTAAAATATTTGTTTAAGTAAACCAAAATTATATTTGGGTACATTCACTCAAACTAGTGTTTGTTTCTGGTAGAAATACTTGTTTACATTTCAATTTGTTAAAGGTTGTTTCAATCATAGTATTGTTTACGTCTAAGACATTCAGGATGATATGAAATTTTTGTAATTTGCAAAGAGAGAATTGCAAGTTAAAACATAGCTTACCCATGAAATTAGCAGAGATTCCCAATGATTAAAATTTACTTTAAATTAGGTAAATGGTGAAACTCTGCCATAATTGAATAAGTTTCAAATATTCAATTGTACAAAATGTGGGGTAGTGGTATCACAAGGTTAACAAAACCAATACTTTTTTAGTTCGTTTTTTAGTTACTACGTTGTAAAAGGAAAGGGGAAAATAAATTGTTTATTTGTTTTTATTTATCAGACCAAGTAGAAAGAGGACTGATCATTATAAAGAAAGTACACCCCTTATACTGAACTCAGAATTACCCACATGATCAGGAGACAGTCACTTTTTTTTTTTTTTTTTTTTTTTTTTTTTTTTTTTTTGAGACGGAGTCTCGTTCTGTCGCCCAAACTGGAGTGCAGTGGCCGGATCTTGGCTCACTGTAAGCTCCGCCTCCCGGGTTCACGCCATTCTCCTGCCTCAGCCTCCCGAGTAGCTGGGACTACAGGCGCCTGGCACCTCGCCCGTCTATTTTTTTTTTTTTTTTGTATTTTTTTAGTAGAGATGGGGTTTCACCGTGTTAGCCAGGATGGTCTCGATCTCCTGACCTTGTGATCCGCCCGTCTTGGCCTCCCAAACTGCTGGGATTACTGGCTTGAGCCACCGCGCCAGGCCGACAGTCACTTCTTAATGCTTTTTTCTGTCTCCCCCTTCACCACCAAGAAGAAATTAGCTTTCACTTGCCCTGTCTCTTTTTGAGAACTTGAGCTGTCCAGAATATTGGCACTATTTAGCAATACCACGTAATCTGTATTTTGGTACTGTGAGCATTTTACTGTAATTTGAAATATCATCTACTCAATAAATTTTTATTCATGGGTACATTCATCAACTTGTTTATTGTCAAAGGTAATTTAGTTTATCTAATTGAATATTGGTTATAATATTGCCTTCCTCATAGCCTTCCAGAGAGTATTTGTTTAATTAACAAGAACAGATATAGAAGGGCTATTCTATGCCTTAACTCTAATTAAGGGTAGTCATTCCAAAAAGAATGTAAATAGAGTAGTTGCAGTTCTCTAAGAAAAATCCTAGGCACCTTGTGTGTGTTTTTCAGTCATTTGTGGGGTATATAAAACTGCATGTTTTGCTCAAAAGTAAATTTTATTTACAAAATTTTCTTTAAAAGTGAGAGCTCTAGCTCAACCCACAATTTATTTCTACATTTACTTTTTCTTCAGTATCTGCTGGGGTTTGTGGTAGCTCATAAAGATACAAATGTGAATAATTTACAGTTTTGTGCCTAAGCCATGGCAGTGAAAAACAAGTAAAGAAAAACCATAATATGTGTGATAAAAGCTATAAAGGAATACTCAAGAGATTTAACAGTACCACAAAGAAGCAAGCAGATTTGAAGGCCAAACATTCCTAAATACAGTGTTTTGAAAGAGTATGGAAAACTTAAAAGCTAAGAAGTAATAAAATAGATTAAAAATGTAGCATTCTTTTTTCAAGTTACATTCACACTAGAGCAGAAATTCTTTTCAAAGACTGGCAAAAGAGAATCCTTAGCACCCTTACTGTAAAGAGATTAAGGAAAAGAGAGAAACTTATTTTGAGTAAAAATATTCCAGTTAGTTATCTCTAATATAGGGCTCTAGAATACTTATACTAGGGATCCATAAGACATAAAACCTGAAACCCCATAATGAAAAGATGATTATATTTCATATATGCCTCCCTTAGGGAAGAAAAGTTGTTATTTAAAATGAGGTTAGCCAGCAAATACAATTGTTTAATTTCAGCATGGGGTCGGATCCCAGGCATAGCTTTATAGCCATATTAGCAAGCATTAGTTTTCATGTGTTTTTATACTAAATCTTTTTAACATTACTTTTGGGAGATAAAAATAAAGATTATCAGAGTTCTTTTAATGCCTTCATCCACCATCCCTATGACCAATTCCAAGATGAAAATGAAAGAGACTTGACAATAAATAACACTTCAGTGCTCTGGGGTATTATACCCTCAGCAGCTCCATTTTTTGTTA
This sequence comes from Macaca thibetana thibetana, assembly GCF_024542745.1. Lineage (NCBI taxonomy): Eukaryota > Metazoa > Chordata > Mammalia > Primates > Cercopithecidae > Macaca > Macaca thibetana. Next base: position 63,630,635 of record NC_065582.1, on the reverse strand, counting down.
TTATAATTCTACTAGCCTCTAGCACTTAAGACACTAAACAGAAGTAAATAAAAGAGTGTCCAAAGGACTGAGACTATTGATAATTCCAATCTATTCGGGATTTTCTTATGTCTCAATGTTCAATTTGGAGACTTTTTTATTCAAGGGAAAAAAATCTTAAGAAAAGTATTCAATATGTTCTTTTTAAATCATTTTGAACACAATATTACTGCATTATCTACATACGTTCTTGTTTCAGATATATATTCTTTGCCTAAAAATATGTAATTATCATTCTATTTTATTTTTTCCATTTAAATTAACTAATTGTACTATATCCCATACAAATTCTCTTAATATAATTTTAGTAAAGACTGCTGATAAAGATTTAAATTACTAATTGAATAGTTATCGATTTTCTTGGAAATTTGCTTCCTTATAATACTTAACACTTTGTAATTCCTTCCTACAATTATCTTACCAATTAGCGTGCAATTAACACCTTCTCCTGGTGCTTCTACCTTCTTACCTACCCTTTTTCATTGTGTTTTATAATTTCCTTTCCCTGCTTAGCTTGTAAATATTAGTATTCCCTGTGGTGTTTTGCTTTGCCTTATAATTATATCTCTGCTCTCATTTTGTCTGCTCGCATAGTTTCGATATATGTCAGTATGTCAGCCTATCATCCCCAGAATTCAACAGATTCTCTCCTAAAATCTTACATTGCCATATAACTCAACTGATATTTAAATAAAATATTTTATAGCATAAGTTTGAAAAATGTTTTCTTCATTTTCCAATTTGATTTTCAAAATCTGTCTATGTCTAATTGCCACTCATTAATTGAAATATGTTCTGAAGATATAAAATTAGGAATGTAGCACTGAAGGAAAAATATCTGGGTCTCAAAAGTATGTACTTTGTGTATACTTGACTCTACCGCAACCAAATGTCACCCATTTTAACCATCAGTCAATAACTGAGTTGTGAAACTTTTTTTTTTTTTTGGTAGTTATTACCTTCAAGAAATATTGTTGTTTTCTTTATTGCATATTTGAGATACCTGACCAAGGTAAACTATGTATGTTTATTTCCTGGCAATTATAAAGGAGAGTCTTAAAAAGTGAAAGATGGGCTTGGCACGGTGGCTCACGCCTGTAATCCCAGCACTTTGGGAGGCCGAGGCGGGCGGATCACGAGGTCAGGAGATCCAGACCTTCCTGGCTAACAGGGTGAAACCCCATCTCTACTGAAAATACAAAAAAATAAGCCGGGCTTGGTAGTCCCAGCTACTCGGGAGGCTAAGGCAGGAGAATGGCGTGAACACAGGAGGAAGAGCTTGCAGTGAGCCAAGATGGCGCCATTGCACTCCAACCTGGGCGACAGAGCGAGACTCCGTCTCAAAATAAAAAAAAAAAAAAAAAGGGAAAGATGGTTTCATTTTTTCTAGTGGATGCTTTATGAACTATCACAAGGAGAAATGAAGTTAATTTATGTATCAATATAGTTTATAAGTTGATATTGATGTAAGTTTTCCTTAACATGAGTTCTTTCAACCAGAATTAACAAAGAACAAATCATATATTGAAATCTTTTAGAATGATTTAATTTTATAGTATATTGGACATATTCTTCATAAGCAGATAGACCGTCATTGCTCAGTGAAGATCATCCTCTGAACATACAAGAGGTGGTTACTTGTTGAAAATTACTGAATGCATTAACCCAGAGAAATGTCATTGAAATGTAATTGCTTTTGAAACAGGAGAAGACAGAGATCTCTTACAAAGGAAGTGAGGACATTTTTGAACTTCATTATTTCTGCTGTATTCTCAATTGAGCTTTCCCAGAATAAGCTTTCAGATTCCTTTTAAGATATTAATCATTTGATTACAGATTCTTCTATCAAAAAAAATTTTTGTTTGTGTGGTTCTGACTTTAATTAAGCCCTCTGGGTCAATATTGGAAAATGTATTCTCATGTAGTTTTACCTAGGAAAGAGCATAACCTAATTTCAGTTTATTTATTTATTAAAACCAGTTTGTTCCAAGGGCACTTTATCTATCTATGATACTAATAGTGATATACACCATGTATATTATTGCCCTTCTATCTTTGTTCCTTCAGAGTAGATATTCAGAAATGAGTTTCTAGTTATATTTCAGCATGTAGTTGTAGAATGAGAATGAGAGAGACATATGAAATGTGAACACCGTGAAACAGAGTAAAACAATAAAGTACCATTTAATTTAGATATCTAATGTGAAAAATTGTATTGTTTCATTTTTTGTAGTTATTACAAATTTAGAATAAATGTAATAAGTTACAAAGGAGATGCTTACGGCTTATAATTTAAAAATAAGTATAATTTTTATAGTCTAAAATACAATAAAGATCACATAAAAATCCCATTGAGCAGGACACCAGAAAAGAATGTTCTCCTGCTCTTTTGTCTGTCTACTCTTTAAATATTGCTAAAGTTTATTATAATAATACCTTAAAGAGACATTCAGCAAAATCCAGAAAGAAGTAGAGACGGTTACACCAAAGGACTCTCATATCAGTCACACTCCAGTGAAGAGATGTAACTACGCCAATTCTTTTAACAAAGAGAACCTAACATAAAGAATATGTAAGTAGATAGTAAAAATTGAAACATTATGAAAGAGAAAATAAGGAACCACATTGGAAGCAACTGTTGGAAGCATATGTCACCCCTAGAACTTGGAGAATGAAAAGAAGAGGTTGGGAACACTAAAGCTTTAAAGTCTGGAGGAGGGGACCCTGTCATGGTAAATGGAACTCTAGTCTCCCAGGGTCCCTGTTTGGCTAGCAGGAATATCTCAGAGCTTGCAGAGGGTGCCCTCAGGGGCTGGGACTCAGACTCGGGAGGAAGGAAAGCTGGCTGGCTCCTGCCAGTGTCATTGAGAAGTCACCAGCGGAAGTATTGAAAAAACTCCAGATTGTTGTAACTGAAATGAATCACCACTGTTGAGCTGAAGAAGGAAAGCTGTGCGACACTGAATGGAAAAGGAAGTCAAAGAAAGCAGAGAAAGGAATAATTTCCCCCTGTCTCTTTCAGCCCTGCATTCTCTTTTAACTCTCTGTATTATTTGATCCTAAGAGGAATCCAACTAACAATGGATTGTGGTTTACAGAGTCCCAGCTCCAGGATCATAGATCATTTTGTAGAAAGATGAGTTAAAAATGAGAAAAAAACAAACAACTCCATCAAAAAGTGGGCAAAGGATATGAACAGACATTTCTCAAAAGAAGACATTCATACAGCCAACAGACACATGAAAAAATGCTCATCATCACTGGCCATCAGAGAAATGCAAATCAAAACCACAATGAGATACCATCTCACACCAGTTAGAATGGCGATCATTAAAAAGTCAGGAAACAACAGGTGCTGGAGAGGATGTGGAGAAATAGGAACACTTTTACACTGTTGGTGGGATTGTAAACTAGTTCAACCATTATGGAAGACAGTATGGCGATTCCTCAAGGATCTAGAACTAGATGTACCATATGACCCAGCCATCCCATTACTGGGTATATACCCAAAGGATTATAAATCATGCTGCTATTAAGACACATGCACACATATGTTTATTGCGGCACTATTCACAATAGCAAAGACTTGGAATCAACCCATATGTCCATCAGTGGCAGACTGGATTAAGAAAATGTGGCACATATACACCATGGAATACTATGCAGCCATAAAAAAGGATGAGTTTGTGTCTTTTGTAGGGACATGGATGCAGCTGGAAACCATCATTCTTAGCAAACTATCACAAGAACAGAAAACCAAACACCGCATGTTCTCACTCATAGGTGGGAACTGAGCAATGAGATCACTTGGACTTGGAAAGGGGAACATCACACACCGGGGCCTATCATGGGGAGGGGGGACGGGGGAGGGATTGCACTGGGAGTTATACCTGATGTAAATGACGAGTTGATGGGTGCTGACGAGTTGATGGGTGTAGCACACCAACATGGCACAAGTATACATATGTAACAAACCTGCACGTTATGCACATGTACCCTAGAACTTACAGTATAATAAAAAAATAAAAAATAAATTAAAAAAATGATAAGAATAGCTTAATAACTACTAATGTATACAACTATTCATAATTGATTCACAATTGAATCTTAAAGATGGCAATGTTTTGAAGGTGAATTTTAAAATCATAACATCAAATTTAGTCAGCAAGTTTTGCTGATTTGCTTCATATCCCCAAAGTGACAAAACATAGTGGGATTTAGAGAAAATTTAAGGAAGTTCCTGATTTCTCCTCTTAAATAACTCCTTGTGAGAGATAGGACAAAACTGCACCTTACGGGGAGAAAGGAAAATATGAGCAAAACTATAAAAAATAATACTCATTCATACCTATCTCCCAAGAGCATAAAACTTACTTCTATGAACAAGGTAACCAAATGAATTATCAAAAGGATGGCTTTACAATCTGACCATCAGAAAAAGAAAAAAGTCAGCTTTCTCAAGAAGTATATGTATAAGATATATTTATGGTCCCAAGGAGAGTACCTTGTTCTTACAATTGTTTATAAAGAGAAAAGTTATGCTATATAGAATAAGAACCAATTATTTATTTTCCCCACAACTCCCTAAAATCACTAGTTCTCATTTTCTGTATTTATCTAGAATATATTTGGTTTTTAACTTTTAAAACACAATCTAGAAAAGCAGTCACATTTGCTCATTAGCTATCAAAATGTTTTTTATACTTTTTACTTCTTATGTTTTTGAAAATAAACTCCCAGAATTTTTACCAAAAATCATGGTTCTTAGTTTTGAGTGGAAGGAAATTGAATGAGAAAGAAAATGAGAATCGCTGCAGAGCAAATTGTTTTCAGTGCTTACCTTTGTGTTAAAATGGGAATGATTATACTATACTCATCTCTAATGGCTAGTAAAAAGTTAAACATAAATAACTGTTTCTAATTCGTCCTGTTAGAGCTAAAGTAAAAGAGTGCATTCCCTAAGTGTGGATGCACCTCGATTTTTCTCTTCTTGATATACATAATTATAAGAAATTCATTAAAATATCAAAGATACATATTTATTTATATCAATTTTATTGCTCAGTATCATAAATCTAGAAAAAATATATAAATTATTTTAGCAAAAGCTTTTAAAAAGTGGCTAACTTTTCTTGTGTACCTTCTACCTATCCTGAGCTATTGTATGAAATGCAGAAAAATTGGCAAAGAAATAGATACAATTCCATGCCCTCATGCAGCTTATATTCTAGTGAAAAGCAATAGTCAAAAAGCAGGTACAGTATGTTATGCAATAATACATTGGCATGGTGAGAAATAAAACAGGAAAGAAGTATAGAATCTATTAGCAAAGGGAGAGGTTATTATAATCTAGAATTATGAAGGAAGCCTCACTGAAAGAGTGCCTTAGAATATAGATAAAAAGGGGGAAACTGATAGTGAACATTGATTGTTTGGGCAACACCATTCAAGATAGTGAGAGGTAAGTGCAAAAACCCCAAGACTGCAGCAAATCTGGATGTTCAAGTAACTGCAAGGAGACTGTTGTAACAAAATTAGCAAGGGTAGAAGAAGCAAAACAAGAGACTATGTAAGTAAGGGAAAGCAGAAGATATAGGACCTTGTAGAGACTGGCCTTGCTACTGTAGTTCAAGTGAGGTATAGCAACGGCAGCATTAACGCTGGCACTAAAACTGAACTTCTTTACATATTTTCCACGACTTACTTTCGTAAACTTATTTTATCAACTATGAGTTCTGCAATTATGTAGAAATTTTGCAAGAGGCACAAATCAAAGAGCCCATCACAGCTATTCTGAGTTGAACTTGTAACAAAGAAGAATAGCTTAGGTTAAATAGCTTTTTAGGTTAAGCAGAATTGAAATCTTCATGCATAGATTGATCCAATGGTACACAGGAATAGATCATAGAAAATATCAGTTAACTGTAATCTTTGCATTAAATAAAATGCTATATTTTTCTCTCTTGATTATGTCTCATGCCTGCATTCTCCCTTCTCTAAAAGTTATTTTGTAAAAGTGGTAAACAAATTTTACCCATGTCAGTTTTAAGTAAAAGGGAAGAATCATCAATAATAATAGTCTTAAAGCTTGAATGAGTAACTTACATGAAAAAACAACATTTGCTCACTTATACTTTTGAAATATATGTTATGTAAATTAGTTATTGAATAAATCAATATGGGAGAAGAGACAAATCTTCTTTATAGACAAATATTTAACAGAGATAATTTTAAACTTTTCTTAAAGTACATAGAAAAAATTTGAATAAGCAGAAATACATAAAATGTTCATGAATAGGACAATATTGTTAATACTTTATTTGAAAATTAATCTAGATATTAAGTACAAAAGGAGGAAACTGTTTACTTGGACATTTTGAGGAACTCTGAATCTTAAATAATAAGAGTTGACAGATATGTAAAATGTAGAAAAGGAGAGCACAGAGGAGAAATTGACCTCTCATTTATGAAAACCTCTCATTTATAACAGGACAGAAAACACAATAATAGAAACAAAAACAGACCCGTGGAAGAGGCTCAGATTTATATGAAAATATGTCAATATTAATATGAAATGACAAATTAATGTTGAAAAGATACACTGAAAACTAAGACTTAGCTCAACTGGCTTACTCAATAGAAAAAAATTAAAATATTTCTTAATACAACATATAGATGAGAAATCATGGTAGATTAAAAGCCTAAGTATTAAAAGTGAAGTTTTGTGGTTAAATGTTCTTTTTTTTTTTTTTTTTTTTTTTTTTTGAGATGGAGTCTCGCCCTGTCGCCCAGGCTGGAGTGCAGTGGCCGGATCTCAGCTCACTGCAAGCTCCGCCTCCCGGGTTTACACCATTCTCCCGCCTCAGCCTCCCGAATAGCTGGGACAGTGATTTAAGATCGCTGTGAAATGTGAAAAAGTACATTAAAAAGTGCTCAACATAATTAACCATTAGGGAAATGCAAATATTAAGCCATGATGAGGTATTACTATGTACCTTCTAGAATAACTAAACTTTAACAATGACAACACCACCTGGCTGTGAAGGACATGGAGAAAATATGTCAATCTTACATTGCCGGTTGGTATGTGAAATCGTACAGTCATTCTGGATAAAAGCTTGCCTGTTTCTTATAAGAGTAAACATGTAAATATATAACTTAAAAATTGCACTCTTGGGCAGTAGCTTCATTTGTAATAATCCAAACTGGAGATAACCCAAATGTTCTTCAGTGGATGAATAGTTAAATAAATTGTGGTACATCCATATTATGGAATACTACCCAGCAATACATAGGAACAAACTATTGATACATGTAGCAAATTGCATGAATCTCTTGACCATTACGCTGAGTGAAAAAACACAATCCTACAAAGTTTCATACCATGATTCCACTATATAACATTTGTTTTTGATGTTGGTGGTGGTGAATATTTGGGTTGTTTCTGTCTTTTGGCTACTGTGATTAACACTGCTATGAACATTGATATCGACATATTTTTTTGAGTCTAGTCTTTCAAGTGCTTTGGGAATATATCCAGAAGTTGAATTTCTGGATTTTGTAGTAACATCATGTTTAATTTTTTGTTTTGCTTTTATTATCATTTTGATATATAATAATTATACATATTTATGGAGTACTGAGTGATATTTCAATATAGGTATACAATTGGCAATGATGAAATTGAGAGTATTAGCATAACCGTCACCTCAAGCATTTATAATTTATTTTCACTGGGAACATTCAAAATCTGTGCTTCTAGCCATTTGAAAATGTACAATAAATTGTTGTTAAATGCAGCCACCCTATAGCGCAATAAAACACTAGAATTTCATGTATTTGCTATGGTGAAGAGTGCCACAATAAATATGGAAGTGAAAATGTCTTAACTGTCTAATATACTGATTTTCTTTGTTCTTGATTACTAATTTACATACCCATCAACAGTGTATAAGGCTTTCCCTTTCTCTGCATCCATATCAGCATTTGTTATTTTTCATCATTTTGATAATAACCATTCTAACTGGAGTGAGAAGGTATCTCATGGTTTTTATTTGAATTTCTCTCAGAACTAGTGATGTTGAGCATTTCTTCATAGACCTGTTGTCCACTTTTAAGTCTTTTTGAGAAATATCTGTTCAGATACTTTGCCCACTTTTTAATTTGATTATTTGCTTTTTTGCTGTTTAGCTCTTTGAGTTCCTTGTGTATTTTGCATATTAGTCCTTTGTTGCTTGAATAAATTACAAATATTTTCCCCTATTTTATAGGTTGTCTTTTCACTCTGTTGATTATTTCCCTTGCTGTGCAGAAGCTCTTTAGTTTGATATAATCTCTCTCATTTGTGTATTTTTGCTTTTGTTGCTTGTACTTTTGTGTTTTTGTTGCTTGAGGTCATCTCTGTAAAATATTTGCCCAGATCAATATCCTGAATCATTTCCCCTATGATTTTTTTAGTAGTTTCAAACCTAACATTTACATCTTCAATCCATTTGATTTGATTTTTGTACATGGGGACAGATACGGGTCTAGTTTCATTTGTATACATATGGTTATCTGTTTTTTTCAGCACCATTTGTTGAAGATTGTTTCTTTCTCAATGAAAGTTCTTGGCACCATTGTTGAAAATCAGTTGACTATAATAGATTATATACACACAAACATGTAGATTTATTTCTGAGTTTCCTATTTTGTTTCATTGTCTACATGTCTGTTTTTAGGCCTGTAGCATGCTGTTTTGGTTACTATAGCTCTGTAGTATAATTTTGAAGTCAGATTATGTGATGACTCTAGCTTTGTTATTTTTGCTCAAGATTTCATTGACTATCTTGGATCTTTACCATTACCATATGAATTTTAAGATTTTTTTTTTTAAATTCCAACTTTTATTTTAGATTCAGGGATACATGTGTAGGGTGTGCAGGTTTGTTACATAGGTACATAGGTAATGTGTGCCATAGTGGTTTGCTACACAGATCATCCCATCACCCAGGTATTAAGCCCAGCATCAATTAGCTATTCTTCTTGATCTCCCTGCTTTCAACGCTCACCCAATTCTGCAGTCGAAAAATTTAATGAATGAAATAAAAAAACACAATAGAGAGTTTCAACAGCAGACTTGATCAAGCAGAAGAAAGAAGATGTGAATTTGAAGATAGACCATTTGAAATTACCCACTGAGAGAAAGGATAAAATTGTATGAAGAAAGCCTACAAGTTTTATGAGACAGCACAAACAACTATGCATATTATGAGAATTACAGAAGAAGAAGATAAGGGAAAAGGCATAACACACATTTAATAAGATAATAGCTGAAAACTTTCCAAGTCTGAGGTGAGATATTGAATTCCAGATGTAGTAATTGCAAAAGTTTCCAAATATATTTTACCCAAAAAGGTCCAACTCAAGAAACATTACAGTGAAATTGTCAAAAGTCAAAGATAAAGAGAAAACAGCAAGAAGAAAATGCCCAGTCTCAAATAAGGGAATCCTCACTAGACTTATAATGCATGTCTCTGCTGAAACTTTACAGGCCTGTAGAGAATGGGATGACATATTCAATGTACTAAAAATAAAAATTAACCAGGAATACTATACTCAGCAAAACTTCAGTAATGAAGTTCTTTAGAAATGAGCAAGGAATAAATTCTTTCCCAGATAAACAAAAGCTGAGGGAATTCATCTATATAGCATTCTTAAAATGAGAAAATTACAGAAATGGAAAAAGACTAGTAACTCCAAGGGTTAAGATTGTGGAAATGGGTGCAACACTAAAAGGGTAACAGACTGGATCCTTCTGATGATGAAACTCTTTTGTAGATAAAATGTTTTTATGCCAATATTCTGGTGGTAATTTTGTAAGATAGTTATGCAAGATTTTATTGTCAAGTGAAACTAGATTACTTTGTATTATTTCTTTTTCTTTTTCTTTTCTTTTCTTTTCTTTTTTTTTTTAATTTGAGACAGGCTTTCACTTTATCACCCTGGCTGAAGTGCACTGGCATAATCATAGTTAACTGAAGCTTTGACCTTCTGGACGCAAGCGATCCTTTTGCCTCAGTCTAGGAGTGGCTAGGACTATAGGTGCATACCTCCACTCCTGGCTAGTTTTTAAAGATTTCTGTAGAGATGGGGTCTTCTATGTTGCCCAGGCTGGTCTTAAACTCCTGACCTCAAGTGATCCTCCTGTGTCAGCCTCCCAATGTGCTGACATTACAGGCATGAGCCACTATATACAGTTTGCATTCTTTCTTTCTTTCTTTCTTTCTTTCTTTCTTTCTTTCTTTCTTTCTTTCTTTCTTTCTTTCTTTCTTTTTTCTTTCTTTCTTTCTTTCTTTTTTTGAGATGGGGTCTCACTCTGTTGCCCATGTTGGAGGGCAGTGGTGTAATCTCGACTCATTGCAACCTCCACCTCCCGGGTTCAAGCAATTCTTATGCCTCAGCCTCCTGAGTAGCTGGGATTATAGATGCATGCCACCATGCTGGCTAATTTTTTGTATTTTTAGTAGAGACAGGGTTTCACTGTGTTAGCCAGGATGGTTTTGATCTCCTGACCTCGTGATCCACCCACCACGGCCTCCCAAGTGCTAGGATTACAGGCCTGAGCCACTGTACCTGGCTTGTATTATTTCTTAATAAGACAAATGAATCTGCAATTATCTAAAAAACAGTTAAACTAAGAAATAAGCATATTTTTTAATATGGCCATTGTAGATGTTAAGATTCAGCTGACATTGTAAGATTGTTCTTACACTCTCTTAATCTGACAAAAGTTAATATATTTTACAAAAAGTTATTGTAATATATAGAAATAAGTAATCTGTAGGTACATAAGCAGAAAATTAACAGATAGTTCATAGACTACAATACTCAAAGGGGTAACAAGTATGTGGGGAGATAAGGAACTTCACTGGGAATCAGGTACAAGAGCATAATAAAACTACCTACCAGGTCTGAAAATATTAAAAATGCAAACTTCAATAAGAGTTTAGAGATGTGCAGAAACAAAATGCCTGATGGATTTGTATTTTATAGGCAAGCATATTAGTATAGCCTTCCTAGAGAGCACTCTTACAGTGCTTGGTCAAATTTAACTTATATACCTGTATGTACCCATACCCATACCCATCACAAACACGCACACTCACAGAACCTATGATCTTGCAATTCTTCTTCTTTGTACATAGCACAGTATCATTCACACACTATTCCATTAGAAGACATACATACAGATATTAATTTCCATGCATTTTGGGGTAAGGAAAAATTCAAGATAACTTGTATGTCTGTTAATGCAGACATAGGTAACAAAATATGATGATATACAGTAAAGAATATTATGCAACCATTGGAAGCATCAAACAAGATGTAGACACAGAATTGTAGACAAATTTTAATATTATGGAAAGAAAATGTTGCCACTAACAAGAAAAGTTTTATGAATTTTTACAGAACATGTTTCTACAAATATACAGGACCTAATCAGTGCTGTGTATTTATAAGATAACATGCAATTATAAGGATATATATGTAACATATTGAAAGCTTGCCAATGTGTGGTGAGGGGTTAAAGTAAATAATAAAATAAAGTAGTATTATTAAAAAATTAAATTTTTAAATGATATACTAGGGCATTTTTTTTTCTGTATTTTTCCTCCTACTCTAATAATAGTGAGCAGAGTCAAACTCCAAAAACAAAAAGGTCTTAATTACTTGGTATTCTAAAGTGACCTGCCAGTAACTGAGGCCAGTTATCTCTCTCAGGGCTTATTAAATATTAAGAGGTGACTGAACCAGCTGGACTACCTCCAATCATCACCCTGGCAACTACTTATCCCTCAATTCACAGTTCCTAAAACATTTAAGAAAGAAAGAAAGAAAGAAAGAAAGAAAGAAAGAAAGAAAGAAAGAAAGAAAGAAAGAAAGAAAGAAAGAAAGGAAAGAGAAAGAAAGAAAGAACAGATCCTCTGCCTAATACAGGCTGTAGTAACTCTGTCATGATTCACCCCACCAAGTGATGAGACATTTCCACCGCATAAGCCATGTGCCTAATGAAAATCCCAAAATAATCACTTGTTGAGCTCGAAAGAGCTGAAGTATCTATACCACAAAATCTGTAGGATTTAGTTTTTACATTGGAGATTAGATCCAGAGGCAGAGATAGAGTGGAGACCCAGGGACAACTTTGGACCAGTCAATCTGAATCTGCCAGGGTATCCTGGAGAAATGACTGTGCATTTCTTAACTCGACACGCTGCATGAAGATTGGGACTGAGCCACACATTTGTTCGTGTGAAGTCCAGAATTGTGCAATGCATGGTCATATGGATCAAAATGCGTTAAACATTATTCTGATTCTTCTTTTGTTGGAAGAGCCTTCATTGTGACAATTTCCTCCGAAAGACGATAAGTATAACGTCAAGTTTTCTACTAAAAAGATATACTCACAATTTAAAACAGACTGCCGAACGGGGGGCTACCCTGGGATATCATTTTTGTTTTGTCATCATGTTTCAAAAGTGATAGATACTTTTTAGGATTATGTAAGTTAGAAATCAAGGATACATCTTGGGCACCCTACTTTCTTTTACCTATCTTATTTGATCACAATACTCTATTTATCTTATGGAATATTTATTGTTTTGAAACTGTCCGTTTCTAATAATATCAACTTTCATCATCTTAAACTAAGCTGCCATAATCTATAAACCTCATTGATGTAATTGTCTCTAGACTTCCATAATTTATCCTGACTCCAATCAGTTTATTACACTGAAGCTAGGTGGTTATTTAAAAATGCAGTTCTAGTCATATTACTATTCCAGTGCTACCCTCCATCTTCTAACTGAAAACATTTCACAAGTTTTATGTTGTATATAGGTTAGGAGGTTGGACTAAACAATTAGTAAAAAACCCTCATGTGGCCTACAAGTGGCTGCATTTATGGCCTCCTACTAAAATGGTCACTAATACAACCTGTTGATGAAAGTTAAGTTTATTAGATGTATTGGAAAGGTACCACTTGAACAATAGATCTAAGGGAAGATACCACCTTGACAGTCTTAGTAGTATCTCAGAAGAAAAAAGTTAGGAGACGATATTTATCAAGTTTTGAAATATGAACTTAAATGGTGTAAAGACAGTATTTCAAGTTAGGAAAACTACCAGGATTGGGCATATTTTGTATCATAATAAAAGCTTAGTATTTAGTGACTCAGGTTAGAAGTGAACTTTGTTAAGTAAATTGTTGTTTGATAAATGTGCCGGTTGTCCAAGATAGCAATGCATTCTTCTGATCAATGAACTACTTTCCCAGAGGAGTAACTGATTATTCAGATAGATCGACATGTAGGAACTTCACAGAAGAACCAGAGATGGCATCTATTGGCTTACAGACTAATTTCCAAGGCAAGAATTCCTTTAAACCACTAGAAAAATCTGTTGAATCACTGATTCATAGTTGTCCCTGGTGGCTTCAGTTCTTAGTCCTTAATAATTAAACTACCTGGATGGGAAGGTCTCAGTTCTCATTCTTCAGCTTGAGGCTTATACCAACTCTTCTCTATCTTCTCCAGCCATAGTCCCTTGTTCCAGGGACTTGTATCAGGGATTTAAATATACTTTGGCCCTTCTTTCAGCAATGTTTTCAAATACGTATTTTCCTCCACATAGAATGCTCTTAACATAGTTAACTCCTATTTTTTTTTCACAGTGCTGTCATGACTTCCTAAGAGAAGTCTTTCCTGACACCTCTGCCTAGGCGAAATCACCTTATGCTGTGCTTTCATAGTTCCACCAATTTCTTATTTGTAACACTTGTTATAGTTGTAATTGTATTTTGTTGCTTGATTATTTGATGAAGAGGCACTTCCTCCACCAGACTAAATTTTAAGAGGTAAGGTTCCATATTGCTCTGGCTCACTCTTAGACTCTCATTTTCTATTACAGCATCAGTCACGTATTAGATACTAAAATATTTGGATGGAGAGATCAATGGAAAACAACTCTCTACCTAAACAATATATCTGATTTTATTTGATATATACAGAATATTTTCCCAACAAACATGCCAGAGACTCAGTATCATATAATTTAAATATTTAAAAAATATGACCCTTTTAAAAAAATCTAAAATTTCAGAATTAGGCATTATAATTTATGAAATATGTTAATCAAAGTGATTCACGGCAATTAGGATTATTCAAAGCACTTTAATACATGAGAAAAAAATTTTCAAAACAGCAAAATTTTTTCACTTTTTATTTTATAGTATTTTCTCAGAAGATATTATGTAACCAAACTTAAATATGGAAATTTGAATTTTAACATCTGTGAACAATAACAAAATGTTTTATTCATTATAATCTTAGATGGTGGGAAAATTAAACATAAGACTAATATTTTAAATTGATGTATTTTTTCATATTTTTTCTCAAATTAATTTTAATTTTATGTCACAAGGGAAATGATCGATCGAGCATACATACACATTCTCTCACACACAGAATTATGAGGGAAAATGAAAAAAATAATTTAAAAACAAGCCATTTACTTTTCTTTTTTCTTTTTTTTTTATCTACACAGGCTATAGACTAAACTTAAGTGAACATGAAATTAAATAACATTTATTAATCATCTAGTAAAGGCCTCTTACTGGAAGGTAGTATGAGAAAGAAATAGAGAATAAAATGGGTAAATTCCCTTTCTTGTTTCTAAACTAGAGGAGATAAATAAGCAACTGAAATAAATATATTTATATAAGTCCAAACGGTAAAATAATATAATATATTTGGAGATTAGCATAACAGACATGCCAATGAAGTAGACAGATTTACAAATGATTTGGATATTAAGGAAAACTTAAAAACAGAGGAAGAAACACAATAGGGGTCTTTATAATAACAGAGCTTAAAGAGATACTGTTACACATTTGGTTATATTCACTTAAGCATTTTCTTTCTAGGTCAACTTGTTTGAATGTAGTCTCCTGAGAAGAATAATCCACTGTCAAATCATACCATACTGTTTATATGAATGTGCTGATCGTGAAGACTTAATTTGTGTAATTAAAGGAGCAGAACACAAAAATAAGGCTACATCAAAATTGCATTGACATCATGAAATGGCAAGAATGAATCTCTTAATTCTGAGGCCAGCCTCATTAGAGACCCAAGCACCAAAATTAGAAAACATTTCTTCACAGGGCCCTATCATTTCTGCACGTCTTGTGAGAAGAGGTACTAAGGGCATTTTGTTGTACATTGTCTTTTCAAGGATATTTGTGTAAGGAACAAGTTTGAACAATGTCTCCTTCTAGAGCAAAAGATAGGCATGCTTTCTTCCCATTATAAAAATGCAGATTCTTTTAACTCAAGGTTCCTTTTGTTTAATTCAACCACACTGCATGTGCTAGCATCCATCTAGTCTCTTCTGCACCATCCCATGGGATGGAGGGGTAAGGGAAACTGATGCAAATTTGTGCATGTTCCTGCTGCTTGTTGTATACTGACCCAGAAATTGTCTACCTTATAGTAGTATCCACAGAGCTTGTTAGATGTCAACTTAGGTAACATCTCAAACCTTTCATACTTCTGCACAGTTTTGGGAATGAAGATGGGATGCTGATAGAAATACAGCTTTCTGAAAGAAAACATAAGGGCGTCGTAGGCCAATTAACCTAATTTGAAGGGACACCATCAGAATAAATAGCAAATGCATTGACAAAACTGCATGGTAAATTGGGCAAAATAGTCCTCTTCTTTATTGCCTGTCAGTGAGAAAAAAACAGGACAGTAGTTATAAGATGAGTACTTGAAATAGTTTCAGAGACAACTTCCTGAACAATATCCTTATTGTTTACTATCCTTTAGGCAGGAGGCTTTCTTAAAGAACTGGTGGTCAGCCTTGTTCCATTTGATCGCAACAACTAGTCCTAAGATATGTCCTCGATATACAAGAGGTCACTCTCTCTTTCAGACAATAGTCAGAAAAGCATGTGCCTAAGCTGAATGAGAACAAAATAAAATTCACCAGTATGATGGGTCACTTTGAGTACTTTCTTTCTCTTGAAAGTGGAGGGAATACATCACCTATTGCTTGTCAAAAAAAAAAAAAAAGGCAAAACTTGGACTGTCTTAGAGCTTAGCTCTCCTGGAGCTATTATGCCAACCTCAGATCCATTGAAAGTCCTCAGGTTATTACCATGATGTTATCACATCTCTGCTATCAGGGACAATAGTTAAATACTGAAAACTTTAGTTCACCAAGTAAAGTTTCTAGGAACTATGTAAACAGATTAACAATGCTCAACCCCTCTGGCATTCAATGAAATTTACAATTTATTTGGATGGCTGCCTAGCCAAAAAAAAAAAAAAAAAAAAAAAAAGGGGGGGGTGGTTAGGACTTTATTGGAGTCTTTAAGTATTGAAGATAGTACATGGTGAATTTATGCATTCTTTTTGATCTTTTATATTGGCTGTCCTACAAAGAAGCATTCTTTCAGTGGTGCCTAAAATTAATATACTGTTTCAGAAATTGTCCATCCAGTTGTGGCAAGTTCTTTATTTTTGTGGTGCCCCAACAAAAATTACCATTTTGGGCTATGAGTCTCTGTGATTGATAATCTTGCTGACTAGAGTCTTGAGCAAAGAGAGGCAGCTTCCCCACCCAAAGGTACTCCCTAGGATTTTGGACTTACTGCTTTCCTGACATGGCTCTCACATACACTCCTTTTGAAGGCAGCCATCAGATTGCTATGAGGTTCTCATCAAAACTGAATGCCTAACCAAGGGATGTGGTGACTCTCTTGCCAGATATTCTCATGTCGGAGTAGGCACATTTGTACTAAATAACTAACGAACTAGTAAGAACCCAACAAGTTTTATTTGCCTAATGGAAATGATCTATTCAAAAATAAACTCATCTTAACCCTAATAGCATTTTGGCATTACATGAAAAAATTGCAGTAATCTTCCACTCTGCCACCTGGAGCAAAGCTTCTGGCTCATTAGGGCCCTCAATCCACCAAGGCACCCTTAGTGCCTGGGCTTGATTCAATGATGATTCAGCTAAATTAAAAGCCATTATTGTCATTGGACTAGTGAGTTGTTCAGAATTGAACTAAGTATAATCAAAAGCAAACACAGTCACTCTGCCTACTGAGCAGAACTAAAAGCCATTCTCATAGCTCTGGCCAATCCCTTGATGGTCCTTGCCATATTTTACTGACTCTTGGTCTATTGCCACTGCCCTAGGTGTTTCATCTGCCACTTTGAAAACTTCAGACTGGCAGATTAGATACCCCTTTTTGGAATTATTAACTATGGAAACAAATATTGGCTGCTTATCAAAACATCTAGGTAACTTAAGTAGATACTCAGAGTAAGAGCCAGTTCTATGGTATGTCAAACAGAAAATAAGATGTTTCTCAAGGATACACTGCCCAGATTAATACCATTACTGTCAGAAACCATCATTATAGTGAATATGTAACATATTCTAGACTATATCTGGTTACAGTGTGAAGGACTCCATATATTTCTTTTGCTTTTGACCTCGGAGTCTTTTGTCTTCTACCAATATCCATGGAACTTTAGCAGACTAACTTGTTCACTTGTAATTTGTGTAAAATTTCAGACTCTTCACAATTCTTGATGCTTATGGCTAAACATTTAAAAACTTGGGACTTAGCAGGTATAATACTTCTCGTGTGTAGTATTTGAATTGTGGAATGTGTGTATAAGAATGTTCATGTGCATATGAATATCTCCATTTCTCACTTAATAAAATGTACTTACAAAATTTCATCGTGTGTATGAAAATGGGAAGTTTTAGACTATTTTGAAGAGTGGTTTTCCAGATATGCTTTGTAGAGACAATGCCAACTGAAGTGTTAATCTGAGTATTTTTCCAAGTAAAACTCCTACATGAACAAATGCTGCATCTTTAAAATTATAATTATTTTAAAACCAAAATATTTCAACTACTCAATATTTATATCAGCAACAAGTAGGAATAGGTTAAAAGTTGTGTTATTATAATACAGAGGACACTGTGTTATTGCTATTTTTTACTTTTCAGATATTTATTTGTAGAAATGGTCAACTTAGTAGTTTTATTATGCACTAAATTCATTTTTTAATGAAAAAAACTGACCCAAAATACTGTAAGTAAATTAGTGAAAGTAAAATATTGAATTCCAAGAATGAATGGTAGGATTTGAAAAGCAAATATTTAAATTATTATTAAGATCATGAAGCATTCTCTCCACAGTTGTATTTCTGTTTCCATGAGGAACTAGGTTTATTAGATCTATTGCCATGCAAGCTAATGCATTACATTCCACCAGAACAAATGATAACTGTGGACTGGTTTTCATTGCCACAGAAAGCAGATATAAATTTCAAAGCTCGTTCTTCTGGATTGGCTCCTACATATACAGTACCAACTGAAAAATCCCCTCATGATTAAAAATGGGAAGATAAACATTCCCTGCACATTTGGTAGACTTTTTTTTTTTTTTTTTAAATCAGTAAATACAGTCATGGATAAGAGAATAAGTGTTTTACAGACACAAATACTGTTTTTTTCCTGGAAGAGGATAAGAACCACCTAACACAATCATCCATTCCGAGATTCAATGTCAGACAAACCATTGCCAGAAAAGTTTTACCTAACAGAGTTTTATGAAAAAAAAACTATCCTTTGACTTTTTTGTTAAATGTTTGGAGATCATTTTCTGTTTTGGCCTCTTTAGTCTCCCAGGAGCTAGTTACATAAAAAAGTATGTTCTCACATTTAGTGATTCTAGCATTGCTAATGAATATTGTTTTTGCCATTATTTTGGTGCCTTGTTACTGAGTTTTAGCAACCACCATATAAATTTAGACAGCATCATAAAATTCATCCTGGAAAAAGGACATGTCTGGTATACTATAACTCTATTTCAACTTTGTATGAGAGAGTAGCAAAATAGCGATTCACTGCATAGCTCTCTGAAGTCTATACTATTTTGTTTTCTGCATATATCCAATATACCAAGTAAAATGGCAAAATTGTCTATTTATTTCTCATTTATGTAATAGAAACTTTTTTTTTTTTTCATATGGGAGAGTTTAAAGGCCTTACTGATATGAAGTCATTTTCAGGAAACCTTATAAAATTCCCAGTTATTAGACCAAGGTCGTGACCTACTCTATCTACTGTTAAATGGCCATCATACCTTAAATAAGTTAATATTTGTAGATGTGTGGTTTAAATATGATTGAATATGTTGCATTCTTTAGGGAAGTAGTAGAAAAGTTTGAAAACACTGGACTGTCAAAACTTGATTATTTGTATTCTGTTTTTATATGCCCTTCACCCTGGAATGCAAGCTGCCTGTGGGCTGAGTTTTCTCTGCTAATTTAACTCAACTTCAGAATAACTACATTATTTAGTATCTAAACCAGAACACTTTTGAAAGAAAACAAAAAGTAGCAATGTTAATAATTTCATTGTGAAAATAAGTGTAAACCAGGACTGTCCTAACAAACGTGGGCGTTTATTCACACTATTTGTAATAAACCACAGGTTTGATAAACCTCTCTTCCCTATACCAGCCTGTGCTGAATGATCCCAGGCCTCTCCTTTGGAAGCAAACCATTTTTAATTCAAACTGGAAAGTAGAGAAGAACACATATTTCAGCAGGCAGATTTGCTACCAAGAAGTAAAGGAAAGAATTGAGCCAGGCTCAAATGATTAGTTTGTTCTCCCCATATTTATTATGTCAAGCCTTTAATCTTGGAAGAAACTGATGGTGGGGGACAGCAAAAGGTCAAGGGTTTCATACCACTGTACATCTCTTTATATGGAAAAAATACGTCAGAGTCAGAGGTGTTTATTCCCTACCACTTAAAACTTGCACTAGTTTCTAAGCACAGTCCTACAATTGGGGCATGGACGTACAGTTGTTGAGATAATGTATGTTTTAGCAGAAAAGCAAAGTTAGTGTAAGTTCTTAGCTCTTGTGTTTTCAAAGACTAACCTAGAAAGAAATAGTGTAAAGTTTATGCCAAAATTATTTTTAAATAGATGACCAGTTAGGGACTCTTTTTATAACCCAGTGGCCACAAATTAGAAAGGTAGAATAGTAATGTAACAAGATGGTTAGATGTGTATCTACGACCATGAGAAACTCAAGAAACATGTATAGAGTGTGATCCTGGTTGTGAGAGTGAGAGCTTAGACTAGGAGAGAAGAATGTTAAACCCCAGATAGGCTTATGTACATGAGGGCAGATAAGACTATGTCTTATTTCTCAAATGAGGGGTTGGTGAATCCCTGTGCCCAGTATTTAGATTAAAAATAATGCATGATGGTGAAACCCCGTCTCTACTGAAAATACAAAAAAATTCTCCTGGCATGGTGACATGCGCCTGTAATCCCAGCTACTCCGGAGGCTGAGGCAGAGAATTGCTTAAACCTGGAGGGGCGGAGGTTGCAGTGAGCCGAGATTGTGCCACTACACGCCAGCCTGGGCAACAGAGGGAGACTCCATCTCAAAAATAAAATAAATAAATAAATAAATAAATAAATAAATAAATAAATAAATAAATGCATGATAAATCTATGTTATGCATAATATAGGACTTAAAGTGGTATATATCTTTTTTTCTTTAAACTGCAATATATCACAGGGACCCAGTGGAATAATGGGAATTATATTTGGGAATAATAAGGTAAGGACAGCAGCGAGGAGACTGGATCAGAATGCAGAATTAAGGTTCCATAGCCTTCTGTTGCTTCCCAAAATGCCAATATATTACATTAGTCCTTAGAACTTACAGCAATCTCACAGAGGTGACGAACTACAAACTACTGAGACAACCATTCTGGCATTCAGGAAAAAAAAAATAGAGTAGGGGAGAAATAGAGCCATAAAAACACAAACTTATATTCATAGATAAATGTATATTTATTGTACAAAAATTGTTGATGGTTTGAATGCTTGACACCTTTTGAACACTCTTCCTATGTTTGGATAATGCATTTGTACAATTTTTATAATTCATACCAAGGAGAAGTGCAAGATTACATTGTTGGCAGGGTTTGCTCCTTCTGAGCGTTGTGAGGAAGAATCTGTTCCATGCCTCTCCTCTGGCTCCTGGTGGTTTAATGGTAGTCTTCAGGTTTCCTTGGCTTATAGATGCATCATCATAATCTTCGCCTTTGTCTTCATATGGCAATCTCCTTGTGTGCTTATGCAAATAAAGGCACTTTCTGTGTTATTGGGGGTTAGGACTTCAATACATGAAGTTGGGACACAACCCAATCCATAACACTAGTACACTGATATGTGTTTCACTGTCTATGTTACAAAGGCCAAAAAATGGATATTTCTGCTAATGATTCCCTGTGGCGAAGTCGAGATATCACTGGCAATATAGCTTATGAGCTCAGTTTGGGGACATTGTAAATATTCTCAGGCCTACGTAAATTATGCTTTTCTTGCTACACTAGAATCCACCTTATATACTTATAAATATGCAAGTAAACATGACCAAAGGTGCACACATGCATACACACACACACACAACCCAATTCAACTTTGACAAAAATGTTTGTTTGTCAAAACATTCAAATATTTGAATGCAAATATCCAAATCTAGCTTAAGTTTGTTTCCTTTCAATGTATCAGCTAAAGGAGTATTACATACTTTGTAGGATTTCAATAAATATTTCTCGAATGAAAATGTAAATATTTAGAATGTTGTGTTAGAATTAGTCAATACCTAAATAATCCTGAAAAATGTATTTGTTGGCTGAGATCTGTAATTCGAGGACCAAACCATTTTCTTAGACACATCTTTCTTTAAGATTTCCTTCACTTATGCAACCAAAGAACTTTCCTTTTGGAGGAAGTTATAAACATGAAGATAAATGTCATCTTTGTGCCCATATTCCTGCTCGCTCTCATCAGTTTTCACAGAGTAATAAACCTTTTCAGGTTACCTTACTAGTTCAATTTACCCAAAAGAATCATTCCATATTTCAATTCTGCTTTTGGTTTATTTAAATTTGGGTAAAATCCTGGTTGATTTTGCTTGTTATTATACATGTTTAGTTTCAACCATTGTCAACTCAGTTTAACAACTGGATTATTGACAGTTGTTCCACTTCTATTTAAAGATTGGTTTGCAGTATCAGTCCAAGAAACATTTTTTCAGTTATATTAAACCATATATGATGATTACATAAACAGATGTTTTATGTAATCATTATATATTATTCAGTTCAATTGTATTATAACAAGTGTGACCTTTACTCCAGTTCCCAATAAGTTTGGAAAATTTTCAGCCTGACCATGTGGTAGAAAAAAACAAAACAAAACAAAACATTTTCTTGGGAGGAATTCAAAGCTGCCAAAATATGCATAAAGAAGAGCCAAACGTCAATAGGCAAAACAATGGGAAAATGCCTGCAGGACGTGTCAGATATCTTCGAAGCAGCCCCTCCCGTTACAGGCTTAAAGGCCTAGCAAAGAAAAATGGTTTCATGGGCCAGGCCCAGGGCCCCATCGCTCTGTGCAGCCTCAGGACATGGTACCCTGTGTCCCAGCCATTCCAACTTGAGCCATGCCTATGAGTCCAAGGCACAGATCCGACCCTTGATTCAGAGGGTGCAAACACAAGTGTTGGTGGGTTCCACATGGCATTGGTCCTATGGTTGTGGAGAGGACAAGAATTGAGGCTTGGGCACCTCTGCCTAGATTTCAGAGGATGTATGGAAATGCCTGGATGTTTCTATACATCCTCTGAATATATACTTTCAGAAGTCTGCTGCAGCGACAGAGCCCTCATGAAGAACCTTTACCAGGACAATTTGGAAGGGAAATGTAGGGTTGGAGTCCCCATAGAGAGGCCCCACTGGAGCACTGCCTAGTGGACTTGTGAGAAGAGGGCCACCATTTTCCAGACCCCAGAATGGTAGATCCACCAATCGCTTGCATCGTGCACCTGGAAAAGCCATAAGCACTCAATGCCAGCCCGTGAAAGCAGCCACAGGGGCTGTGCCTTAAAGAGTCAGAGGGGTGGAGCTACCTAAGGTCTTGGAAGCCCACTTCTTGCATTAGCATGCCCCAGATGTGAGACATGGAGTTAAATGAGATTATTTTGTTGTTTTAAGATTTAATATATTATAATGCCAAACCTGCTGGGTTTTAGGATTGTATGGGGTCTGTAGTCCCTCTCTTTTGTCTGATTTCTCTCTTATGGAAAGGGAATAGTTACCCAATAATTACACCCCCATTGTATCTTGGAAGTTACGAACTTGTTTTTGATTTTACAGGCTCACAGGCTGAAGGGACTTGTCTCAGTTGAGACTCTGGACTGTGGAATTTTGAGTTAATACTGAAATGAGTTAAGACTTGGGGGACTGTTGAAAAGGGATGATTGTGTTTTGCAATGTGAATAGGATATGAAATCCGGGATGGGCCAGGGGCAGAATAATATGGTTTGGATTTGTTTCCCCATCTAAATTTCATGTTGACTTGTAATCTCCAATTTTGGAGGACGGGCCTGGTGGGAGGTGATTGGATCATGGGGATGGCTTTCCCCCTTGCTGTTCCCATGAGAGTGAATGAGTTCACCTGAGTTCTGCTTGTTTAACAATGTGTAGTACTCCCCGCCTTTTCTCCTTCTCCTGCTCTGACCATGTCAGATGAGCCTGCTTCCCCTTCACCTTTTGCCATAACTGTAAGTTTCCTGAGGCCTTCCCAGCCATACTTCCTATACAGTTTGTGGAACCATGAGCCAATTAAATCTCTTTTATGTATAAATTACCCAGTCTCAGGTATTTCTTTATAGCAATGTGAAAACA
The DNA here is from genome assembly GCF_024542745.1 of Macaca thibetana thibetana. Taxonomy (NCBI): domain Eukaryota; kingdom Metazoa; phylum Chordata; class Mammalia; order Primates; family Cercopithecidae; genus Macaca; species Macaca thibetana. Next base: position 63,606,739 of record NC_065582.1, on the reverse strand, counting down.
AACTAGTACAGGTACCAACATTCAAACCATAGCAATGACCCAGAGGTAAATCTAGCAAAAATAAAAATAAATAAAATAATCCATTGCTATGTTTGTAATAAATCAAAAATGAATGCCTTAGGGTTAAACAGATCTTCATCAATTTTAGCATGTATCTGACATTGGAGAGCTTGTTTAAAAACAGATTATTGGGTATCACTTCCAGAGTTTCTGAATAGTTCTGGGGAAGGGCTGAGAATTTGTATTTCTGAGAAGTCTCTAGATAATAATGATGATAATTGGTCTGGGGATCACATTTTGACATTCACTGAGATAGAATAATTATTTTGCCTCTGTCCCCAGCACTGCCTTACATATTCATTTTACCTTTTTGATCTCTAATGGTATTTGAATTATCTTTTCATTTTATATATATATATATATATACACACACACACACATATATATATATAATAAACATTATAGAGAAAAATACTTGGGATTCATAATAATCATTTTAGGAGAGAGACCTCCAATGCAAACATGGACAATATCTGAGAAGTTACTGGTTAGTCTGAAGAGAGAGAAGTTTTTTTGGATGAGAGTATGATTCTATTTTTCATTTCTGAACTAGAGATCAAGACTTGGTCTGAACTAAGTTACAACACAACAGACAGCAAAGGAGGTGGGAAAGAACAATATTGTAGTATTGCTTGGGAACTTTACTACCTACTCAGACTGCCCATCTGAAGTTGGCCTTCCTGGTGTGAAACAATGCCAGACAGAGATGACAGGAAAAAATCAAATTCCAAGTCTATAAAAGCTGGTGAGATGAATTAATCTGTGGTTTAGGCTTCAGCTACCTTCAGAGAAGGGAATCTGTGTGTAAACACATCTGTGTCTAGATTTTATATTTTATTATTTCTTCATTTTCCTTTTCTTAATAAACTTGGTTTGGAATGTTGGTCCACCTAAGCCAAGACAACTGAAGAAGGGAAGTTCCTTTAGAAACTGATTGTGGTACCAGCCATAAAATTCATCTGCCAAGAGGAAAGGAGATTTGGTAAAGCTGTGATATTTCATTCTGGTAAAACTTAGGAACCTGGACAATTATGGCCATCTATGATAACTTTTCTTCTCCATATGGCAATTCATAGTGAAAGTAATCTAGAAAAATCACTAAACATCTTATTTTTCAGAGGCAGATTCACAATCTGTCAGATAGTAACATTACCATATATATCCTTGTAAAAGATTACAAATAATAGAATCTGTCTATTCTCCATAACAAATATTGCCAAGGTTATGGAATTAATTGTGATTCGGTGTCTCAGATATCAGATGCAAGAATGACTATTATAGACATCATTTGGTATGCACACACAGAAGAGGGGACAATAAGTCTTTAACAATTGCTAAAATAATATCATGGCCTTTTTAAAACTTGAGATAATTTGAAGGAGAAAACGCTTCTTCAGAAATAATTTAGTTCATCATTTGTAGAGATGTTTTTCTACAAAAGACTCTGGTAAAAGGGCAAAAAAGAAAAGAAAGATAGCTTTGTTAAATGTCAGTGATATGTATCTGTTATTCTTCTGCTTTGCAGACTAATAAACTGAAAACCATTTGCTTTAGAAACAGAGTTGCTATTAGCTCCATATAGAAATTAATGCACTGTAGGGAATTTCTGCTGTTAAAAAAAAAAAAAAAAGTGTTCTTAAGAATTTGGAGTCATCTGAGCCACCCAGATTGAGTGTTTTCTGGCACCTAAGGTGTTATGATTGCTATGGTCCTGTCACATGATGCTATTTTGTCTAGCAAACATAGTTTTAAAATGCCATAAAGAACTTTGCCCAAATGCTTCAGCTATAAGCCAAGGCATTTCCCCCTCTCAGCTTGATGAGGACAGCATCTGCCATTAAAAATAAATAAATAAAACAATTAATATACTTCTACAACCTCAAAGTTAATTTGAAAAAAATAAATGCCAATTGTAACCATATATAATATTAAGGGCCGTGAAAGAATACTTCACAATCAACAAAACCGATACTATCATTTTGCAATTACAATACTGTCATTAGAGTGATATTTGCTGTACGGGAGAGTAAAGGGAGGTAAATGGTTTATTCCTTATATTCTACCTACTTCCTCTTGAAATAGTATGAGGGGGTAGAGAGCTAGTAGAATTCAAAAAGGAGAGGATATGGTATGAGTTTTAATTTACTGACCGGTAAAATCAAAACTCTTCAAGGAATAATGTTTCCTAGTTATCTGTCTGATATCAGTTGCAGGCAGGAGTTAGAGGCAGTGGGGCTATAGATAAGTAACATTTAAAAAATGTGGATAGATAAATTTTATATATGCATAGATGTTAATACTTTATGAATACATAGATATAGGTATAAAGAGATATAGATCAATTTTTTTCCAAATGGGTGTATATATTGTTTGTTCTTGGAATGCTAAACATAGGAGAATTAGGGAAATTCTAGAGGTAAAAGTAGAATAAAAAAATATTTGTTATAATACATATCTTTCTTTGTACACTAAAAGATTAGGGAAGTGTTTTTGAAAGTATCTTATTTATCTGACTTTGTGATTCTCAGAATTCCACAATAGATAATTCAGTATTGAAATACATGCTGACCAAGTTCAAAGTAGAAAAATAGAAGCACAGGTTTGTATGTAATTTTAGGTTATTCTATGTCTCTGACTAGTCAAAAATAATTTCTAGCTAAAACAATGCATGGTTTATGCCATCTTCATAAAATACAATTTTGTGTTAGAGCATAATGTTCTAATTAATTTCTAAGCACTCATGGTTTACATTACAACCCTGATGATTGCGTTTAAGGTCATTTAGCACAACAGACTTTACATTGTAACAGAGAGGAGCCCAGAGTTCCTTGACTGTAAGCATTAATGTTAAACACTTTAGGGGAAGATCTATGCTGTCTACTTTAGTTGACCAATCTAAGGTGAAACCCTTGGAATCAGCCCAACGTGGTGTGTATGCTTTAGTGAAATGCTTTAGATAAGTTGTTCAGCTCTGAGTCTGTTTCTCCACACAAGAAGTCATGGTTTGTTATAACTCTTAGACTTAGGAAGCAATTCCTGTGGCTTCTCAGAAGGCTGATCTTTCAAACTTTACATTTGGAATAACTGAGCATCTCTGACAGCTGTGCATGACTGGAAGGGAACTGTTAAAGATATGAAGATCACAGCTGTGCTTATTTTGGAAGATCCACGGTTCACAGTCAATTGTTGTGCTTAGATTAAAATGCATAGCTGAGATTTCCAAACGTGCAATGATGGGCCAGCACTGGCTATCTTAAGAGCATATTGGCATCTATGAAATTAAAGAGAATGATCAAAATTAAAGTCTGTACCTATACTTAAACAAGCGATTATATTGCCTCAGGGATCCAAGTTGTTAACCTCATCAATTGGTTTGAAGGTAAAATACTTCCGCTATTTTTTCTTTTTATCTTTCCCATTTATTAACGTAAAACAAAACGGAAAAAAAAATGGAAAAAGATAATTTGGTGGCCACATAAAAATAAAACTTCTTTAATTTCAGAAAATGGTATCTTGTTTTATGCAAAATTATGATTTTTAAAATTAGGCTCATATTTAAAAAATAGAAATATTAAATAAACACATATTTTTCAATGAGCTACATTAGTGAAAGGCTTAAAAACCTTGAGGCCATTAATTCTTTCTGTTAAATATAAATGACTGATCACACACTTCTAGTTCCCTATATGTAATTTTTATATTATTTTCAGATAAAATGCTTAATAAAATAAAGCATATTTTGAAAGATTTGCTTTTAGGTGACTTCCTTCCCTATCAGCAACCTGTAATATGTATAGCTTAATGAATATCCTAGACTTACTATTCTCTTAAATAGTTTGAGGAGTGAGGATATAAGCAAAGGAACAATTATGTGTTGCTCCCTAATATGTCCTTTCTCTACTGCTTCAGTAAACCCAGAGCTATGAAAAATATTATTTAAAAATGAATAGATTAATACGGAGTTTTTCACAATAAAAGCAAAACCTCAAACAAAGAATAAAATGAACAGAAAAGGAGTTCAGAAAAAACAAAGTCTTGGTGAATATTAAAAAATAATAGTAATATGGGTCAAAACTATGTTTTTAGCAAGACAGGAAAATAAACCAGAAACTGTAGTTTTAAGACATTTATTAAAAATATAATATTTTCATATTATTTATTTTGGATGATCCAGGCTATTTAGCCTAATGTTTACTAATACATTTCTTAAAATAAAACTGCCTGGGGCTAGTTTCCCAGAAAGTGTAGACTCCAAAATTATTTTGTAAATGTGTGTGTGAGGAAGCTCCAGTTCACCAAAGAATAGGGTAGGTGGTAATATCTGTGAAGGGAGTAATAAAGGAAGAAAGGAAGGGAGGAAGCAAGGAAAGAAGGAGAGAAGGAAGGAAAGAGGGAAGGAAGGAAGGAGGAAGCAAGGAGGGAAGGAAGGAGCAAGAAAAATAAAACTCATTACGATTACTTCTGCTTGTAAGTTGCTTTAAGGTAAATTTTTAAAAAGGCCCTATATTTTTTAACATTCACTAGAATCTAAAATATATTTTGCTGAATACTGTGCTCTTGATTTTAAAAAACAAAATAAGGAGTTTAATGGAATATATAATGCATCTGTTTCTGATTGTTTTGCACTTAAATCATTAAAATCTTGCTTTCTTTGTCTCAATTTGTTATGCAAAATCATTTTCCACAATTTCAATAATCATTTTAACTGCATTTTTTCTTAAGCACAGGCCTATTTTCCAAGTACAAATAAATTTGAACAAAAGATTTGATTTTTGTTAGAAACTTCTGCAGATGGGAATTTTGAAATATTGCTCATGTTATTATCCTGGTTTGGAATAAAATATGAATTAGGGCAAAAAAATAAAATGCCTGGTAAATAAATACATATTTAAACTTTGTTTACCATTCCATTCACAGATTTTGATGTCTGCCAGAACATAATATTGGCTTGAAAGACGGGTTGTTGGTTAAGTTGAAGCCAAACAATTCAAGATTTAGGAAAACAATAACTGAACTTAGTTGAAAAACAAGTTATTGCAGACTCCACTTAAGTCCCATTGCCACTTAAATCCCATTGTGTTTTTGCATGTCTGGACTACATGATGTAATGATGCTAAGCTGAACTGTAGTATTTTAGCCTTATGTCTGTCCTTTAAACCATCTTCAGTCATAGATAAGCACTATGACCAAGTTAATCTGCTGAATAGTTCAAATTATAGTTTAAATTGAAGCAGCTCAAATTAAAAACATTTTTCATTGTTATATCAGCTTATTATAACTTCATATTGTCAGACTGACACAATCTACATACCAGTATTTTGTGCTATCATGTTTTAAAATGTAGCTAATTTCACACACACTTGTTGGTAAAATGTAAGTATTGATACAGATATAGACAATATTTATCCATTATATATCTGAGTGGTTAAAATTAAATATCATCTAGATATCACTGCATCTTTGATACACTTCTGTTCCAGCAATACAGAATTTCCAATTAATATGTTACATTGATATTCTTTTCATCCATCAGAATGGCAAGCAATTTAAATTTTTTTTAACATTCTGTGCAGAGATGAAGGGAACAGGGCACTCACATCCTCCTGGTGAGTGTAATATTTGCTAACAACAGTCTTTCCTGGGAAAAATTTATCAGTGTACATTAAGTTTTAATTATGCACAGGAAGCTTTTTTACAGAAATTGTGATACAGATGTTCGCAGAGCACTGCTAGTAAGAGTACAGCAATGAACATGACTTACTTTTCTATCAATAAAAGAGCAGCTATAAAATGATAGACCCATAAAAGTGAATACAGTGCAGCCATGAAAAAGAAAGAGAATATATTGAATGCTATAGAAAGATGTGCATTATATGTTAATTTGTAAGACAAAAAAAGATGAATAATTTGTACAAGGCTGCTCTATTTTCTATAAATAATAATAGCCAAATATATTTCTGCATATCAGTAAGAAATACACCTGGAAGAATAATCATCAAACCAAGACAGATGGTTGTAAAGTGGACATTAGGAGGGTTTGACTTCATGCTTTTTATATTTATGCTTCCATATTTTCAGAGTGATTTTTTCAAAAGAATAAATAAAACCCTAAAACAAAGAAAACAGTGTAAGATAATACTTCCTAATAAAGATACAGGGCTAGAAAATGCTGCTAACATCCAGTTTCTGAAACCAGCACTTATTCCCCTTGGTCAGCATTTTTTTCTTTTCCTGAACACTACTCTCCATCCAAAGTAAATATTTCTACTGTGCCACAAAACAAATTATTCAGCCTTAAAACTGCAGAGCCTTTGCCATCTAGTGCTTTCCACTAAGCCACAGCAGAACTCCATATCTAATTCAGAAAACGTTTATGTTTGACCAGTGGGAATGATGATAAATTGTTTATGTTACTCTGTCTTCTGGACAAATGTTTTCATTAAGTCTGAATGCTATTTAATGATTAAGACAGGATAGTTTGAGAAAAGCGACTATTGTTATTCAATCACTACATACAGAACACATTAAGATAGAGTCATGACAAGGAGGGAAAAAATGGCAATGCTCTTTGCTCCTGGGCTCCAGTGCCACCCGTTCTCCTACTGCAATAAGTGGGAGTGAACCATCTTTCTCACTGACAAGTGACTTTCTCCCTCTCTTGCAGGAATATATGTGATACTCTGTTGTTGAGTGGGTGTTTTTAGTGTTTTGAATGTGTGTGTGTGTGTTAATACTACCATTTACAAGAAACTGCAAGGCTTAGATAGATGTCTAAGAAATATGTGCTTTTTGCTTCCCCTATTATTGTCCTAACTCAAGTTAATTTAAATAATTTAATTGCTGCAAACAATTCTGTCAAGTCCATTTCTTGCATAGCTTCAACATTTTAAAGTATTCTAATAATATAAAATATTATAAATTATGAAATAGACATGCAATCACATATTCTACTTTTTAAATTAACATGTTTATATACAAACATGGCTGAATAATATTAAATCAAGAAAAGGTGTTATTACATACTTAATCACAACCAATCTAACATTTAATGTACTTTAATTTTGAATATTTTCTATAATGCTATGATAATATGTGTTTATATTTGGATTTTCCTGATTTTAAATTATTATCTTTGAAGTCATTCCTGAAAATAAAATTACTATGCTGAACTATATGACTTGAGATATACAGCTAAATTGTCTTAAATTTAGCCTTGCATATTTAGCAAAATATCAACGATATGCTCAATCAGGTCTTGAATATTTACATGAACGATAGGTCAAATAGTAATATTGAGTAGCCAGTCTAAATCAATTTGAATTTGTTTTATGTTTTCAGTAAGCCATGTGTGGTTTTTTTTTTTCATAATAACTTTAAGTTCCTATTTACCTGGCTGATGAAAAATTCAGTTTAGTTTTATTTTAAGGACATTTCCTCTCTCTAGCTTTCTATAGCTTTATACAGTCCAGTAATTCAGGGTAAGTATCTCTGGTCTTTAGTCTATTATGGTCTCCACTGAATTGCTCATTATCTACATCAACTGGACTCTTTCTGATTTGCTAAATTCAACTAACTGTATACCTAAGTTTCTAAGGTCACAACAATTACAATTAGGCCCCTCTAATGTATGCAGGCCTTCCTCAGTCGAGCCTAACCATCCTCTGAAATGTTGGATTTAACTACATAACTGTATCACGGATCCTCAAGACCTCTCTTAGATTTAATGATTCACTAGAAGGACTCACAGGAATCAGGAAACCATTATACTTACAGTCACAGTTTATTACAGCAAAAAGGATGCAAATTAAAATCAGCAGAAGTAAGCGGGCTAAGGGCAGAGTCCCTAGTAGGACCAGGCACAAGTTTCCACGTGTCTTCTCCTGGTAGAATCTTAAAGACAGTGCTTAATTCTACCAAAAATGATGTGTAGTGATACTTACAAAGTATTGTCATTCCAGGAAGCTCACCTGAACCTTGGTGTCCAGGGATTTTTTTTTTTTTTTTTGAGATGGAGTTTCTCTCTTGTTTCCCAGGCTTCAGTGCAATGTCTCCATCTCAGTTCACCACAACCTCCTCCCTGCTGGTTCAAGAGATTTTCCTACCTCAGCCTCCCAAGCAGCTGGAATTACAGGCGTGCACCACCATGCTTGGCTAATTTTTTGTATTTTTGGTAGAGAAGGGGTTTCTCCATAGTGTTCAGACAAGTCTAGAACTCCCAACCTCAGGTGATCCGCCCACCTCGGCCTTCCAAAGTGCCGGGATTACAGGCGTGAGCCACTGTACCTGGCCAGTGTCCAGGGATTTTACTGGGTATTATTAGGTAGGCACGGCTGAATATCTGCTTGGCTTATCTTCACTCAGTCTCCAGAACCTAAAAAGGACAAACTGATAAAATGCAGCCAAAGACCTCAGTAAAACAAAGACACCCTTATCAGGTAGCACAATCTAAAGGCTTAGAGGTTACCTTCCAGGAGCCCTTCAAGGGCCAAACCTTTTATTAAAAATGTGCAAAGTATGGACAACCCACACATCCTGAGTTAATCCTATACTGCTAAGTTACTCACCATATTTGTTGCACTTGAGTTTTTCAGTGTGATGGTTAATATTGAGTGTCAACTTGATTGGATTGAAGGATACAAAGTATTGAGCCTGGGTGTGTCTTTGAGGGTGTTGCCAAAAGAGATTAACTTTTGATCTGGGAAAGGCAGACCCACCCTTAATCTTCGTGGGCACAATCAAATCGGCTGCCAGCATGATTAGAATACAAGCAGGAAGAAAAATGTGAAAAGAGAGACTGGCCTAGCCTCCCAGGCTACATCTTTCTCCCGTGCTGGATGCTTCCTGCTCTTGAATATTGCACTCCAAGTTCTTTAGTTTTGGAACTCGGACTGGCTCTCCTTGCTCTTCGGCCTGCAGACGGCCTATTGTGGGACATGGTGATCATGTGAGTTAATACTTAATGAACTCCCCTTTATATAGATCTAGCTATTCCACTAGTTCTGTCCCCTTAGAGAACCCTAATACGTTCAGTGTAGAATTATCCTATACTTTCTTAGTGTATGGCTACTCCCAACTCTTTAAAAGACCCTGGAATTTGAAAAGCTAGAATTTTCTTTGAAGATGTGACCCACAGTGCAGGGTGTCTGAGACCTTCAGAAGCAAACAATCAAAATGACTTCCTTGTTCTCTTTTGGGGAATCAAGAAAAAATACCTCTCCTTCTTTTCACATACATTTAGAAGAAAAAATATAATTCTTGATGTGGTTACTCTGTGACAGATTCTATATATTCTCAGAGTCATTTTTATTGTTTTAAAATGTCAAGTTATGAGGGTAATTTGTTGCACAGCAAGAGTGACCAAAAGTTAAATTTACACATACAGTTTGTCTGTTATAAGCGAATCAGTTTATGATGGTGCTGGCTTTCTATTTGGATAGTCAAATTCTGCTATATAAACTAAAATGTAAGTTGTTCAGAAAATTTTAGATGTAATAAACAACACTGAAATTATTTATACAACACAGATACAATTATACATTTTCTACTCATAGATTCTTAGGCTGAGCTCCTTTTATTTAGGTATGTCACAAAGCAGTGATTATTTTGTTACTCAAAGTATATGCAAATAAATTTGCATATATACATGTTCAGTAATATGATATTTTCAAATGATGTATATAATAACTAAATGCAACATAAAACATTTTCAAACAAGCATCATTTTATTCATTTGCTTATGGTCCTCACATCTATAGCTACTTTAGCACATTTGTTTATTGTTGTGGAACTTAAAATAGTTGTGCTATTTTAACACTAAGAATAAAAACTATATATTTTTTGAATGACTTCAGATTGATGGAATAATATTTCACACACTATGACTTCCCTCCTCATAAAACAGACATGTGGTGCTCCAGAGGTTAAACCCCTACTGTGTACTAGATCCCAAATCCCCCACTCACAGAGAATGATGCTCCTGCAATTATATCCTTTCTCTCCTAGACCAATATTCCTTATGTACTGAATTATTTTTGTTGATGTCACACATTCTGAAACATGTCCAAGCCTGGATATGCCCTCTGAGGGCTGACATCAGAGGTCTCACAATATAGGATAAAGATTGTTAACACAGTCCAACAGAGTCTAAACAAATAAGCATGCAAGCAAACAAACAAAATAACATGACAGTAACAACCCCTGGAGAAGCTTAATTAATATCTAAACTTAATATCTAAACTTGCTAAAACATATTATCGAAAGTCCAGTTTTCGACAAAAGTTTATAATGCATGAAAAGAAACAGGAAGGTGTGACCCATACGCAGAAAAAAAAATAAAATCAGTCAACAAAAACTTCCTATGAGAGGGCTCAGATGTTACAATTAACAGACAAAAACTTAAAGCAACCTTTACAAATATGTTCAAAGAAATAAAGGAGATCATGCTGAAAGAAGTAAAGAACGATATCATGACAATGTCTCACAAAATAAATCATATCTATAAATGAATAGAAATGACAAAGAAGAACTAGATGGTGTTGAGCATTTTTTATGTTTGTTGGCCATTTATGTATCTTCTTTTGAGACTTGTGTATTCATGTCTTTCCCACTTTTTTGTAGGATTATTTGTTTTTATCTTGCTGATTTGTTTGAATTCCTTGTAGATTCTGGGTATTAGTCCTTTGTCAGATGAGTAGTTTGTGAATATTTTCTCCTATTCCATGGGTTGTTTGTTTACTCTGCTGATTATTTCTTTCACAGTTCGGAAGCTTTTTAGTTTAATGAAGTCCCATCTATTTATCTTTGTTTTGGTTGCATTTGTATTTGGGTTCTTGGTCATGAACGCTTGCTTAAGGCAATATCTAGAATAGTTTTTCTGATGTTATATTCTAGAATTTGTATGGTTTCAAGTATTAGATTTAAGTCTTTAATCTATCTTGAGTTGATTTTTGTTTAAGGTGAGAGATGAAGTTTCAGTTTCAGTCTCCTACATGTGGTTAGCCAATTATCCCAGCATCATTTGTTGAATAGGGTGTCCTTGCCCCACTTTATGTTTTTGTTTGCTTTGTTGAAAATCAGTTGGCTGAAAATCATTTGGCTTTATTTCTGGGTTCTCTATTCTGTTCCACTGGTCTATGTGCCTGTTTTTATACCAGCACCATGTAGAATAAAGTCATTATATGAATAAGACACTTGCACACACGTTTATAGAAGCACAATTGCAATATGGAACCAGCCTAAATATCCATCAACCAATGAGTGGATAAAGAAAAAAAAAAATATATATATATATACACACACACACACACACACACACACACACACACACATATATATGAAAAGAATGGAATAATGGCATTTGCAGCAACTTGTATGGAGTTGGAGAGCATTTTTCTAAGTGAAGTAACTCAGGAATGGAAAACCAAACATCGTATGTTCTCACTTATATGTGAGAGCTAAGCTAGTAGGATGCAAATTCATTAAAATGATATAATGGACTCTGGGGACTTGGGGATTGGGTGGGAGGCAGGTGAGGGATAAAAGAGTACACACTAGGCATAGTGTACACTGCTTGGGTGATGGATACACCAAAGTCTCAGAAATCACCACTAAGGAACTTATCCATGTAACCAAATGCCACCTGTTCCTGAAAATTATTTTGAAATAATAAATAAATAAATGTAATTTGATAAAAGAACTAGAAGGAAATTCTGAAATTGAAAGGTAAAATAACTGAAATAAAACTTTCACTACAGGAGCACAGCAGTAGACTTGAACAGGCAGAAGCTAGTAAACTTGAAAGTAAGTTCATAGCAATTGTGCAACACAACTAACAAGAGAAAAATAATTAGGAAAAATAAACAAAGCTTCAGATAAATGTGGAACATCAACATGCACCTTAGAGTACCAGAAGTGGAGGGGAGAGTGAGAAAAGGATAGAAATATATTTGAAGAAATAATGCCTGAAAACATACCATATTTTATGAAAAACACTAGCCTACACATCCAAGAAACTCAAGGAACTCCAACTAGTATTCAGGCTAGAAAGATTCAAACCCAGACACATCATGTTCAAAACAGTGAAAGAAAGAACAATGAGAAAATATTTAAAGTACCAAAAGAAAGTTACTCATAACAGACAAGAAAATTATAATAAAAGTAACTGATATTGCATCAAAAATAATGAAGGTCATTTATTGAAGAGACTGTCCTTTCCCAGTATACATTCTTGGCAACTTTGTTGAGAATGAGTTGACTGGGAAAACTATATGTTCATATGCAGACAAATTAAACTAGGCCCCTATCTCTCACCATATACACACAAAAAAATAAAAAATAAATCAAAATAGATTGAAAACTTACCTATAAGACCTGAAACTATTAAATTACTAGAAGAAAACATTGAGGAAACATTCCAGGACATTGGTTTCAACAAAGATTTCTCGAGTAAGACCTCAAAAGCTCAGACAATCAAAGCAAAAATGGACAAATGGGATTACATAAAGGTAAAACTTCTTCTACAGATCAATCAATCAAGTGAAGAGACAATACACAGAATGAGAGAAAAACTATCACTCTGACAAGGGATTAATAACCTGACTATATAAAAAGCTTAAACAACAGAATAGAAAAAACAAAAAACAAATAATCTGGTTAAAAATGGGCAAAAGATCTGAATATACGTTTCTCAAAAGAAGACATACAAATGCCCAACAAGTTTGTAAAAAATTCTCAACATCACTAATCATCAGAGAAATGCAAATCCAAACTACAAGATATGACCTCACTCTAGTTAAAATGTCTTTATTTAAAAACAGGCAACAATAAATGCTGATGAGGTTGTGAAGGAAGGGGAACCCTCATACACTGTTGGTGGGAATGTAAATTAGTACATGGAGAATTCTCCAGGATAGATTTTATGCTAGACCATAAAACAAGTTTCAATACATTTAAATGGATTGAAATAGTACAAAGTATTTTCTCTGACCTCATTTAAATGAAAATAACAGAAACAAATTTAGAGAATTTCCAGATGGGTTCAAATTAAATAACTTACTAATAACCAATTACTGAAGAAGAAATCACAAGAAATTAGAAATTTTTAGATTACTGAAAATAAACACAATATACTCAAGCTTATGGATGCTGTTAAAGCAGTTCATGGAGGAATTCACGGTTGTTACTGCCTGTATTAAATATATATATATATCTCTTAAATAATAATATAACTTTCCACTTAAGACATTAGAAAAAAGAGCAAATTAAACCTGAAACAAGCAGAAAGGAAAAAAGAATAACTATTAACAAGCAGAAAGGAAAAAAGGATAACTATATACAGTGAAATTAAGAAAATGGGGAATAGATGAGAGATAATGTTAGCAAAACCAAAGGTTTAAATGTGGCCATCCAGTCATCCCAGCCCGAGTTGGTGAAAACACTGTTCAATCTTTCCCCCATTGAATTACCGTAGCACCTTTGTTAAAAACTTATTGACTTTAATGAGAGGGCTTTTTTTTTTTTACGTTTTAATTTTATTCCATTTATCTGTATGTCGGTCTCTAGGCCAGTACCCCACTGTATTGATTACAATAGCTTCGACAACTGCATAAACACAGGCAAACGAGTAAAAATGAACTCCTTTCTTATTCATTATACAAAAATGAACTCAAAATTAATCAAATCACCTAAATGTGAGAGCTAAAGCTATAAAACTCTGAGAAGAAAATATAGGAACAAATTTTATGGCTTTGGGTTAGACAAAGCCTTCTTAGATGTGACACTAACAACACAAGAGACAAAATAAAGCAAACAAATAAATCAATAAAAAAGAAAGGATAATTCGAACTTCAAAATTAAAAGCTTTTGTGCTGCAAAGGTTACCATCAAGACAATGAAAAGAAAACTCACAGAATGGGAGAAAAGATTTGTAAATTATGTATCTTGATATGGACTTCTCTCTAGAATATAGGAAAATTTTTAAAACTCAAAAATATAACTCAGTAATAGGCAAAATCTTGAACAGAAATTTCTTTATTTTAATTTTTTTATTTTTATTATTCATTTATTTATTTATTTATTTATTTTTATTATTATTATACTTTAAGTTCTAGGGTGCATGTGCACAACGTGCAGGTTTGTTACATATGTATACATGTGCCATGTTAGTGTGCTGCTCCCATTAACTCGTCATTTACATTAGGTATATCTCCTAATGCTATCCCTCCCCCGTGTCCCCACAATAGGTCCCGGTGTGTGATGTTCCCCTTCCTGTGTCCAAGTGATCTAATTGTTCAATTCCCACCTATGAGTGAGAACATGTGGTGTTTGGTTTTCTGTTCTTGCGATAGTTTGCTGACAATGATGGTTTCCAGCGGCATCCATGTCCCTACAAAGGACATTAACTCATCCTTTTTATGGCTGCATAGTATTCCATGGGGTATATGTGCCACATTTTCTTAATCCAGTCTGTCACTGATGGACATTTGGGTTGATTCCAAGTCTTTGCTATTGTGAATAGTGCCACAATAAACATATGTGTGCATGTGTCTTTATAGCAGCCTGATTTATAATCCTTTGGGTATATACCCAGTAATGGGATGGCTGGGTCAAACAGTATTTCTAGTTCTAGATTCTTGAGGAATCGCCACACTGTTTTCCACAATGGTTGAACTAGTTTATGGTCCCACCAACAGTGTAAAAGTGTTCCTATTTCTCCACATCCTCTCCAACACCTGTTGTTTCCTGACTTTTTAATGATTGCCATTCTAACTGGTGTGAGATGGTATCTCATTGTGGTTTTGATTTGCATTTCTCTGATGGTGAGTGATGATGAGCATTTTTTCATGTATCTGTTGGCTGTATGAATGTCTTCTTTTGAGAAGTGTCTGTTCATATCCTTTGCCCACTTTTTGATGGGGTTGTTTGTTTTTTTCTTGTAATTGAACAGGCATTTCTTAAAAGAAGGTATACAAATAGTCATTAAGCACATAAAAATGCTCAATATTGTTAGCAATCAGAGAAATCTAAATCCGAACCATAATGCAATACCACATACACCCACCAGTATGATTGTTATTAAAATGACAGACATGTTAGGGAGATGTGGAAAGTTTGGAGCCCTTACACATGATTGTTGGGAATGTAATTTGGTATGGGCACTTTAGACATGGTCTAGCCATTCCTCAAAGGTTTAAATTTGTAGTTATCTTATGACCCAACAATTCCACTCCTATGTATAGAATAAAAAGAATTAAAACCACATATCTACAAAAAGCCTTGTACAAAAAAAGTTCACAGCAGCATTACGTATAATAGTCCAAAAGTGGAAATGGCCAAAATGTCCATCAAGTGATAAATAGAAAAATAAAATGTTCTACATCCATCAAATGGAATTTATTTTGACAAAAGAAATAAATGAGGTATTGCTACATACTACAACATGAATGAACCTTGAAAAAATTGTGCTGAAAGAAGCCACTCACAAGAGGTCATATACTGTATGATTTCATTTATTTAAAATGACCAGAATAGGCAAATCTAAAAAGATAGAGAGTAGATTAGTGTTTGCCTAGCACTGGGAGTGTTGGGAGAGAAATAAGAATGAATGTTAATGGCTATAAGGATTTCTAGCGGGAAAATGACTAAATTGTAAAATTGATTGCAGTGATGGTTGCACAACTCTGAGGATATAACACAAGCATTGAATTTTACACTTTAAATGTGTGAAATGTATGGTACATGAATATGTGAATCATATCTCAATAGAGATGTTACATTTTTTTAAAAGGATAATCATAGACCTCAAGTGGCTCAGAGTCTACTGAGGAAATTTAATTTATTTAGTTACCACCCAATAGATTGGCTAACAATAGTTTAGACAATCATTCAAGAAATCTAATAAAAATATGTGACATGGTAATATATGATTTCTATTTCTGGCTTGTCAAGATTTGGATTGTATAGAGTATAACAAGTCTTAAAGCCGTTTATTACCTACTACATGACATTCAGTCATGGAGGCCTGCCTGAACTTAAATCTTCATGGATGGCAAGAGGTTGGTTAATTCCCTACAGCCAAGTACTAAGTCCTCATATATGCTTGCAATGCTGCTGGTGTTTGTCTGCCTTAGAGTGATCACGAGTCTTTTTGAGCACTCTCATGTATTATAAGAGAATAAATAGCATTAGGTTTTAACAATAAAGATAAAGTTACCTTCTCTTTTTTCCAGATTTCCTGTGTAACATCGGAATTAAACTGTTGCAACATTCAGCACATTTTTATCCAGATAAATATTGAAAACATATTTAATGCAGTGTTGGAGGGATTATAGCATTCAGAAAAGGGAAAGTCTGACTAATGCAGCAGCTGCACTGCATTCCAGCACACTCAAGACATTGCCAGCATTTATTAGGCAGTCAAGTCTTTGACAATAAACAATCTACAGTCCGGGCTCATGCTCTCTAGTGGATAGTTGTTGGAACTTTGTTTTCATGACCGCATTAATAGCTCTTGTTCTGTAGGCTGCCTATTGTTAACTGCTTAATTCATATCAGAAAGATTTTAATGAAGCTTTAAATGTACTTTTAATTGCATTCTAGTAGATGGTATTTTTATGATAATGATCCACTTTGTAAAAAGTAAATAAATATATAATTAAAACAGGAATTCCAATAGAAAATAGGGTTTCTATTAACCATAAAAATTGAGTTGGTTGTTTCTTAGCCACTTTATTTCTAAAATCTTGTATCTAAAAATAAAACAAAAGATTGTTAGTTTTTTCTGTTTTCTTCTCAATGTAATGTCCCTTTCTATGTCTCTTTATAACATATAATCTCATGAGGCTATTAAAATCAGGCCAGATTGTCAACAAGACACTTTTTCATACTGGAAAGGCCACAGTGGTTGAAGAAATGGTTTCATTCCTAATTGGATGACTTTTCCCTCTGCATTGTCTGTTCCCAGGTCATATTTGTTGTTCAATATTTTGAATAACATCTTAGGTTATAATAGATCGTTAATGTAGCCAAAACCCATTTTTTGATGGTTTAGATTGGAAGGTATCCAAATTACGTTCTAAAAAAGTAATTAAAACCAAAAAAATGTAGGCTACATAGGATGGAAAAGGCTAACAGTAACACATTACAAATTCTTGGTCTAGTCTCATTTTGATAAATAATAAATATTTATGAAGTATTCAGCAAAGTTTGTGAATACAGTTTACATTTGCAGAATAAGGTAAAGTGATGCAATAAATTGCTAAAAATACATATATATTACATATACATATTCTATATTTTGATCAAAGCAACCAGTCTCACAAGTGAAAATATCAAAAAGAAATGAAAAACTTTCTAGATGTGTGTTTCATTGCATTATTCAGATCAGTAATAACATTTTTCACTTTTATTTGTATTACAGCAAGTATGTTTGAATTGTAGTTTGAATAATTCTCTAATACAATAATATATATATTAAATGTTTTTATCAAAGAGCTTTGGTGAATAGGTAGAAATATAATATTTGTAGTTTGTGCAAAAGTCTTACTAGTTGTGTACAACTCTGTAGAAATTTATTCTGTGGGGTCTTGAAAACTCCTAATACTGTACACTGTTTAACAACTAGTATTTCGAAAAATTGTTTTTTCAAATACTTAATAGTTATTTTTCGAGATTCAGACCAAATCCTTCATGTATAAAGAAGCCTTGATCCCTTTCTGTGAAGACTTCCCCAGTCCTTCTTTTGTGCCTTATTAATTCTTATTAAAGCAACTTAAAATTTGTTAACCTTTTTTTAGATTTTCTTATTTTATATAAAATATAAGCTACTCAAGAAAAGACAGCCATAAAAACTTAACATAATGTATACTACCAACTAAGAGAAAAGCTTTATATGTAAAGAATACTACTCATTCCCTTGTATAATCATGTAACCCATGCTTTAAAAAATTGCTTTTAATTTAAATCAGCATAGGTTCAATAGCTGTACTATTGAATACTAAACCTAAACCTTTTCAGTATTCTATACATTAAATAATTTCAAAATAAAAATTTTAAAATTTAATAAAATAAAACAGAGGAGCATGTTTCAATATGAGTAACTCTTAAAAATGTAATGTTGATAATATACAATAACTTTTTTAAACATGAAAACTTGTATATATATTGGTTTTACAGTATATACATCTAATAGGGAAGAAACATACAGAAATGGAACCACCTACTACTTTAGTTCAGAGTTGACCCACAGAGTTCTGAGGTCATGGTGACTATGTGGCTAAAAAGAGAACAATTTGAAATTTAAATTTAGAAATATTTAGATCTACTCATGTTTTTCTCATACCCCTTAAAGCTGGGACTGATCCTGTTATATCTCGGCAGAAGTTGGAGATTTACTCCATGGAAAGAACAGAACAAGGTGTCTCTGGACTTGAGTACAACAGGCAAATTGAGAATGCAATACAGAAAATGTGGGATTAAGTGAAAGTTTATCCTGTTGATACTGAAACCACCCCCCTCCCCACAACCTCTTTCATACCAGTTCCCAAAATGAAGGTATTCCATATTATACTCTATAATCAGGAGACTGAAAAAAAATCTATGGAACGTTCAGCCAGCCAATTGAAGAGACTTACAGAAGCTGACATGATAGCAATCAAGCCAGTCAAGCCAGAGTACTGTAAAAATTTAACCAAAACTTATCAACCAGAGAGGGCCACAGTTCACATTTCTTATATAGACAAAGTTTCAAATCAGATTTACATGTCCTAATTTTAAAGACAAGAAGACAGCCATAATAAAGACATACCTCGGGAGGCCTCCAATACAAAATAAACGGATCATAACAAATAAGCAAGAAAAAAAAAAGAAACTTGAAGAAAAGACACTAGACAGGAAGAAATAATAACTATCATTAATATTCTCAGAGAGATGAAAGAAAGAAGTATCTCTCTGTTAGAAGACCAACGTAATGAAAAAGAGAAATTCAGGAAACAAAAAATAACTTGAAATGTAAACTATATAGCAGAAATGAAAATTTGATATATTAATTAGAAATTTAAATAATTTTTCCCCCAAATCAAGAAAAATACAAATTTATGGAAACATGGGAGGAAAGTTCAGAAAATCAGAGGATCAGGTCTGGAGTCTCAACATCTGAACAAAAGGAGTTCCTGCAAGACAGAACAGAGGAAAAGGGGGTGAGAAAACTAAAAAAAAAATCAGTAAATTATTCCTGGAATAAGGAAATTAGTTTCTTCAGTGAATAGATTCACCAAATGCCTAGAAAAATTGGTGAAGATAAATCTACATGTACATATTTTACTAAAATTTCTACATATTGTTATCAAGAACAGCATGATTTTCAGGGAGAAAAAAATAAAAGAATTTTTCTTTAAACAAAGAATCACAAATTATATTTGGAACTAGACGATAATGGAGCCTTAAAATATCAAGAAAATCTGTTTGAATGTAGTATTCTATTCCTAAAAGACCTATCAACTAAGTGTGATTATAGACGCTTTGACATGCAAAGCGTTGAAAACCTATTTATCTTTATGCAGTCATTCTCAAAAAGGTACTGTGGATAGGCTTAAAAGAAAATTATGTAATTAACTAATTAAAGCTAGAGGAGTTTCAGATCTCCTAAGATCTAGAAAGCAAACAATCCAGATCAGAACAAGTGAGAAATCACTGGGAGATATTTCCCTAACAAGATGACATTTGTTGGACATTTTATGCATATGAATGTATCAATATTTAGAGAAATATTTTATTGCTGGAGAAAAACTTAGAGAAAAACTGGTGACTAATATATTTAAATAAAAACTAAGCAAAGAAAAAAGACAATTAGTAACTCTAAGGGAAATAAGAAGTTGTTCAAGAAAAAAATAACAATATTCTACAAGGCTCAGATGTGAATAATATCTTGTCATGATAATGTAAATACAGACTATTGACCTAACCAGAACTGGAAGTACATTTAGTAATGGATAGAAAGGAAGTGTATTTTTTGGATGTGGTGAGGAAGGAAGTTAAATTCCTAAGATATAGAGATAAATAACAACTGCGACGTTACATAATTAAAAGTAATTGCCTCTGGGAAGCAGTGAATGATAAAGCTATTTTTGAAGAGGGGCTAAGAGACTAACACTTTTCCTAAAGAAAAGCTTGACACTTTAAGTGACATATGAGTTTGAGAAAATACAATATAATTTTGACAACAAAAATCATTTAAAAAAGAGATTGTATGAAATAGGAGAATAAAGTATAATACTGTCTAAGAGAAGAAACAATATTCTCGCATGGGTAAAACATGTAGAGAACAACCATACTGACAGCAAAAGTAACTGGAAATCACTGAGTGGTAGTTTCTATATGACCTATACAAGTGCATGTCTTCAGTCTTGTTTGTTGCTTAATTCCACTGAGACTGCTTGCAAATTACTTGTAATTCTCTCTCAATGCTCACCAGATGGAATACTTATCATGTATTCCATTCTTTTCTTTGATCTGATAGAATACAGTTTACACTTAAATCTAATCCAATTTTATGCAGAAAATGTCTAATGTTAAAGAAAATTACAAAATGCTAAAAGAACATTTACAGTACAATAAAATGTATGATTATAAACACTGGTACAATCACACCATACATAAAACCACTTTAACTTTTAACCAGATTATCATCTGAAAGGCAGTGTACACACTCTGAGACCAGGGCCAATGATCAAATGTTTTAGATTAAAATGGAAGAGATTCAGAAGAAAAAAAAAAAAAAAGGAAAACTTACCCAAGAAACCAAAATCCAAAAGAATGAACACAAAGAATAAACAGAATAAACCTAAAAATTATCAAGACAAATTTAATATAATGTTTTAAGAAAGTTATAACTTGAAATGAAGTACTCTTCGATTTATTAAAAGTCAGAGCACTAAATGATAGATAAATTCATATATTCATTTTGGAACTTTCCTGCAGAAAGCATCAGATAAGAAGTGTATTACAGTGGCCTAAAGAATGACATCACAAATGAGTACATCCATCTTGCAGACTGTTGGTGAAACAATGACATATTTTGGCAGCACAAGCAAGTAAGGGAAAAGGAGTATGCGTTTAAAATTTCTCCAAAACATTCTTGTTAAACCCAACTCATGATCTCAGATCATGTACAGCCCAGGGTTAAAAGGAACAAGAATCAAGTTAGACTCAGACTAAATTTGTGTCAAATTGATAGAAGTAAATATTATGAGTGTTAGTAGTCAACATAGGTGATTATAAATAAAATTATTTTCAAAAATGAACTATTGTGTTTCCCAAGGAAAATTTTATTAATAAAATGGAAATAGATTTTTTAAGGTGCTTAGTTTATTAGTCCAAAAATAATAATTAAACCCAAACTGCCAAACAAATTGTTTTGTAAAGTAGAACACGGATTCATTTTTGCATGTTTAGGGGTGTGTATGTGTGTTTTAAGGTGTAGGGAGTAGCATTTTAACATTTCTATAACTTCTTTTGTTCAAATAGAATTCTATTATAAAACTGAATTTATCTTTAGTTCAGATATTTAAAAAACACAATGGTATACTATATGTAACTGACTATAACCAAATAAAGAAATTTATTTCAGCTTAGGAGAGATTATCAAATACTTAGGAGCTTCGTAAAGCTCAGGCACTGCAATCCATAACAAGGCATGGAAGTCTGATTCAGTCAATATGTTTACCCAAGAAACCTAGAGCATGAAGGTAAGCCTGGACCTGAATAAATGCATTTTTTATTTATAAGATCATGATTGCTATTATATTCTAAGACAAGCTTTTACCAAAATTATTCCCCTTTTTTGGTTTGTGGCTAAAGTACTCTTGATATTATCCTCTCAAAGATCTAGAGGGATAGAAATTGTTTGAAATGATATTCCCAGAGCATAAGCTCTGAATTTCATAATCCCAGAGTGGTAAAAATGTCCACTGTTAAATAAAACTTGGGGGACAGAAAAAATGGGGTTTGTTAAACTTTCCTGACCTGCATTGTTATTGTTCTTTGGCGTTGCTTTACCTGTGGCAACATTATGCTTTGCTTCCCTCTGTGTGTGCTTGTGCATGTATGTTTGTATATATGTGTTCTATTTAAATCAAATGGATTAAAATTATAGTATTGAGTTAAATCAAAAACCTCAGTCACACCTTCCCTATTGCCAGCTTCACACTATGTCAACAAACTTTTATATTCAACAATTGACCAATTCAGTCAATCACATTTTTTATTCAGTCAAAAGCTTAAGCAAATTTATTTGATTACAGTAGTTCTGTGTGAATAATCAGATTGCTGGTCCCTTATGAATGAAGCATATTTGAAAATAGAAGAGCAAAGAATGGGGGAAAAAAGTCCAGAAATTTAGGAATGTCTTTTACATATTTTTTAAGGTATAAACTTCAAAGCCAGGTAATCTGTGTTCTTTACTGGTCTAGAAAAAAAAAAATAAATTTGCTCTGTAGCTCTCTAATCTGTGAAATGGGATAGATAGCATTTATGAAAGTTTTTTTCAAAGTGTGGCCTTCTAAAAGCCCATCTGTATCAGAATCACCTGAGATTTAGATGAAATACATATTCTTGGGCCTTACTTCTGATCCTGGTGATGAGTATAGGATCTGCATTATTAGCCCAGCAGATTTTACATACCCTAAAATTGAAGAGCCACTGACTGAACCTTCAGGGCTAGTGTGTAGATTAAGAGTAGCAACCAAGGCATGTAAGGCCTTGGCAAACTGAGCTAGCTCTGAACCTGATTTAATAAAACAACAACAACAACAACAACACAACATAATTCAAGATGCAAGATTGCCCACATTTTTGTGACAGGGGAGAAGGAAGACTCCAGTTAGGGCTGCTGTAGCAGAGTGCAGCAGCCTACTGGGGTGGAACTGGAAAGAGCCCAGGATTTTATGTTGAGCCCATTACTGCAAGAGCACCAGAGCTGTTGTAATGCCCAGCCCTGAATGTTTGTGGGATAAGCTCAATCTCTTCTGGCAACACCCTTACAGACACACCTAGAAACAGTATTTCCCCAGTCATCTAGGCATCCTTTAATCCAGTCCAGTTAACACCTAATATTAACCATGATAAGTTGACCTCTTGTTAACTGGGCATCCATACACATGCCCTCAAATCATACTTAATCTCCAAGTAAAGAAAATAACAAAGTCATAAGTCCATCTAACATAATACAACTATCATTTGTACAACTGAAAATGCAACTATCCTTAACCTAAATACTATTATATAAAATTAAGAACACTTAAGTGCTGATATAAAGTCAATAAATCTTAGGTTACCTGATAAAGAATAAGAAATAAAATAAAGACTTTGCTTAATACAGTGGTGTATATGGGCAAATATATTCTTAACAAAATAAGGAGGAAATACTAATGACTAGTACAGTCCTTATGTAACTGGTCACGTAGTCACAGCTGGTATTGATAACTACCTTCTTCTACTACTCATTTGCCTTCAGCAAGCATCTTAGCTGGTCATTTTGTTATTTTTATTTTTGTTTTGCTTTGTTTTACCTGATGGAGTGACCCAACCCTCAATTCCTGAAGGATCTGGGCCATTTGTATTCTGAGCCTGAATTGGGTTGTTGTAGTTTCCCATTGACTTTAATTACAGGGCCAGGTAATACTAAGGGAAGCCCTAAGTGATCTCTTGTATTCCAAACATATGATTCCTTACCTCCATTGTGGAGCAGTAGTCTGATTTTATTTTGAAATCAGGTCAGTCAGTCCAGCCAACATTGTAACTCCATTCTTACCCTGTTGACTTAGAGACAGGAGTCCAAAGTGGCCAGGTGGTAATCTTAACTTCCAGTTCAATGGAATCACTGTTGTGTCTCCTGGAGGCTGCATTCTTCCTTCTGGAACTCAGACCTCTAGGCCAGCAGAACATAATGTTGTGGGAATAGGAAGAAAAAATTTTGCTACTGGGTCACTAGAGGTGATGGTGAGTGATAAGTGATACCACTTCCACTTCCACCCCTTGATTCCCAGATCTGTGAATCCTGGCAATGAGAGAAAATAGTACCATATTTTGGGTGCTGATTTGGAGCACATACAGTCATCTGGAGAACTTGGCCCCAGACCTGAAAACTGTTATCACCTAGTTGGTATTGTAATTGTGACTTCAAAAGGCCATTCAATTGTTTTATGAAACCAGCTGCTTCAGGTTGACAGGGAACATGGTTCGACAAGTGAATGCCACGGGCATAAGCCCACTGCCATACATCCTTGGTTGTGAAGTGAGTTCTTTGGTCAGAAGCAATACTGTGTGGGATACCATGACAGTAGATAAGGCATTCTGTGAGTCCACAGATGGCAGTCTTGGAAGATGTATTGTGTGTAGGAAAGGCAAATGCATATCTGGAGTAAATTTCTACTCCAGTAAGTACAAACCACTGCCCTTTCCATGATACAAGAAGCCCAAAGTAATAAATCTGCCACCAAGTGGTTAACTGATCACCATAAGGAATGGTGCCATACTGAGGCTCAGTGTTGTTTGCTGTTGACTGATTGGAAACTCAGCAATGGCTGTAGCCAAGTCAGCCTTGGTGAGTGGAAGTCCGTTTTACTGAGCCCCATGCATAAGCTCCATTCCTGACACCATGGCCACTTTTTTCATGAGTCCATTGAGTGATGACATGGGTGGCTGGGGAAAGAGGCTGAGTGGTGTCCACAGAATGGGTAATCCTATCCACTTGATTATTAAAAATCTTCACTACTGAGGTCACCTTTGGTGAACATTCACAAGGGACACACATATATTTACATTTTTTTAAACACTTAAGTTCATCCACATACTTCTTCCCTAAATTTGTCACCAATTTTCTAATCATGCTCTTTCCAAGTCCCTGACCATCCAACCAAACCATTGGCTACCACCCATAAGTCAGTATATAATTGCACATCTGGCTATATCTCCTTCCAAGCAAAGTGCACAACCAGGTACACTGCTTGCAGTTCTGCACACCGGAAAGATTGCCTTCTACTACTGTCCTTCAGGGATGTCCCAGAAATGGTCTGTAGTGCTGCAGTTGTCCACTTTGGGGGGGTGCCTGCCCATCATGCAGAACCATCTGTAAACCAGGCCCTAGCCTTCTCTTTTCCTATCAAATGATGATAAGGAACTCCCCAAGAGGCCAGAGGTGCAGTTCAGAAGAGAGAAGGCAGGGCAGAAGGAGTTGGGACTATGGGCATTTGGGCCATTTCCTCATGTAACTTACTCATGCCTTTATGACATGCTCAAGACTGATAGGGTATATACCACTTTTATCTGATGATGAAATGTTGCTGTGCATGCCCAACTTTATGACTAGATGGGTCCGAAAACACCCAGTTTTGATAGGCAGCTCAGGTCACATGGTAACTTGGTGACCCATAGCCAAACATTCAGTTTTCACCAAGGCCCAGTAGCAGGCCAAGGGCTATCTCTCAAAAGAAGAGTAGCTACCTGCAGAAGCTTGTCAGGCCTTGATTGAAAATCCTAAAGACCCTCACTGTGATTAACCTATGGGGGCCTAGCAAAGGCTCCAATCAGCATTCCCATCTGGCACTGACACCTTAAACATTATTGGATCTGCTGGATCATATGAACCAAGTGGCAGGGCAGCTTTCACAGCAGACTGGACCTGTTGCAGAGCCTTCTCTTGTTTTGGGCCCCATTCAAAACTAGCAGCTTTATGGGTCACTGGATAAATGGTCTGGTGTAGACAACTTATACTTCATCTTAGAAGAAATATCTAGACAGGCTCCGTACCACTGGACACCCAGAAATTTCACTGAGGTAGAAGGCCTCTGAATTTAGTTCCAATTTATTTCCCACCCCTGACATTCAAATCTTGCACCAGTAAGTCAAGAGTGGTTGCTACTTCTCTCTCACTAGGTCCAATCAGCATAATGCCATCATATTGTTTTTTATTTACTATTTTCCTAGGTAGAGGAACTTATAACAGCTTCAATTTGGCTTATCCCATTATAATAGCCCTCATCCCATAGGTCAGGGAACCAATGTGGGGATTCTCCCAGCTGCTAAGTATGTCTATTCCAATTTTGCATACTGGCACAGGAGAAATGGCGGATGGGTTCAGGAACCTAATGGACCCACTCTAAGTCAGACCTGAGCTAAAACTCCATTAATTACCTGACTTCCATAAGCCTCTACTCTAACCACCACAATGACATTTTGGGTACCGTGGAATCAATGTCAGTTCAGAGCCAGTGTCCAGTAGTCCCTGAAAGGTCTAATTATTTCCCTTTCACCAATGCACAGTTACACTAGTAAAAGGCTGGAGTGCCCTTGAGAGGGATTGAAGAAAGATTAACAGCAAAAACTTTTGGTGGTATACTGAGGCCCTTCCTCAAGGGGACTCAACCTCCCCTTCATTCAAGGGGTTCTGGGTCTGTAAACTATCTCAAGTCTGGAAATTGATTGAGGGGTCATGATTCTCTGTTTTTGTAATTCCAGTTAGACCTTCTGTTAAACTTCTTACTGGAAATTTTCTGCTTATAGGGATCAAATAAGAATGTAGTAGACTTCCTGTCTATTTCACTTCTAGGAACACCACGACAAATTAGCCAATGCCAGAGCTCTACATGAGTCAGAATGTTTGAAATGCTTGTTTCCCAATGCTGTAAAGAAATAGCACTTGAACATAAATTTAATTTACTCAGCAAGGCCATTTTTACTTCCTGCAGAAAGGGTACACTCACCAGCAATTTTGCCATTAGAGTACACGAAACAAAGAAGACAGGGTCATTTATAACCTGATGTGTCCACCCTACTGCTGTGTCCGGTTTCCATTGGCTGGAATGGGAACTCACATTCTGTATTGGTCCCGATTGGCTAGCAATTTAGAACTTTTTAAAAGAGGCAAAGGCAGAGGAGAAAAAAGGAAAGAGGAAGTAACTGGTGGAATGCTGAGAAAAGTAAAAACACCTTTAAATAAGGAAAGAGAACAGGATATAGCCTAATGCTTGCTTGGACCAGTATAAGCATGCCAGGGCAAATATTTAGGCTAAATTGAGGGAGCTAAGAACAAAAGTACATTGATTTCTTTACAACGACTAGCAGATATTTAAGAATGTTAGCACAGGTCTTTGAATAAGTTTTGCTTCTAAGAGAAGTTACTACTTATTCCTAATTAAATGGGGAGGAAAGTCTTTGAAGAGGAACCTCTACTTTACTTTTTACAACAGTGCTCTGATTGTTGCTTTGCCTCGGTTGTCCATTACAGCAATTGTGCCCACCTTGCTTTTGATGTTTGAGTGCCTCCACTTGGCCTCTGCCACCTTAGGATCCAATTATTCTCATTGCATTTAGGTTTTCCAATTGAGGGACTGCAGTTCCCACTCTAAAATCAGGCATACAGGAGAGCAATCACACAGCTCTTCAAGGATACTGGTGCTCCCCTCACAAATGTATTTCAAAAAGTATTGGCGAAGGGTATGTGTTCTGAATCCTCCCAGTTGAGATGAGTAGGTCTTTTAAGTGACGTATCCACTCTAGCATTCCAATCTCTCTAAGGTTTTGGAGCCCTTCCTCTACATTAAACCAAGGGAGATCAGTCCTTTCCAGCTTGCTCACAGTGGGCTATATTTTGATCCGTGCTTCAATTAACCAAGTAGATGAACGATTAGTTCTTTTTCAATTCCTCATGTTGCAACATTAACACTAAATGCAGAATCTCTTCTTAGTGGTCCTTCATCCATAAATTCAGCCTGATCCAACTTTATGTTCCTACCTCCATTATCCCACACCCTTACTATCCTTTCGCATACCTGCCTCCTGGATTTCTGCTTACATACATTAGAAAACTTAAGTAGTTCTTTGGGAGTGTAGTTACACCTTCTAGTGGGTCACACTCTGTACCTCACCTCTAGGGGCATGCCAGGACTTGAATCTAATTACAGGTCTAGAAGCACAATGGGGTCCTGGGGATGGATCCTGAGGAGAATCAGTGTTGTTTTGCCTGGCAACTGCTTTAGGGAGGCCATCACTGTTTCCTCAGGCAATGCAGGGTTAATTTCCTCAGACAAAGGCTGAAAGGCTCATATTACTGTGAGTAGGGGAGGAAATGTTGCTAGGAAGGAGAGGAGGTGGGGAGACCACTTCCTCTGACAAAACAGTCTCATCAGAATTAGGAACTCAGTGTCCCCCGCTTCATCAGCATCCTCCCACATGTTCTGATTCTAAGTTACAGGGTTTTACTCTTTCCTAATCAATACCCTTAGTTTAACAGTAGACACCTCGTGAGGCTGAGAGTGCACCTTTTCTTGTAGGTTAGCCACTGGCATAATAAGAGTCTGTGTTTCATTTTCAGCAATTTCAGCCCTTTGTCTACTGAAGAGAAGATTCTCACCCAGGACACACTTGGAAACTTTTAGGTTATGTATGTGCTTCTGGAGCCAGGAGCTAGAATCCCTAAATTCACCACTTTGTCCAGCATACATGGGAGCCATTAACCAACTTCATTATATTCTTTGGTTCTCCACAAATGTTCAAAGGTATCCTGTATAGAATCACTAAACTCCTTGTCTCTCAGGAGCAGTGAATCAGCAGTATCAAATGCATTTATTTATTTTTACAATCAGTGCTCTCCTTACTATTAGAAGTAGAGTTCTCGGCATTTTTAGGACTAATCAGATTAGAGAGGCAACTTCAGAAACCCCGAAATCAACTAAAGAAATTCATTCTTAAAATTCCGTTCCTTTAAAATCACTCCTGATACCAAAACCTGTATTAAGGTTCTCCAGAGGGGCAGAACCAATAGGATATATGCATATATACAAGGGATTTTATTAGGGAGAATTTGCTCACATGATTACAATGTGAAATCTCCTGATAGTCTGTTGGCAAACTGGGGATAGCCTGTAGTGGAGTTCAGTACAAGTCCAAAAGTCTCAAAACCAGGGAAGCCAACGGTGCAGCACTCAGTCAGAGCCCAAAGGCCTGAGAGCCTCCAGGTGGTTGCTGGTACAAGCCCTGGAGTCCAAAGCCCAAAGAACCTAGAATCTGATGTCCAAGGGCAGGAGCAGAGGAAGCAAGCATCTGGCACAGGAAGAAGAGAAAATCAGAAAACTGAACCAACTGTTTATCTCCCTTCTTTTGCCTGCTGTGTTCTAGCCCCACTGGCAACCACTGGATGGAGGCCACCCACATTGAGGGTGTGGCCCCAGTCCAGACTCCTCTAGCAACAACCTCACAGCCATGCCCAGAAAAATTGGCTCACCAGCCGTTTAGGCATTCCTCAATTCCAGTCACGTTCACATCTAATATTAACTATCACAAATATCAAGGCTCATTTAAGAAAATGAGCAAACTGTACTATAAATATTCTACAAATTCCATAACTAAGTTTATTTTTAAAAGAAAGTTATTAAAATTAGCTTCAAAGCAGTGTTTTATCTTGTTCTGGATTAAGCAAATTGGCTAGTGGAAATGCATTTTTCCCAGGTGTCTGAGAATAACAGCAATGTGGTCTCAAGTTTAAAATAATTATCTGAACAACTCCATGGATATTGATAATAATTTATCTTTTTATTGTTCTCTATATGCAAAATATAAATGTGTTCTAAGACTTTGAAAATCAATTAAAATTTATTATGCAGGAGAAATGTGCATGAGGTATAAAAATGATTAAAGGGAATATTTATGGGAGGGGTGATATGAAAAGGCTCATCTCTTATTGTTCCCTACATAATACATACCTAGGGATATATAAATGAGAATCAAATTACTTATTGGGGGTTAAGGAGCTCACATAGCTCTTTATATACTGGTTCAACAAGAATTTCTTCAGTAAGTTTATAGAAAACTTGCGCCACATTTGGGGAAAAAAAATTCCATGTATATATTGGAGCTAAAACAATGAAAGCCTAGTTGTTTGAGCCTGGTTAGGTGTTCCCCTTCAGTTTATGGATTTGTTGAATCCAAATTTCTGAATTTTAGATAGCTTTGGGGTATGAAGTGTATGTAGGATTTGTCCATATGTATATCATTTACATAAACAATTCTCTTATTCGCTGTACAGAAGAAGGAGAGGTATATGGTCCCTTTAGGCAAATTGGTTATGTTTAATGGTTCAAGAACAACAAAGGGCAGATAATCTTTACCTAGAGGAATAAAGCTCTGACAGGGAAGAGTGAGTATAGCATTTCTTATAGGACTACTGGCATTAAGTTTGAAAGGAAAATAAAGAGAGTTAAATGAGCCCCCATTCTTTGTGAAATAATTAAATAGAATTAATTTTAAAAGGTAATGCTAAAAAATGTTGAAAATTAAATCAGAAGAATTTCTAAGGAACTCAGTAAAAATAAGCTTCATGAGAGGGGAGAAAAAAAGTTAAAAAGAAAAACATAAGTAAATAACACATCTTATATTACTACATATTACTGTTACTGTATAAAATAATATATATTTTTTCAGCATTATAAAGCTAGAAAAAAAGTTCTGCAGCAAAACTTACATACTAAGAGCTAAATACATCTTAGAATATTGCTATACTGAATCCTAACCTCTCCATAGAAGAGTTGTTTTGTAGGACTTACAGCTACATAGCTCATATATGCCAGCAACCAAAGGCTTATATTTACACTTGGTCAGTCTGTGAAATATTTTTGATTGGCCTATTTATGATTTAGCACTGGTTATGATTTAGGTGACCTACAACTCAGGTTTCATGCTAGGTTTGACAATTTTTCCTTCATGTCACAAACTTTTCTTTTTTTTTTTTTTTTTTTTTTTTTTTTTGAGACGGAGTCTTGCTCTGTCACCCAGGCTGGAGTGCAGTGGCCGGATCTCAGCTCACTGCAAGCTCCGCCTCCCGGGTTTACGCCATTCTCCTGCCTCAGCCTCCCGAGTAGCTGGGACTACAGGCGCCCGCCACCTCGCCCGGCTATTTTTTTTTTTTTTTGTATTTTTTAGTAGAGACGGGGTTTCACCGTGTTAGCCGGGATCGTCTCTCGATCTCCTGACCTCGTGATCCGCCCGTCTCGGCCTCCCAAAGTGCTGGGATTACAGGCTTGAGCCACCGCGCCCGGCCTACAAACTTTTCATGTTGAATGAAGCCTCATAAAATCATTGGCAGGGGAGCATGTTCACACACATGCACACGCATGTACTCAGATACAGCCATAAAACAAAGCAAAACAAAAAAAACAAGGCACTTGCCTTGCTCTATTTCCCCATGCTTTCTCCAAGAACACCAAAGGTGGTCTTTAGTATCTGAAGGCTAAAAGATTTTGAAACTGTGCTCCATCTACCCTCCACATCAATTTCTCAATTATATAAAACATGCTGCAAGTAAAATGATTTTTTGAAGTAACTTTTTATTTCAAAAGGCATCCTCTTAATCACATACACTCAGCAGATCTTTGACTTGGCCAATGTAATTTCTTAAAGTTCTTCCTAAACTTTATCTGTAGTATTGTAAAGTTGACAACCACAGTAGTTGTCAACTGGTAGGGTCAAATTGCTACAGATGTTGACATATGATAATAGACTCTTAGGCAGTGAAGATACTTTAGGATACTTTCTCTCCCATGTCTCATTTTGGAGTTCAATAAACTGAGACAAAGAGAAGTGAACTGTTCACACAACATCAACATGCAAATAGCACCTCTAGTTCCTAATGTAGTCTAATGCCATTTGGTTTTTTTTTTAATTGTTAAAAAAAAACACAATAATTATTATAAATAAGATGTATATAGGTACACTGAATAAAATTTTTATATTTTAAATACACCGAACTTGAAAAAAAAATTGGCATATTTGGGTCCCAGGGACATCTCATAAATGGAATACTTTTGAGAGACTTAATTTTATTTAACAAAGACTGAAAGACATGCCTCATAAACATTAAAAATCTAAAATGTATCATTTGCCAGACACCTACTAAGTCAAGCATTACAGAAAACACCAAGAATGCAAAAACAAAAACGTCAAAGGTTTGGTCTAGAGAATAGTGCACTCTCATATGATAGCACATTGTCTCCACAATGCACAGGTTATTAAAGGAGGAATATCACAAGAAAGCAAATGTTCAATAAATACTTGATAGTTGGATCATTTTTATTAGCTAAATAAATTGGAGTTTTAAATTTAATACTTTGCATATTTTAACAATGAAATTAATTTTTATTGTCATAAATCCTTGGGAGAATTCATTACTAACACAATAGATGAAAAGTATTGTTTTCCTCACTGAGCCCTTTAAAGTTTGTAACATCTGAATCATTTTTTTATCCCCTTACCAATGCTTTATTATACTTTTCCAAAAGGTTAAGTCATGACTTAGGTAAACATAAAGTGAATATCTTTCAATGATCTTTACTTAACTCATTAATTGATAAATCAGTGAGATGATAAAACTAGTTCAAAGAAGAATACTAGTGCAAGCATTTTTAAGCAACATAAAGGAGTGTCTAGGCAAGATTGCTGGGTTAAATACAAAATCAGTTAATGTCCAACAGGGCCATGAACCATGACGTTTGAGATTATCTTTTCCACAGGACAGAAACTATTGCAAACCTGCCAGAAGAAGAATATGTTGGCCTCTGACCCTACAGATCTGTAGAATAGCCCAGTCAATCAAATGTTAATCAAAGGGGCAAGCCCATGGCTGCCCTGGAAAATGACCTAGTAATTCATCTCTTTGGCCTAGTTTGAAGTTTGAGACATCTTTTATTCACACCAGTATGCCTTGATTATTAAGACACTCTCAAATAATTTCTCTTCTCTACTTTCTACGTCACTCACTTGCAGAATCTATTTGACCTGAGTTAGTCTTATCATATTTTTAAAAGTAAGTCCATGAGTCAGTTGCTCAACTTCTATGGCAGAGAAAATAAAAAAGAAAATGTCTGAGTGGGAAGCTTTATTTACTTGGAGAACAACAACTTCTGAAGTTTCTACTATCTAGAATAGTTTCAACCTACAGTTTGTTTAAATGCCTGTTTGAGATCAAGAACATTTAAAGTACTCACACATTTTCAGTGCGTACATGGAAGCATTATATCTGGCTGTTTAAACACATTGAAAAAGCAGATAATATGCGATTTCTGAGTCAGTTGATCTCGAGTGTCCCTGAAGAATTTAATAAGTCTGTTAAGCCCTCAAAAGCAATGCTTTTGGAAATGTTTTTACATTAGGGTTTTGACTCAGGAGCATCTAATAATTTCCTTGTATTTATAAGACATAAATATAGAGGCATTGTTGCCATTATTTCCATAACTGCTTATGTGACCATAAGGGAAAAGAAAGTCTGCAAACCTCGTTGGGGAAATTAAAAAAAAAATGGGTTTCAAATGTAGATTATAGAAGAAAATCTTAAATTTTTGAAGTAATATGTGATAGAAATTAATTCATTATTAAAATATTACTAAAATTATGCAATATGATAGCATATGATACAGTCTGCTATAATATCGTATGATTTGAAAATAGTATATGAAAATGTTTCAAAAAGCATAAGAACTATAGCTATATATGTTTTTCCTTTTTTTGATAACCTCTTAATGTTAAATTGTACTGAAATATCCTTTGTGCAGTCTTTGACTTTTTATATTTTAAAAAGTTAAATTTGCTGTTCTAAAAAGGCTGTTAGCCAAGAAAAAATATGATCGATGTTGAGCTTAGTTTTAAAATATCAGCCTCATAAGCTATTGAATAATTTTCATGAGGAATATTTATTAACATCAAGATTTATTTTAATCTTTTCATTATTTAACAGTAGAAGAAGCCATTTAGATTTTACAGAAATGTAGCTCCTCATACATTATATTGTTCCTATGAAGAATTAGATTGAATAAAGCTGGTTGGAATAAAGCTCATATTACCAGGTATGTACTTCAAGAATTTTTAAATGGACTATTATGTTGACATACTTAGTTTCTGAACAAGATCTTAAATTTAAAAATTGTAGAAATCATGAAAAATGTGTAGTCCAAAGCAATATAATAAAATTTTATAACTTAATTTTCTTTAGTTGTATTTTCATAAATAATTCAGATTTTCATTAGTTTATTATTACTGATGTTTCACAGAGCTGCAAAATGTGTGCTACATGATCTAGAAAAAAATCATGCTAGCAACTAAAAACTTAACTGTGAAAAGTTTTGCCTTTTTCTCTAAAATCTCCTAAAAATCTCATGTGATTTGTGAGTACTCTTCCTGATAATATAGAAAGGAAAATAATTCAGCTGTGAAAACAAGCAAAATTTTTTCTAATATACAACAACTGAGTGCATCACTGTCTTTACAAAGAATCCATTCCTTCTCTAGTCACAGGTATTTTTTAAAATCAAGTTTCTATTATGGGTACAATGTGGTTGAGTAAAGGTTCTCCTTTCTTATAGAAGAAAAATTGGAAAAATGAAAAGGCAGATGGAGCCTAAAATTGTTTTAGTTTATGTTATATTGTCCTTGAAAATAAAGAAAAGAGGATAATTTAGCCAAAAACAACAAACATCCAGTTACCACAAATTCCAGCTTCTCAGGTTCAGGGTAAAGGAGACCAGTTAACTCAGGGATATCAAGCTGCTGGTGAAATTAAATACAAAAATATACTGTCCTTTGAGCTGCCATACTTAGTTTCCTTTAATAGATAGCGTTTGGGGGAATCTCCATGCTTGCTATTTAAGCCTTTTGTAAAACAATGGAAAGTGGTGGAGATGGTAGAATCACATTTTCTACAGTACACATGCATTCATTCAGAACCTCAACAAAGAGGATAAACTCTGGCTGCTAAGAGAAAAATATAAGTAACAGTTTCCTGAGAATTGTTAAGCCAACACACTATTAAATATACCACCTAACATTGTTCTTTTCCTCTCTCTTTTCACTCTTGCAGCTACCACATGTGATGGAAAGAATCCAAGTTAAACACTCTCACCAGAGCATGCTCCAAGACAGATGACTGAGCCTCAGGCTTGGCCAATACAATGCACTTCTATTCTCTATTTATTTTTGTAGTTCAAAGACCTGGCAGTAACCCACTTGCTGCCTGCCATAAGGACCAGTACACTCCTGATTACTGCCCAGCGATTTTATATCTGTATGCCAGTTACTCAGACCACGTATAAAGAGTAGGGGGATTTTTTGAAAGGAAAAGAAACCCCGCTTCCACTTACACTTTGAAATTTCAGATGATATACTGCCAACTTACAGACCTTGCTTTAATCAGCAGCCACATGAAAAGGCTGTTTCTATTTACTCTAGGTCATTTAGGAAACCAGCAATAAGTAGGCCGTGCAAAATTTGAACTTCTCTTAAAGTTGGCATGTTTTCCTCAAATAGAGTTGAGTCTTGATTTCATTTTCTGAGTAGAAATATTTACAATCCTGTCAGACGTGAATTTTAGCCTTCCTTCTGTCTACCAACAAATAGGCTTTTTAAAGAATGCTTAGGGTTAAACTGGAGGCTGTTTTGTAAGGATGAGTCCATATAGATTTGAATAATGACTACGCTGCTTTACTGCTCTAGTTAAAATTTCATCAAATACTGATTTTAGCTGGAAAAAGATAATTTAAGCCCATTCTATTTTAGTTTTCAATTGTGTATATATAAAAAGGTAATCTTGCAGAACATAAAGTAACAACTGCAATATTCAGGAATTCATTAATATTAGAAAGAGAAAAAATGATTAGGGTACCAATATATTCACTGGTCCATAATGAATTTCTTTTCTCTTGGTTGTTCATACTATTTTGATGATCAGTGTAATGAAGAGATTTTGTGTAGTCCTTAATATTGTGACAAAGTACCATATTTGTATTATCAATTCTTAAAAAAAAATTTTCTTCCTTTATTATGTAGAGTCAATATTATACCATTTTGCACTGTAAACTTGCAACTTGGTATCTGACACTTCACACTTCACAATTGTAATAGCCTTACAACAATACAATTTCACCGATACCCTCACCATCTACTACGGACTACATTGCATCCACCCAAATATTCATATGCTGAAGCCCTACCCTAAAAGTGACTATTTAAAGATTGGGCCTACACAAAGGTAGTTAAGATTAAATAAGGTAATAAGGATAAGACCCTGATCCCATGGGATTAGTATCCTTATAGGAAGAGAGAACAGAGAAGGTGGGCTCTCTCACCCTTACTCTTGCTGTCTCTTTTTATTCTCTCTGTCTGCCATGCAAGGACACAGAGGGAAGACATCTGTCTAAAAGCCAGGATGAGAGCCTGCATCAGAACAAAAATGGCCAGCATTTGGTGCCTTAACTTAAACTTCTCAGCCTCCAGAACTAGGAGAAAATGAATTTCTGTTACACCAATTTATAGTGTTTTGTTATGGCAGCTTGAGCTAACTGAAACACTATTTTTCATCTTTTGTGCTACTGTTGTAATATTTTAAGTTTTATTATAACTATATAACTACATTTAACAATTTGTATTTGTTTTATTTTTCTTATTTGTTTTAAACAGTCTGTTTTATTTTTTTAAGGGAAATTGAGACACTTAAAAAAACCCTTTTATGTTTACTGTCCCCTCTTCTGCCCCTTGTTTTTAACAATTTCTAGTATCTTCATTCCTAATAATAGAGCCAAGTTTCCATCTGATGTCATTTACTATCAGCGTAATGAACATTCTTTAGCATTTCTTTTAGCACAAGTCTACTTGTGGTATTTTCAGTTATTACTTATCTGAAAATGTTTTCATTTCATTCTTGTTTCTAAAAAATGTCTTCACTGGAAATAGAAGATTAGGATTTTGTTTTGTTTTTGTTTTTTGTAGACGGAATCTCTCTCTGTAGCCCGTGCTGGAGTGCCCTGGTGTGATCTCGGCTCACTGCAAGCTCCACCTCCCAGGTTCACGCCATTCTCCTGCCTCAACCTCCCGAGTAGCTGGGACTACAGGCGCCCGCCACCACACCTGACTACTGACTATCTATTTTTTTTTTTTTTTTTTTGATTTTTAGTAAAGACAGTGTTTCACCATTTTAGCAAGGATGGTCTCGATCTCCTGACCTTGTGATCCACCAGCTTGGCCTCCCAAAGTGCTGGAATTACAGGTATGAGCCACCGCACCTGGCTGGAAGATTGGTTCTTAAGCATTTTAAATAAATCTTTCTATAGCTCTAGGCCTCCATGGCTTCAGATGAGAAATTAGCCATAATCTATATTATGTTTTCTGTGTGAGTACTACATCTATTTCTTTTCTCCTTGAGCTAATGGCTTCACTTTCTCTTGATTTTGATTTTTAGCCTGAAGCTGAGCTTTCTTGAATCTATCAGTGGATAGTAAATATTTATTGTTATTATTATTATTATTTATTTTTTTTTTTTTGAGGCGGAGTCTCGCTCTGTCGCCCAGGCTGGAGTGCAGTGGCGCGATCTCGGCTCACTGCAAGCTCCGCCTCCCGGGTTCCCGCCATTCTCCTGCCTCAGCCTCCCGAGTAGCTGGGACTACAGGCGCCGCCACCACGCCCGGCTAATTTTTTTGTATTTTTAGTGGAGACGGGGTTTCATTGTGTT
This sequence comes from Macaca thibetana thibetana, assembly GCF_024542745.1. NCBI lineage: Eukaryota > Metazoa > Chordata > Mammalia > Primates > Cercopithecidae > Macaca > Macaca thibetana. The sequence goes on along the minus strand of NC_065582.1, from coordinate 63,569,145 downwards.
AGCCAGGATGGTCTCGATCTCCTGACCTCGTGATCCGCCCGTCTCGGCCTCCCAAAGTGCTGGGATTACAGGCTTGAGCCACCGCGCCTGGCCATATTTATTATTAAATCTAGAAAAATTATTGCTATTATGTCTTCAAATGTTTACTGGTCATATTCTCATTGTCTTCTTTTTCTGGGATCCTAATTACACACATAAGATTGCTTGAGAGTGACTCTTAGTTCTCTGAGGCTCTGATAATTTTTCTTACATTTTTTCTCTTTGTTTATATTGAATAATTTCTATTATTTAGTTTGCTGACCTCTTTTTCCTGTCATCCTCAATCTGCTATTAATTCCATCAGAATTTTTTTTCATTTTAGACATTGCAATTTTTAGTTTCAGAATTTCCATATGGTTCTGCTTCTTTTTTCCCCACAGTTTTCATTTCTCTACCAAGCTTCTCTATATCTTTAGATAAACCCCATTTTCCTTCAAATCCATGAAAATATTTATATTAGCACTAAAAAGTCTTGATCTGCTAAATCCAGTATCTGGGCCATCTTGAGGTCAGTTTCTACTCATTGCGTTTTTTTTTTCTTAACTGTGGGTCATATTTTATTTTTTAAAAATGTCTAGTAAGTTTAGATTTAACACTGAACTTTGTGGATGTTGTGTTATATACACTCCTAATTCTGGTACATACTTCTGAAGAGTTTTTCTTTTAATTCTAGTAAGGAGTGCAATTCCTAACTGATAACCTTAAAGTTTTTGTTTTCACTTTGTTAACATGCCTCTGTGGAAAGACTGTTTTGCAAGACTCCTTTATTTGTCGGAATTCAACCTCCAAACCCTGACTTTCATCTAAAGGTATCATTGAGGCTTGGTTTTAGGCTTTAGAAGGCTGCACTTTGAGTGGATTTTACTCTATGGCAGAGTCCTAAATCCAAAGACATGACTTTTCTGGAGTGCTTATGGTATTTAGAAGTGTGTGGACTGAAAAGTCTCCCAGTGTAGTTCTACCTCTGGTGTCTTATATCTGTTCTTAACCCCACAGCAGCTTCTCTCAAGATAATCACTATATAGTTTATTTTCATACATATATAGTCCAGCCCTTAGCCAATAACTTACATTGTATCCTCAGTCAGTCTTCTTTCTCCCTCTACATTGTTCCCCCTCTCTGTTGTTTCAGCTCCCTGCAGTGAAATTAAAAAATAAAAAATTCATCCAAGCAGAGATACATGAGAGCTAAAATCTTCATATAAAACCCATTTATTAGCATGAGGTAAAGAATGAAGTCATATTCCTTTTAATCCTTAATGAGGTTACTTCATTCATATTGTTCACATAATGTAAATATCTGTCTTTATTTTTTACCTGACAATTTTGCCTCCTGGGAAAACTCTAAATATTACTAGAAGTTACTCAACCCAAGAGGTTACACCATTGTACTTTCACCTCTAGGAAATAAAACCTAAGGAATGCTTTCTTTGGAAGTCATGGATCTCTTACTGCTCTTTCGGTTGGTCTGCACGGTATCGTTGGTCATACTAACATCAGATGCTATCATCTTCGTTGAGGCTTGTTTAGGTAGAATTATCTCTGGAGAAATTGCTTAGAGGGAAGATGAGGAACTCAGCTGCTCTCTTTGGAGATGGGTGATAATACCACTGCCTCGAGCCTGGCTACTGACTCCACCAAGTACTATGGGCTGAGTAGTCAGTGGTGCAGCTCATCCCAGCCCGCCTGTCTGAGACCACTCAGAGAGTGGTCTACTCTCATCATTAAATTGTGTTGTCCACTTAACTGTACATCCTGGAGTAGATCTGAGGCCTAAGGAATTTCTTTCCACCTCTATTCTTAAATTCTAATTTTTTTTTCTTTAATGGCATTGCGTACCTTATCATCAGAGATATCCCAAAAAAGTCACTAAATAATCTCATTTTGGCATACTTTCCTAATTTTAGCTGCTCATTCTGATCCACAGATACAAGTGATGTTCATATATTTGGAAAACTATCTGCGGTTGTTCAACATCTTCACTTTATGCTAATCACTCCCTTTTCTGAGATTCATGCATTCAACCCACATTGACATCTAGTCATACCTCTCCCTCTGTCTCTGGCCCTCTCTTTCCAGCACCAGTGTAAATAAGAATCTGAAGCCCATGACCACACATTTGAGATGTGCTCCCTTTTTTGATTGTCTTCACTATATTTATTCCCTGTCTCTTGGTCAATTTTAATACTGCACAGAATACTATGGTTCCCATTCCAGGTCCCTCCTTTACAACTAAATCACTAAATTTCCTGAATGCTGGAAATGTTGCCTCATCATGTTTGAAAGCTGAGTCTACACTAGCAAAATCAATCATTAAGTTCTACCTAACTGACCTAGTGTCTGCATTTTTTTTCTTATATCTGAAATCAGGTTACTCAGAAAAGGAGTCTATGGGCCAGGCACAGTGGCTCATGTCTATAATCCCAGCACTTTGAGGGGAGCCCGAGGTGGGCGGATCACCTGAGTTCAGGAGGTCGAGACCAGCCTGGCCAACATGGTGAAACCCTGTCTCTACTGAAAATACAAAATAATTAGCCAGGTGTGATTGTGTGCACCTGTAGTCCCAGATACTTGGGAGGCTGAGGTAGGAGAATTGCTTGAACCTGAAGGCAAAGGTTGCGGTGAGCGGAGATTGCACCACTGTACTCCAGCCTGGGTGACAGAGCAAGACTCTGTCTCAGAAAAAAAAAAAAAAGAGAGGAACCTATGCAGAAAAGCTTTATTAGCTGATGTGCTAATAAAGCAAACAAATAACAAACAACAAACCCTGGGACTTTTATAACTATCTACACTCTAGACCCATTACTTTCATCATTCAAGTAAAGATAAGAGTCAGGTAGGCAGCAAGACTCTCTTCTGTGGTTGTGCAGGTGGTGCCCTTCAAAACCCTAAGTAACAAATTTGCATTGCAGCCTCTCAGAATAGTGCCCTCAGAATCTTGGTGTGCACAAGCTGCAGAGACATATGTGCAGCCCCACTAGACAGGGTTGTGTTTTTCTCTTCAAAACTGCATTATATGTTTCTTTAACATGATTTCTCTAATGTAAAACTACTCATGACAGTTGGTGGTATCAACAAATGGGCACAAGAAAGTAACTGCAGGTCATAACTCTACCACAATTCACACTTGTGGGTTGGAGTGTTCTTGCAAATGCTTTCTAGCAAGTCTATGGCCTGATTGTTGAAACTTGAATTTTCTCTTAAAAACTGTACTAGGTGATCAGAATTCCTATTCACCAAGGTTAATTAAATCTTAATCTATAGCTTAACCTAAGTAGAAAAATAATAATTATTTTAATTAAGAGACAAATCATCATTTATTTCATTATGGTGACTGGCTCATGTCTGCTACACAAGAAATATACATTGAATGGTAGATAAATTAACAAATGTGTTTACAACATTGCTTCTATGGAAACATGTTTAAAATTCTGATTCAGGTCACAATTCAGACACTTGTATCCTCTATACATCCTTTCATTTCTCCAATCCTAGCAGCTGGATCAATATTCTATCCCTTTCTAGGCATCAGTGGAAGAAGACATAGGGTACAGAGATTTCTATCTCCTCAATCCCTCCAGAAGCCTGCAGATAATAATCTGGGAGGAGCAACCTGATAGAGGATTATCTATGATGACAGTGTCTTGGGAGACAGAGTGGATTGGGAAAGCTGTGGAAGAGGGGCAGGAACCATAGCTCTCCACAGTGACTGTCTACGCAGAGCTTCCTCCTGTGGTGTTGTGGGAGGGCAGCTCCTTTAGCTGCAGAATTTCCAATTCATAATCCCAGTGATGCCAGTGGAACATGGTGGCTCCTTGGGGGCAATGGGAAAATGACCTCAGGTATGCATATGCTCTAAGTGGCCTAAAATTGTACATCTTCAGAAGGGATGATATTCTCAGACTGGACCCAGATGAATACTCAAATGGAACAAATCTTTGAAGACAGATGCAATTCCAGGTAGAAATTGATCTGGCAGTCAGGATAGAGCATTTAATATAACTGGCAACAGAATTTGGCATCAGAGAGGCATGAACAAGGGATTTTTCACAGTGTTGACTAGAGATTTAGGACTATGTGATATTAAAATTATACAGAGAAGAGAAGAGGGAGAGAAGAAACAGGCAGGTTTCTTATATTAGTATTTGCTGATTAGCAGGTGTCAATTACAGGGGCAGGCAAAGCCCTGGTGCCCCAGATATATAAAATAATTGACATTAGACAAAGAAATAGAGAGTGCCTACCACACCATGGGGAAAATACAAGGACTAGGAATATGGTAGAAATCTCTTTGCAGAACTGAGTCAAAAAATAAGAGTCAGATAACTTTTTTTTTTTTTCCTGAAAAATTAGAGCTCCTTTACTTAATATATAAGATCAAGGTGAGTGCCAGAGACTTCAGAGACTAAATCTGTTCTTGGGAGCACATTTCAGGATTGAGAAAACAAAGGGCTGAAGATGCTCAAGCCAGCAAGCTAAACAATCCAGGGAAGGGCTGACTGTGTCAGGCCATCTGTAAAGCAGATTGACCTAATTTTCATTTTCTTCCGATTTCATCCCAGTTTTTAATTTTTATTTGTATCTTTTGATATTAATGTATTTCTGTGCTTCAAACCTCCTTTAATTTTATGGTATATAGACTGCATTTCTTAAGCTCCTTTCACATGTAAATGGGATGTTTTGCTGTCCCTATCTTTTCATCCTGTGTAGGTATCTCTACATGCTATCCTAGTATATGTTGTCTGTCTCTCTGTTTCTGTCTTTGATTTTTAGGTTTTCAAAGAGCAGTTCTGTTTCTCTTTGCCCAATATCTGATGTACCACTTTGCACTGTTAGATAGAGTGTATTCTAAATAGAATTTCATATTGGTAAATATGAACTAAAAGACAAAAAGAGTATTTAGCTTGATTCCAAGTGCGACCATGAATAAACCACGAAAATCACCAAAGTCCATTTTGAAGTGGCAATTAATAGCACTTATGAAAAACTCTAAAATGATGATACATAATTCTTTAATAGAGTTTGGTGATCACATATGGTTTTGGATTTATCAGAGTAGAATTACTGACAAGAGTATATAAAGCATTTTTCTTTGAATTTCATAATAAATTAAGCCTTTCATGATTAATCTGAAAGGAGAGTAAATTCAAGTTCAGGAATAGAGATGAACTATGTCCTGAACATGTTGAAAACTCAAGACACATTCATCTCAATATTCATGATTACTTTGAACAGAAACTATAAAGAAAACTAAATGGTAAACAATCACAGTCAGTGTATTCTCTAGGTCCCAGGTGTGTCAACAGTTTTCTTATGGTAAGTGAAGTCATTAAATTAAGAATCAAAGCCACTTTTAATATGTTTCTGCTGTTGTAAAGATTTGTTGACGACTAATGAAATAAGAAAAAGTCAATTAAAAATGAAATATAGTGCTTGCTTCGGCAGCACATATGCTAAAATTAGAATGATACAGCGATTAGCGTGACCCCTGCGCAAGGATGACACATAGATTCGTGAAGCATTCCTTTTTTTTTTTTTTTTTTTTTTTTTTTTGAGATGGAGTCTCACTCTGCCGCCCAAGCTGGAGTGCAGTGGCCGGATCTCGGCTCACTGTAAGCTCCGCCTCCCGAGTTTACAGCCATTCTCCTGCCTCAGCCCCCCGAGTAGCTGGGACTACAGGCGCCCGCCACCTCGCTGGGCTAATTTTTTGTATTTTTTAGTAGAGACGGGGTTTCACCGTGTTAGCCAGGATAGTCTCGATCTCCTGACCTCATGATCCGCCCGTCTCGGCCTCCCAAAGTGCTGGGATTACAGGCTTGAGCCACCGCGCCCGGCCTAGCATTCCTTATTTTTTTGTTGTGGGGTAGGGAGAGAGGGGAGGGATAGTATTAGGAGATATACCTAATGTAAATGACGAGTTAATGGGTGCAGCACACCAGCATGGCACATGTGTACATATGTAACAAACCTACACATTGTGCACATGTTCCCTAGAACTTACAGTATAATAAAAAATATTAAAAAATGAAATATAATAGGTGAATTAAGGAAAAAAGTCCTCCTAATCATTTATATTTGACAATATTCTAGTAAATTTACATAATTTACTATATATCAATAAATTTTTAAGAAAACAAAATACAAATTTCGTATTTGAACTAAGGCAACAATAAATGGATTCAATGCAATCTCAGAAGAACCAAGAAAGCAAGAAAATATAGGTAGAGGAGTCATTCTACTTTCTGAAACTCACCACATTATGTATAGAATGGAAGTATATAATTCCACCTATAAATTATTATTGCCAAATTCCAAACCAGAATGAGATCAAGCCTCCAAATCTAACTACCAATTTATAAGAAATATAGAAAGCAGAATACAAGTTAAATGTTACCAAAGGGATACAATTAGAAAATATCATATTCTGGGAAATTATATAGGACAAATGGCCTTGCTCCTCAGCAAATAAACATTAAGAAAAGAAACGTTTAGAGGAGGGAGGTTCAGAAATTATAGGAAAATTTTCATTTTAACCCACTGTAACATATGGATCTTATTTGTATCTTGATTCTAATAAACATTCTATAAAAATATTTGAGGCCTTCGGGGAATTTGAACACTAATTGATTACATCATAATATTAAGCATTATTCTTAAGTTAAATATTATCATAGAAATATTGTTATGTTTCAAGATGAACACTAATTATTTAGAGAAACACACTGAAATATTAAAAGTAAAATAATGTAATTTTCAAAACAAACCAGAAGCAGCAGGAATTAGCAAGAGCTGTAGGCAAATTAGTCGTGAGTTGATAAGGACAGATGGTACATGGGTTTTTTTATTATCATAGTTTCTATATTTGTATATATTTAAAATTTTCCATATAAAGCAATTGAAAAGATAGCAGTCCCAGAAATTATATTTACTAAATATTTATTGCTCAGTATAAAAGGATAATTAATCATTTTCAGATTAACTATATGTATTTATATATGTATATATGCTTATATTTATGTGTGTGTATATATAACTAGCTTACTAAACTTATCCTCTAAATCTAATAATTTGTCTATAAATTCATTTTAGGTTTTCCCTTAATAAAACCTGTCGTGATCTCTGTTTGCAACTGTCTTCTAAAATAGTGGTGCTAGTCATTAAGATTATCATTAAATGCTTGCTTAAGATGGTAATAATAAGAGATTTAATATAATAGGGTTCCTATTTCTAAATTTAAGAAAATTATTTTAATAGCCACTCCCCAGTTTTATCCAATTTAGTGCAAGTTAATACAATAAGCCAGGTTATGCTTACTCATGAATATGTTGAGGAGTTTTCCTTTAGGTTAGTACACGTGCTCCTTAAACATTTTATGGGAAATAAAACCTAAGTCTTACCTGTGAGAGGCACTGTCAATCACATCTGTTAACTCTTGTTTTAGGATGTAAGCAAAAATTAACTATGAAATTACGTATATGTGTATAATTTATATATATATAATTACACAAAATAATGTGTTTAAAATTAGTTAGAAAATCACCTATACAGAATGTGCCTTGATAAGATACAAACACATACTGAAACCAATAAAGGACAAAAATTTTGATGAAAAACTGTAGCCTCAGAAATAAATTTATATCATATGATGCTCACGGAAGTTTGTCTGAGATTTACTTTGGTAATCAATCAACACTGACCCCTGTCAAAAACTTTTCTCCTAATATATGTAGGGGGAGAAAAAGAAATTGGTCTTATAGTGAGGAAGACTATATAATGAACTAATGACACAGAGCAGAGGCTCTGGAGGCAGATGACCTGAGTCTGTTCTTATTCGTGAGTGAGACAAGCTGCTCAACATGTTAGTGCCTTGGTCACTCCTGTCTAAAATTCAAATGATAATAGTTCATAAACTCAGAAGATTGAATAAATGAGTTACTACTACTTATTAAATTACAATAATGCCAGCAAAAGGCAAATGTGCAATAGGTCATTGGCATTATTATTATTCTTAAATAAGTTATTAGAGTCATAAAAATGAAGTTAACTCGTAGAAATCTTTAGCTTTAGTTTTTCACTCATATATCAAGAGGAGAATATTAGTCATATGTTGCTTATTTCTATTTATGTATTGATTTAAAAAATAGTCAATAAGTGCCTAGTGTGTGCCAAGAATTGTGTGAATAAAGTCGTCCCCTGTCCACAGGATACTTTTGGACATAAAAAGTACTGTAGACACCTAAGTATCCCAGGAGATATGAAAGAAGAATGCAGAGGTTACAGTAGATGAGCCAAGGAAAGGGTGGGTAGTTTGATCTGATGAGTGTGACAGAAAAGCTCTAGGAAAGAGGACAATATTCTAAACTCTCCAGTAAGGTAACTGAAGGTTTGTTCACTAGATAGCCAGGACCCAGGAGACTATAAGACTTCCAGGCAGCAGGAAAAGCTGGCAGAGAGACACAAAGATCTGAAACAGCCTCTGGGCATGATGCGTTCCTTTATTTCTTCGTTCATTCAGCAAATGGTTTTTGAATGCCAGAACTTGCAGATGTTGTACTGAACAAAACAGAAAACATACCCATTTTCGTAAAATTTGTATGTTAGAAAAAGAAAATAAATAAACTAATAAGCATAATATCTCAGGTAGTGATTAATTCTGTTTAAAACAACAAAGCAGAGTATAAGGATAGAGAGGGGCTGGAGAAGCAGAACCTTTTTAGAAAGCCAGTCCATTAATAACATTTGAGTAAAGACCTGGGAGAAGTGAGAAACCAAGTAGGGTCGAATAACTTTTCAAGTAGAAGAAACAGCAAGGGCAAAGACTCTGAGGCAGGAACTAATTTGTTTGAGAAACAGCAAAAAGGCCAGTATGGTTGATACGCAGTGGTTTAGAGGGAGAGAGTTAAGGCCCGAAATCAGAATGAAGGGAGGTGGAAAAAACAACATATGGCCTTTCAGGGCATGGTAAGAACTTTAGATTTTATGTTGACTAGAGGATTTTGAAAAAAGATAAACTTTAAAGTTTTAAAGAAATCTAGATGATGTATGCTATGATTGTAGAAGGCAGGAATGGAAACAGGGAAACAAGACGTGGAATTTTCACAGTGATCTACATGACGGATGTTGATGCATAGAACCGGGGTAGTAGCATTTAAAAGTGAGAGTCCATCAGATTCTGAATGTGTTTTGAAGGTAGTATCTACAGAATTGGGTAATTAACCTAGAGAAAGAAAGAAAGAATTCAAAACTGATTCTAAATTTTAGGTCCTGAGCAATGGAAATATGGTATTTCCATTTACTCAGATGATAGGATTGCTACTGAGAAATTAGGTTTCTCTTGACCTGTTAAATTCAGGATGCCTTAGTACATGTCAGTAGGGATGAAGTATGCACTAGTACCTACAAGATGTTTGATATCACTGGAGCATCAGACTCAATCGAGGCACGGTGATAATATTGAGAAAATATGGGGAATTCCTTCTCTGTTCTCTGCAAGAGATGCCATGTTTGTATAAAAACAAAAACAACAACAACAAAAAACCCTTCAATACTTCTAATGGCAAGACTATCTACATTTCCTTTTCATTTTTCTTTTCCAAAAAAATAATAATTGGAAAAAAATGCTTCATTTTTTACTCTGCTATTGACGTTAGTACAATAAGAAATATCACATATTTTAATATTTATTTTCAAATGTTTTCCTTATAAAAAAATCAACATTTCGTCCAGGTGCGGTAGGTCACACCTGTAATCCCAGCACTTTGGGGGGCCGAGGCGGGCAGATCCATGAGGACAGGAGATCAAGACCATCCTGACCAACATGGTGAAACCCTGTCTCTACTAAAAATACAAAAATTGGCCAGGCACGGTGGTGTTTGCTTATAATTCCAGCAACTTGGGAGGCTGAGGCAGGAGGATCACTTGAACCCAGGAGGCAGAGGTTGCGGCGAGCTGAAATCTCACCACTGCACTCCAGCCTGAGTGACAGAGCAAGACTCCATCTAAAAAAAAATAGTAATAGTAATAATCAACATTTAGATATAATTGCTATTAATTATAAACCCCTATAATTATAATTATAATTTTAAAAAATGATAAACCCCTCTATTAATTATATAGGGGTCTATTATTTTGAATAATATTATTTTATTATTTTGAGTAATATTGATTTAACAAACAGTCATTAATTGCCTACTACGTGCCAAGAATTGTGCTTTGTGGGTGCAGGTGTAAATAAAATCGTCCCTGTTGAAGGGTTTATTACTCTGAGTAATAAAATAGGTGGTTTATTAATTTATTATTCTAAGTAATTTACACATGAAAGATAACTCGCATTTTTTATCAAAGATAGTCACAGAAAATCTCAAGATTCTATTTCTTTTTCTTGATAATTGTATGTAAATCTGAGACATACCTTATACATCAGAATTTCAGACACAGTTGTTTGGAAAAAGTATTGATGAAGTGTCTTACTTCGCTAGTCAACAATAATAGAAAAAAGTATAAATTTTGCAACTGCTAAACAGTGTTTTGAGTGAATGAGTATAAATATCATTGACAACTTTATGCAGCTGCTTTCTTTGGTGAATTCTAGCATGAGTTATAGTTTAAAAAACAATGAAGTGGGCTGGGTGTGGTGGCTCATGCCTGTAATCCCAGTATTTTGGGAGGCTGAGGTGGGTGGATCACCTGAGGTCAGGTGTTGGAAACCAGTCTGACCAACATGGTGAAATCCCATCTCTACTAAAAATACAAAAATTAGCCAGGCATGGAGGCGGGTGCCTGTAATCCCAGATACTTGGGAGGCTGAGACAGGAGAATCGCTTGAACCCAGGATGTGGAGTTTACAGTGAGCCAAGACCAAGCCATTGCACTCCAGCCTGGGCAACCAGAGCAAAACTCTGTCCCCCACCCCCAAAATAAATAAAAATAATAATAATAAAAGAAACGAGGTGAACAAAAATGGCAAGTGAGTATAGTGGTGGATATATATAATAAAATATTGCAAATATTCACATTTGAAACATTGGTACATTTGGAAAACTTATAGCATGTAATTGGAATATAATTATGAACAAACATTGAAGAGATGCTTATACTCTAAAAAGAAGTGAAGTTTTTTATGGTTTTGTAAATATGAATTTTATCTTCTTTTGTTGAAAAATTAGCCAATAGTTATAGTTTGTCTTTGACAATTTTTGTTTTACCTATAGATCAGTTTTAAATTTGTCATTTATCTCTGCTCAAACATAATTATAAATAATGTAATAGAATTTAAAATATTAATAAAACCATATAAAATACTACATTTCTCCAAATGATATTTTGATAACAGTTCTTATAGCTTCTCTAGTAAATCTGTGTTCAGAAATAAACTAAAACTAGTAGGCCTTAATTCTTTCCAGGCTGCCTGTGAATTTAATGCTGGTTCACTGGGAAATAGATTAAAATGTATGCGGCAATACCATTAGCACTTTTGAGAATACCAGACTGCTTATATTTTAAGAAGGTAAAGCATAACAGAAATAAAAGACAGAGAAAGAAGGAAACAAAAATGAGCTTTCATTCCTCTTTCTCACTGTGGAAACAATTGTAAAGAATCATGTCTGTAATTTACAAATATTCTTTATACACATTAGATGGTAGCACTTTGAGTATTGGAGTGTTATAAACAAGTAAGTGGTCATTTTATTAAACTCTGAAGAAACCCAACAGTCATCAGTGGGTGAAGACTGCTAACTGTTTCTTTGTACTCATTCTCTTCGTTTTCCTCTCTGTAGTGAAACTCTTGAATTTTTGCTGGGCATATGTTGATCCAATGAGGGGCTGTATTTTCTAATCTGACTTGTAGGCAGATGTGGCCTTTGTGTGTATGTTTAGGCTGATAATGTCAGGAAAAAATGTTGTGAGCAACTTCAATGTGTTACCAGTTTAAAAACAAAGCTGTTCTCACTGGATTGCTCTTTTCCCTTCCCACTGCTTGAAGAATGGCAAGGCCCAAAGCAACACTGGAAATCTGGTAGTGAAGATGGCACAATTGTTCCCTCAGACAGGCTTGCTCAATTTAGACTATTATATTAGAGTGAAATATCTTTCTGTCATATGTGAGCACAGTATTCTAGAATCTCCTTGTTACAACAGCTTAACTTATGTTCAACCTAACAGAGTATTCAAATGTTATTAATAGTGGAGAAAAATCTTTACAAATATTGGCCAGGCATGGTGGCTTACACCTGTAATCTCATCACTTTGGGAACCCAAGGCAGGCGGATCTCTTGAGGCCAGGAGTTCAAGACCAGCCTGGCCAACATAGCAAAACCCTGGCTCTATTAAAAAATACAAAAATTAGTTTAGTGTGGTGATGCACGCCTATAATCCCAGCTACTCTAGAGACTGAGGCAGGAGAATCACTTGAACCCGGGAGGTGGAGGTTGTAATGAGACAAGATCATGCCACTGTACTCTAGCCTGCACAACAGAGCAAGACTCTGTCTCAAAATAAAAATAAATAAATGAATGAATAAAAACTTTACAAATATTTAGTGTACATGGTATAAAATAATACAAATATCTTGAAAGTTGCTGACTCCCTGTTTGCATAATGCTAAAGCTTTGTCTACATTGCAAGTATAGGTTGCCTTAAAAGAAGGTCAAAAATGAAAAGGAAAGAAAAAATGAAAATATGGAGGAAATAGAGTCTAATTAGAAAAAACAAAAAACAAAAAACAAAGAGCTAAAGGATATGTAATTTTGAAACTTCAGCAATAAGAGAAGATAATATAAAATTGTTATGTGACCAGAAATAGTTCAAATAAAACTTATTTTAACAAAAAATATTTCATATACACCTAAGATCCTTTATCATCTTTTCCCCAATATAAGCAGAAAATTACTCCTGTGTAATCCAGAGGGGGGAAGAACCCACTGTACCTCAACAAATGAGCAAACTTATAGCTATTAAAGAAACCTATGCTGAATGTGCATGAAAGCAGGCATAAGTCAAACTGATTTTCAGAAATAAATGTCCATTACTTTGAAAATGTCTTTTTATGTTATTGAATATCTGAATACTATTTTATTTTTTACTGCATGTTTGAAATAGTGATGTGTTCAAGTAAACTGACAAGCTTCCATGAGCTCTTCATAGGTTTTCAAATTTTAAATAAACTTGAAATTATTAATTTCACCTATAAGTAAACAGTCTGAATAAGAAATCCAGAGGAGTTTCAGTCTATAAGATTCCCATCAGCCAAGTATTGAACCATTGCCTATTTAAAATGTGATGTAAAGATGAGATCTTGGGACTCTACCATCCTCTTCTCTGTGCACATTTTCTAATGCTAAAGCCAAATTTTTAAAAATCCTACTTTCTTTTCATCATATAATTTTTCATGAATAATGGCAAAAATCACAGTTCTGAGTTTCTTTTTTATTTTTCTTGCAGAAAATTCATAAAACAAAACCAGATTGCTTTAAAGAACCCATGATCAGTTTTTAGAAGAGAAGTGAAAAATCTCTAGTTTGGCTACCATAATAATTATTGGCAGCCACTAAATTCTATATGCAACATGAGGCGTAAATTAGCTGATAATCAACATATGTGTTGCCACAAGGTAGCAAATACTAAACTTGCAGGAAAAAAACAGAAAAGGAAATAAATTAATGCATGATGACAAAAAGATAACATGTTTAGTTATATGTTGATTGGGTTTTGCCAGGTCACTTGTTTTAGCCCTCAATGATAGTTGTTAACATTTTTATGAAAAAGAGCCATTTTATGATGTCTTCATTTTATTTCTAGGTAAACCTCTGAATTTTAGCAAGAAAAAAAGAAAATAGCAACAAATGCAAATAGGGCTACATTTTTCTGAGAGCATAAAAGTAATGTAAGTCAACCTGTCAACATAGATTCAGAGCCAAAATGGAAAAAAAAGAGTAAAATGCCTTATGTGATTTGTTCCACTGTCCAATTTTACTGAAGACTACAGTTCCACAATTAGAAGCTGATGACAGCTAACCATATTTAACTTGAATGTGTAGGTTATTCTAACAAATTTGTGGGAAAAAAACACTGATGGAGATTTTCACATTTCACAGAGTACAATGCTCAAGTACTAAAGTTTCAGAGTTATTAAAGAAAAACTTGATAGAAAAATATAAAACATTGAATAATATCTATCCTTCATACATAAATATAATGTTAACAGCCCACTGCCAATACAGCATACACCACTAAATTTCTTTCAATTGGCGATGATGGATTTACATTCATAAATTCACAACTCACTTATTCTTCAGTGATCAGCCACACACAAGATACCTGATGGGAACTGTGGTCATGGAAGAGGAAAATGCATGGGAATTCATGAAACCCAATTACATCACTTACAGTTACTAGTATGATAAAGAAACCAACTAGAGACTAAAAAGGAGAGAGAAAAAGAGAAAAGAAAAAAAGCATTAATGGAAAAGACCACAAGAAATGAATTTTAACTAATAATCACTGACTTTTCTATATTTACAGGTTGTAAATAAATTTTATATTCATTTTCTTATTCAAAACTTAATGTTCTTCTCAGCAAGTAGGGTTTATAATCATACTCATAGATATGAAATTATCACAAAGAGGATCAGTGATGTAGTGAAAAGTCAGATTCAGGAGATAGAACTACCTGGTGGCTAAGGCCTAGGCTCTGGTCCAAATTCAAGTCCAAGGTTGACCTTGAAAGAAGCTTTATGACCTTCCTTAAAGAATTTAAGGTCTTTGAACCTAAGTGTCTTTATCTATCAAATAGCATCTGCCTGATGATAATGTTGAGAAAATTACATAACATAATCACATAAAATGCCTAGTATTATGCCTAGCATTAATAAATGTTAATCTTGTTTTTTTGTTAGTTTTATTATCATTCCAAGTGTTCATGGCTATTTCAGTGCCTCCTGCTTGAGATTGTAATCAGGGTATATATCTTAAATAAGAATATTTTACATAAAATAATAATACAGAATTCCAGAGAAATGAAATTCAGCTATAAATATTCTTATTCATTGAAGTCAAAGAGGTGGGTTCTGACTCTGGCTTTGCCACTTTTCACTGTGATATTGGGCCCATCAGTTAACTTCATTGAGTCTACATTTCTGCATTTGTTATATTGGTTGATAAAATGTGCTCTGCTGCACTTACTGAGTTACAAGGATCAAATGCTAAAGGACATTGGAAACTAGAAAGCATGGCACAAGTGTAAAGTATTTTTAGTACTTAGGGAATAATTGTTGGTGAAGTCTATTATCACTATGAAGCTCCTCTGGCTTCTCCACCATCTGGTATTACCTCGCCAATCTTCAACTGAATTATGACTTAACAACAATTTCAAAAATAGGCAAAAGAACATGACTTTCACACTTGACACTTTGTGTTTGCAACCATTTTCCTCTCAAGGTGATATTATCAAAATTAGAGACACCATTAGTTAATTACCAAGCAAAATACTGATGTATCTAATTTACTCTATCATATTCAGTGTGATGGTAGCAGTCAAAGTGAGGAGACAAAATGGAAACTTTTAGCCAGCACATGTGTTTCATTGTGTTTTGGGTTATAAAATCCTGATCTCTGATTTTTTAAGTAATTTCTCTTTTGACTCTTCTCAGCAAAAGTATGTTTGAATATGTGCTAAAGTGTAAAATGATACAGCTTTGGAGGGATTGTGATTAATTCCACCCTGCCTTGTGATTTGTTAGCAAATATGTCAACTCCATTTTGATTTGGACCTTTTCAATTTATAAGAGCTAAAAAGATATGGTTTGGATTTCTAGTCACTGCATGAGAAATTAGGACTTCAATGAGGGAAAAAGCAACGTTGCTAATAGATTGTGTTTGTTTGGAATATTTACTCAAGAGTAGAGAAGCAACATAAAACATAACATCATTTAATGGATATTTATTTTACATCATCTCTGTAACACATACTCTTTAGATATTATGAATAAAGGAGTGAACAAAACGACAATTGATTTCCCTATTAGGTTTACATTCTCAATGTATTATGCAAGGTACAGAAAAGACAGATAAAAATATTGTCATGGTTATAAATGGACATGACTGAAACCTTTAAACTCACTCTCTATGTGTGAGTTTTCTCAGGGATGTTTATTAAATGCTGTTTGTAAAAGGTGAATGAAACCATTGAGTTTGTTTAAAGATCACTGAAGGAAATATTTCTGTTGATCTCTTAAAGCAGATAAAACTAAAACACTTTCAGTAAATTTGGAATTCAGGAGTACACCACATGGATGATTCTTGGTTCCTTTATCATTGGTGAATAACCATTACTTTTATGTCAGAATAAAGTATCCTCAGCTTCTACACCATGTTCTGCAGTTTGCTCCAGGGCCCCACTCTGTCTCTAAATTCTACTGGCATTCTAGTGTGTGTTGTAGGGGAAGGAGTCACACTTGATAAAGATCTCTGAAACTGCTGAATTCTTGATCCTGATCTTCTACTCACTGTCGGTTTGCTCTACTCTGGACCACACCCAGAATCTTTTATTCACACATACCTGCCTTACTCAATTATGCTCTGCATTTACCCCCAGGATTCCTGACTTAAAATACATTATTCCTGACACTTTTTCACACAAACTATTTTAACTTTATCCAAACTCTTTTTATTTAGGAACCTCCAGGCCCACTCAGGGACATCATTCTCTTCAGAAATAAGAAAGTAAATAAATAAATACATAAATAAGAGTCAATCAAGGAATCTGCTTCCAGAAAGAGCCAGAATTATTGCTTGTCCTCCTGTAGGAAAAAAAAAAAAATTATGTGCAATATATCCACACATACAGATTCACATACACGTGTACATATACATGCACATATACATACACATACATAAACATATGCATATACTTCTTAGTAGAAAATAACCCATTTTCATCTACTTAGATTATTGTCTTCATTTCTATTCAGTTGCTAGGTCCCAGGACATAGCTATAAGTTCTTTCTTCACTACTATTTTTCAGTTGATTAAGTAAACTGGTATTAAACTTAGATTAATCAACTAAGAAATCAGAAATATACTATGTCAGAGGATTGTTGGGAGAATTAAATGAGCTGATATATATGAAACGTAGATGTTGTATTTATTTGTAATCACTCCTCTTGAGGAAGGTATATTTCTCTTTGAGGATCTCTGAATTCTTACTTACCTCTGCCCTATGTTTGGTCCTGCTCTTCTGGGAACCTGTTTCTTCACTCTAAACTTTGGATGCGCTAGGTCCTTTTAGCCCTCCTGCCTTCAATGCTTTCTTTATTTTAAATTTAATAAATTTAGTTAGTGCAATTTTAGATTTACAGTTAGTGCAATTTTAGATTTACAGGACAGATAGTACAGAAAATTTGTATATACTTTCCCACTTTTCACTCTCCCCTCACTCCCTGACAGTTTCCTCTATTATTAACACTTTCCATTAGTGGAGCATATGTGTTGCAATTGATGAACCAATACTGATAACTTATTATTAGCTAGAGTCCATAGTATATATCAAGGTTTTCTCTTACTGTTGTACAGTTCTATGAATTTTGACCAATGCATAATGTTATTTATCTACCATATGGTATCAGACAGAATAGTTTGACCTGTTCACCCGTTTCTTTACTACCCTTGAACCCTGGAAACTGCTCATCTTTTTATTTTCTCTATAGATTTTTTTTTCCCAGAACATCATCTAGTTGGAGTAATAGAGTGTACACTCATTACTGACTTCTTTCACTAATAAATACACTTAAATTTTGTCCATGTCTTTTTGTGGATTAGTAGCTTATTTCTTTTTAGCACTGAATAATATTTTATTATATGGATGCATCAGAGTTTGTTTTTCTATTTGACTATTTAAAGACATCTTGGTAGATTCCAATTTTTGGGCATTATGAATAAAGTTTCTATAAATACTAACGTGCAAGGTTTTGAGTGGACATAAATATTCAACTCATTTGGGTGAATACCCAAAACAAGATTGTTGGATTATTTGGCAAAAGTAGATTTTAGCCTTGTAAACACTTGTCAAAATGTCTCACAAAGTTACTAGAGCAATTTTATTTCCACCAGGAATAATTTAAGAGTTGCAACGGGGTTTTCATTTCAAAATGTGCCTAGTGGTATCACACTGTTGTTTGAATTTTTCCGTTCTCTAATATTGAGCACCTTTTCATGTGATTATTTTATGTCTCTGTATCTTCTCTGGTGAGATTTATGTTCAGATATTTTGACTATTTTAAAATTGGATTGTTTGTTTTCTTATTAAGTCTTATGAATTATTTGTATATTTGGATATAAGTCCTCTATTAGATATTTGTTTTGCAAATATTTTCCCCCAGCTTGAGCCTTGTCTTTTCATTTTCTTAATGGAGTCTTTTAAGATCAGATGTTTTAAATCCTAATAAAATCCAACTTATTATTTTCTCTCACAGATCATGCTTTTGGTGTTATATGCCTGAAACTCATTGCCAGTTTCAAGATCACTTAGATTTTGTCTTATATTTTACATTTTTGTATTTTTTTCTGTGTCTATTTATTCACTCATAACAATTTATTTTATTTTATTTAATGGAAGGGCCAGAGATTTATTTGAGGAGCCATATCATGCAGCACAGGGCATTCAGTAATGTCCTTTCCATTCCATACCCTGCTGCTCTTCTCCTGTGACTGTTAGAAGTAATAATTATAATTCATTAAATGACATTTCTAGACTAATTAGACATTGAGCTTTGTTCTTCAGGATTGTGTTGGCTATTCTGGGTCTTTCGTTTTTTAATATAAGCTTTAGAATACATTTTTCCATATCCGCAAAATTACCTGCTTAAATTTTTACTGGGATAGTGTTGACTCTATAGATCAAGTTGGAGGAAATGACATCTTAAAAAGGAGTGTTCCTGTCCATGAACATGGACTATCTCTCCATTTATGTAGATTCTTTGATTTCTTTCAACAGACTTTTGTATTTTTTCTTATATAGATCTTGTACGTCTTTATTAAATTAGTATCTACTAACAATTTGCATGATAACACGCAAATTGTTTTGCATGTTAGTATTAACTGCATTGCGTTTTTAACCTCAAATATCAATTGTTTATTTGGTAGTATATATGAAGGCAATAAGCATCCATGTATATTCATCTTGTATCCTGGCACTTTGTTATAACAATTGACTAGTTATAGGAGTTTTATGGTCAATTATTTGGGAATTTTTGTAAAAACAATCATGCCACTTGTGAATAAAAATAGTTTTAGTTCTTCTTTTCCAATCTGCGTATTTTTATTCCTTTTTATGCCTTATTGCTTTAAGTAGGACCTCCAGCACAATATTCAATAAGAGCATGAGAGAAAATGCCTTTGTCTTTTTCTCAGTCTTAGAGGGAAAGCATCATTTTTTCCTCGCCATTAGTTATAATGCTAGTTGTAGGGTTTTTTTGTAGATGATCTTTATCAATTTAAGGAAGTTCTTTTTTTTTTTTTTTTTTTTTTTTTTTTTTTTTTTTTTGAGACAGTGTCTCACTCTGTCGCCCTGGCTGGAGTGCACTGGCATGATCTCGGCTCACTGCTGTAGCCTCCACCTCCCAAATTCAAGCGATTCTCCTGCCTCACCCTTCTGGGTAGCTGGGACTGCAGGCATGCACCACCACACTAGGCTAATTTTTGCATTTTCAGTAGAGACGGGGTTTCACCATGTTGACCAGGAGGGTCTCGATCTCCTGACCTCGTGATCTGCTGGCCTTGGCCTCTCAAAGTTGCTGGGAGCTTTGATCATAAATGGATGTTGGATTTGTCAAATGATTCTTTTTCTGCATGTATTGATGTTGTATAATTGATTCTTCATCCTGTTGACATGATAGATTACATTAACTGATTTTTAAATGTTGAACCAGGTTTTTTTGAAAATTTCTGGGACAAATCACACTTGACTATACTTGTAATTCAATTAATGACAAAATATTAATTTTGTCAAAGATTTATGCATGTATGTTCATAAGAGATATTTACTTGTAGTGTTTCTTGTACTTTTTATAATTTGTGTATTAATTTAATGCTGGTGTCATAAAATGAGTTAGGAAGTATTCTCTTTGTTTCTATTTTCTGGAACTGAGTGTGTAGAATTTGTATAATTTCTTTCTTAAATGTTTGTCAGAATTTGCAGGTGAAGCCATCTGACTCTGATGCTTTCTGCTTTGGAAGATTATTATTTGATTATTTTTTTAAATAGATATTGTAATATTAAAGTAGTCTATTTCTCCTTGTTTAAATTTTAAGACATTGTTCTTGTAAAAATTGGTCATTTTTACATAAGTTAAATGATTTGTGGACATAGGGTACTTTGTTTCTTTATTATTCTTTTAATGTTTATGAGATCAGTAATGAAGTTCCTTCTCTATTCCTGATATTAGTTATTTATATCTTTTCTCCTTCTCTTTTTATCTTGGTTAACCTTGCTAGAAATTTACTAATCTTACTGATCATCTCAAAGAACAATCTCTTGGCTTTATTGATTTTCTCTATTAGTTTTCTATTTTCATTTTCATTAATGTCTGCTCTAATTTTTATTTATTTAATTCTGCCTAAATTTACATTGATTTTATTTCCTTAGTTTCCTAAAAGGAGCATTTAGGCCATTGATTTTAGATCTTTCTTCTTTTCCAATATATGTAGTTAGTTATTTAAATTTCTAACTAGCATTGCATTTGCTTCATCTCATAAGTTATTATAAGTTGCATTTTGTGTTCGTTCGTTCAGTTAAAATATTTTTAATTTATTTTGAGACTTCATTCTTGATCCACATATTATTTATAAATGTGGTATTTAATCACTAAGTATTTTGAAGTTTTCCAGCAATCTGTCTGTTATCCGTTTCCAGTTTAATTTTATTATGGTCTGAGGACATACTTTGCATGATTTCTTTTCTTTTAAATTTGTTAGCTCAGAATGTGGTCTGTCTTAGTGAATATTCCATATGAGAACAATGTGTATTTTGCTGCTGTTCAAAGAAGTATTCTGTAGATGTTAATTAGATCCAGTCGATGTATAACGTTGTTCAGTTAAACTATGTCCTTACTGATTCTTGTCAATTATTGATAGAGTTATGTTGAAGTCTCCAACTGTAATAATGGATTTCTGTCTTTCTCTTAGTAGTTAGATCACTTTTGCCTCATATATTTTGATGCTTTGTTGTTACATGCATACACATTAAGAATTTTAATGGATTTTTGGAGAACCCACTTATCATTATGTAATGCTTTTCTAATCCCTTATAAATGTTTTTGCTCTGAAGTCACCTTTGTCTGAGATTAATACAGTTTCTCTAGCTTTCTTTTGATTTGTAATAGCATATCAAATATTTTTTCCATTCATTTATTTTAAATCTGTGTCTATGTTTAAAGTGAATTTCTTATAGACATCCTATGGTTGTGTTTTTAAAAGTAATTATCCTGTTGGTCTCTGTATTTTGTTGGTATATTTAGATTGGCATTTTTATGGTGTATATAAATAATCACTTTAAATGGATAATGACATTTAAAGTATTTATTGATATAGGTGTATTGATACCTAACATATTTGTTATTGTTTTCACTTTATTGCCTTCATTCTTAAAAAGGAATCTTCCCCTCTTTGTCTATCTTCTCTGGCTTTATATCATTACATTGTATCTCCTCTTTTTGCATCAATTACACTTTTTAAAATTGTAAGTGTTTGTTCTAGAATTTGTAGTATACTTCTACAACTAATTTCAAACAATACTATACAACTTCACAAATAGTGCAGGAACCATATACCAAGGTAGTCTCATTTCTTCTCTCTTATTCCTAATAATATTGTTGGTATTCATTTTACTAAATACACTGCAACTGTTATTATTTTGGACTGTGATCTATTAACTCAATACAAAATAAGAAAAATAAAAGGTTTTATTTCATCTTTATTTATTTATTTTTAAATGTTGTTTCTTTCTTTATGTAGAACCAAGTTTCTGACCTCTATTATTTTCTTCCTATATTAGTTCATTCTTGCATTGTTATAAAAAATACCTGAGACTGGGTAATGTATAAGAAAATAGGTTTAATTGGCTTATAGCTTTGCAGGATGTACAGGAAGCATAATGTCATTTGCTTTTGGGGAGGCCTCAGGAAGCTTCCAGTCATGGTGGAAGGCAAAGGGGTAGCAGGCATATCACATGGCAAGAACAGAAGCAAGAATGAGAGAGAGAGGAGGCAGAGGTGCCACACCTTGTAAATGAATAGATTTCACAAAAACTTACTCACTATCATGAAGACAGCACCAAGCCCTGAGGGATCTGTCACTAACACCCAAACACCTCCAACCAGGATCTCTCCTCTTCAAACACCAGGGAGGTGTTTGGGTCATTATATTCCCCACCTTAAGCATTTAGGATTCTAATTCGACATGATATTTGGGTGGGGACAAATATCCAAACTATATCATCTTCTCTCTGAAAAACTTATTTTAACATTTCTTACAATTCAAGTCTACTAACAATATGTTCCTTAAGTTTCTGTCTGAGAAAGTCTTTATTGTTTCTTCAATTCTGAAAGATAAATTTTCTGAATACAAACTTCTAGGTTGAATTTTTCCTTTTAATACTTTAAATATTTCATTCCACTTCCTTTTCAATTGCACAATTTGTAAGCAGAAATCCCATGTGATTCTTATCTTCTTTCTCTATAGGTAATATTTTGTCTTTTCCTTTTTTTTTTTTTTTTTTTTTTTTTTTTTTTCAGTTGGGATATGATATGCCTAGGAGCTGCTTTTTGAAATTTATCATGCTTGTTTCTTTCTGGGTTTCCTTGGTCTGGCTGTCGTTAATTTTAGAAAATACTCAGTCATTATTACTTCAGTATTTTTTCTGCATTTTTTTTCTTTTTTCATCTGATACTGTTACTATGTATATGATGCACCTTTTGTAATCACCCCACAGGTTTTGACTATTTGCTCTTTTATATTTTTTTCTCTTTGAATTTTGTCTTGGAAGGTTTTTATTAACATACTTTTAAGCTCACTTATCCTTTTCTAGACTTAGTCCAGTTCAGTAGTGAGCCCATCAAAGGCATTCTTCACTTCTGTTACAAGTGTTTTTCATTTTTAGCAATTCTTTTTGATTCTATCTTAGTTTCAATGTCTGTTCATGGATTACCCATCTGTTCTTGGTGTTTATGCACTTTTTCCCCATAAGAGCCCTGAGCATGTTAATTATTGTTATCTTAAATACCCTATATGATGACGCCAAAATTATCTACCATATTTGAGTATGTTTAAAATGCTTTCTTTGTCTCTTCACATTATGTCTTTTTTCCTATTTTTTTTAACCATGACTAGTTATGTTTTGTCCAAAGCTAAACATGATGTATCAGGTAGTACAAACTGACATGAATAGGCATTTGGTGTGCAATTTTTATGTTTATCTTGTATATTAATCTGCTGGGGACCCCATAACAATATGCTGTAGACTGAGTAGCTTCAGCAACAGAAAACAACGATTTTTCTTGGAATAGTAGAGACTAGACATCCAAGATCAAGGTGTTGACAAGTTTGGTTTCTTCAGAGACCTCCCTTTTTGTCTTGCAGATAGCTACCTTCTCACTGAGTCCTTATGTGGTCCTTCCTCTCTGAGTGCACATCCCGGGAGTCTCCTCCTCTTCATATAGGGGCACCAGTCATATTGGAATAGGGGTCCAGCTTTGTGTCCTCATTTAACGTTAATAACCTACATAGGCCATTTCACCAAACACAGTCACATTGGGAGTGACACAATTCAGTCCGTAACTGGCAGCTAGGGGTTAGGCTCTGTTAAATATTTCCTGTATCTGTAGGTGTTAGAGACTTCAGTTTCCCTGGTTCCTTGTATTTTTCACCGCTGTCATCTCTGGGTTTCCCTGGGAATCTTTTCTTAAATGGAGTCTGTGCTACACAGCACTCTCAGTTGGAATACACTCTTGTCATCCTGGAGACATCTTGTGGTAGCAAGGTAAGTACAAAAAGTGCTCTTATGATTAAAGCTCTATTTGTTTTCCTGCTTGCTCGTTATTTTGGAGGACCAGGGTCTTTGAGCCGTGACCTTCAAAAGCGTTTCTGGCCCTTTCGTTTTTATCTCCTTGTGTTAAGTGTAGAGGGGCTACAGCTGGCTATTTGCCCTTTCCCATCTCATACAAGGGTTTGCTAAACAGTTCCTTTTGTGGGCTGACCTTTACAGAGAACAGAAGAATGGAATGGAGAGCATAGCATAGAGAGCTCTGGGCTTATTTTAAAAGAGCTGCTTTTCACCTCTTACTGTCAGAAATATAAGTAAATTTACCTTAGACTTTCACAGTAAAGACCTGGTGGGGCTCCTAGAGGTAAAACTCTTGAAAGCATGGGGTTGGGGAGAAAACTAAGATATGCCTCTCCCCTGTAGATTTTAGCTCTCAAACTAAGGCTGAACTGCCGGAAATTCATCAGTTTGGTGTTCCTACTGACCCTGGCTTCAGGACTTGCTTCTGCTCTCAGTAAGCTATGATTCTCTGCAATTCTGCCCCTTTCTTCAGTTTTCTGGGAAGCAGTTTGCACGATGACTTCAATTTCATGATTATTCTAAGAGTAATTTTGTTTCTTAGTTTATTTAACTTATTCTCTTTCTGTGAGAATGGAAGGGGGACTTCAAACTCTTTACTTGTTGGAATGAAAATGTAAGTGTGGAAATACTTGGTTTTTGTTCGTTTGTTTTGTTTTGTTTTTGTTTTTGCTTTTTTTTTTTTTTTTTTTTT
This sequence comes from Macaca thibetana thibetana, assembly GCF_024542745.1. Classification (NCBI taxonomy): domain Eukaryota; kingdom Metazoa; phylum Chordata; class Mammalia; order Primates; family Cercopithecidae; genus Macaca; species Macaca thibetana. The sequence continues at coordinate 63,544,304 of NC_065582.1, read as the reverse complement.
TGAGAGATAGGGTCTCGCTCTGTTGCCCAGGCTAGAGTGCAGTGGCATGGTCATGGTGACTCACTGCACGCTGGACATCCTCAGCTCAACTGATCCTCTCGTCAACCTCCTAAGCAGCTGGAACTATAGCGCGTGCTACCATGCCTGGCTAGTTTTCAATTTTTTGTGGAGATGGAGTACCACTATGTTGCTTAGGCTGGTCTCAAACTCCTGGCCTTAACAATCCCACTTTGGCCTTTCAAAGTGTTGGGATTACACGTGTGAGCCACCACACCTGTCCTCAAACACATTTCGTTACCTCTAGAAATTTTCCTACAGTCTAAATTTAATGACTCTCTCATTTTCTATCACAATTTGGCTGCATACTCTCCCATTATCACAAAGCCATATTCTATTTTTCTAAAATGAATGATAAGCACATGATCCAAAAATTGGTATGAAAGCTAATGCTTGATAATAGTGTAATGCATGGGCTTTCTGAGAGGTATTTAATGAGACATTTAGGAATGATACCAGCAGACAGAGACAGACAATATAAATTTCCTTAATACAAGCAAAGAACATGATTTATTAGAGACACCAGCTTCCCAGAGCAGAAGACAGACATTTCCTCGGTTACAGGGTCTCCCTAGCAAACAAAGCAATACAGGTGTTCCACTGCTAATGATATCATCTGATGAAATCAGTTATGATGTCTTGCTTCATAGTTTATGCTTTTATCTGTTTTAATATAATGATTTTGTATGCAAATGAACACTGTGAAAAGATAGCAGGGAATAGAGAGTGGCATTCCATTAGGAGATTATCTTACAGAAAAAGTCACGAGGAACCTGGAAATAGTGATGGTAATAGTCTTTGAAACTTTTCTTTTTTACAGTGTACAATATTTTCCTTATGTTATTCTTATTGTTTCCTCTAAGCATTCTTTAGTGAAGACTGGACATAAATTACTAGTCTTATGTGGAGATGAGGAACTGAAGTACATGTTGCCAAGGGATTTACTCAGGTCTTCAAATTAGCAATCCAAATCAAAAACTTGCACAGAAGGCCCGGTGTATGTCTGTCAATCTCTGATGGATTGTGTAGCCTCTGAATGTAGAAAAGAAAAGGAAAAGGAAATAAAAAGAAGGAAAGAAAAAGGAAGGGAGGGAAGAAAGAAAATAGGGAAACAAAGAAAGAGATAAAGAGAAAAAATGAGCTAATTATATTATTAAATGTTCCAAATGCTGAACATTATTCCATGTTCCAGCTGCTGAAAGGATTCTGAGGCCAATAGCACAACTGAAAACTGCTGTTGCAGTGTTCATTTTCATTTTAGTTCAGCAGGATAGGTTCATTCTGTTTCTGGTTATCTACTGAAGCTTTGCAAGTATAGGTATTTCATATAGGCTTTAAATAAATATGACTTGTAATAACTAATTTTTCTATATATGCTTTAAAGATTACTAGTGAAGCAAAGCATTTAACACAGTATGTGATGTTAATGTTATAGATGCGATTTAGTATTTCCCTGAAGTAAATCACTGAGGGTGATTTCCACCCAAAATTCTTGACAATTCTGGGATGCATAATGGCAATTCAGATTGAACATCAGTTAAAAGAGTCTTGCGTTATACTCTTACTAAAATAAACCTTAGATGGCACAACCTAAGTAATAAAAATCTAGGTTTAGAGTAACTATCAGATTAATGGCTTATGAATGTTAAAACTTCATGGTTTTCATTCTCTTCAGAATGAATATAGAAAAAGTAGACAGAAGTTGGCCTTTATCTTTGACAAGAGATCTTATATATTACCTTCCATTATTAACATTTAAAATACTTATGTTCTCCTATTTTTAAACTAGATACTATAATGCAAACACCTGTACTTTTGAACAGCTATATTGTAGGGCTTAAAAATATTTATCACATTCTCAGTACATCAGATGAGGATGCTATGTGATGTTTACAATTTTTAAATAACACCATGTACTAAAGCTCTGGCCATTTGCTTGATTCCAAGTGTCTTTGTAAATCTACGTGAAATATAAGATCACATGCCATCCTTATCGTGTATCAGATGTGGAGAAAATACTGCACACTGAGGAAATACTGCTCTCCACTTCCTATACTTACAAATAAAAGTTTTCAGGAGCACAGCAAACATTCCTTCATGTATGTATCATTTGTAGCTGCTGTTCCTCTACAAAGCAGAGTGGAATAGTGGTGATAGAGATGATATGGAGCTCAAAGCCTGAACTTTTTACTATTTGACCATTTACAGAAAAGGTTCCCAGCCTAAGTCTTATGTTTTCACTACTATTTACCATTTCCGACCTTTGTTCAAGGTTTTCATTGTATTTAAAATATTTTCATCCTTCAAGAAAAGCAAATACATAAACGAACCTCCTGAAATAGAAAGCAAAGCATGGTACTTTCTCCTTTGTGTTGTTTTCTACTATACACATGACTAATGATTCAATAGTTCACTTTTTGAGCACTCCTTCTATGTTAGAGTCCATGATAGGTACGTTACATATATTCTTTTTTATCCTCAAGCTAGAATGAGATAAGCAGAAAACAAAATCTACTTTCATGTGGTAAAGTAGTAAAAAATAATATAGGCCCACCTAGAAAAATATTTTTTCTCTTTATAGAAGACAATAAGAACATATTTATATATGTCTTCTATTTTATATGTGCAAGCATTACTCATATCTATCTATATATATATATAGATATATAGAATTGCAATGCTCCAATTCTTGCCTAGATATGGTTTTGTACCCTTATTTCAGTACTCTACAGGGCATTAACATTAACCTGTTTCCCAAAGCCAGAAGTACAGGTTATTATTTTAACTGCATTTCCCAAACACCTCTCATATCATATTATCTTTCATGTCTTATTAATTTTATCTTTTAAAGCTTTTTTTCCCCCCCACTTCAACTACTGCCATTGCTCAGATGCTAGGGAAGGCTTATGGATTTCCATAGCATTTGTTGTTGGTCGTGGTGGTGTTTGATCTAGTCTTATTCTCCCATCAATACTATGGGTACAGCAACCACTTCCCTTTTGGGAGATGTTCTCTTTCTCTCTCCTCTTATTTTCACACTTTGAAGTTCATTTGAGAGCTGCTATCTTCCTACATAACTTTGTCTTCCTGGCCTCAGTAATTGGACAAGAAATGAGAAAAGGACCCAATCTGAAGCTGTCACAGTGTGCTAAATCCTTACTCATCACAGGAGCTTGAAGAGTGGTCATGGAACAATGTAAGATTCTTTCTTTTTAACTTTCTGACCTGACTTGAGTTATCCCCAACTGGCAAAGTTAGCGAGACACTGGACAAGACTCTGTTGTCAACATTGATTCCGGCCTTTGGAAAAAAGGTCTGCAGTAAGACCACCTGAAGCTTGCATGTAGAGACTAGCAGAAGTAATGCATTTGATTATCTAAGTTCCCTCCCACATCAGCCCTGCCTTATTTCTTCTTTTCTCGAAGTTTGATTATAAGGGTGTAAAATATTCCCATCATTTGCTTAAACTATCTCAAATTTTAAATAGTTTTTCATAATAGAAAATAAGGGAAGAGAACTAGCTTCTATTCAAATTTGGTTTGTATAACTTGCACCTGAAAGGATTCAAATTTATATTTTCTTCATTATTGCTCTGAATTTGCATAAATCCACCCTAAATGTTGTTGTTAAGGTTTTCTATCTGATTTCCTATTGAAATATTCAATGCTGCATTAAAATTGTCAGATAAAGTTATATTCTGTGGTTTATAGACTTTCCAATATTTCACCTTATTTTCAGCCACTTTTGCCTGAACATTTTACAGGTTGTAGTTTCCAAAATACATTATGCTATTTTATACCAGTTTTTCTAAATTAAAATACCTATTTTTTTTTTTACCTTTTTAAAACTAATTCCTACTCATCCTCCAAAACTCAGTTCAGTGTCCACTTCTCTAGGAAGATTCTCATGACCTTCCCTATTTTAAGTCGCGCTACATACCTCCTAATATGTGTATGTGTTCCATAGGAAACTGTACATATATGTACATATATGCATATATGCTGGCTGCATCAGTTAGAATGCCACTTAATTCTAGTATCTCCCCATGACTTATTCATCTTCGGCATGATAGCCTGAACTTGAGACTGAGATGACATTTATTCTGCTTATTGAAGTAAACTGAGTGTGTGTAAGTGTCCCCAAGGATACTGTTCTAAAATTCAGCTTCTGATGTTTCATTTTTTTACATGCTGGTTTAGTAGGTGCGGGTTGGAATTCAAGAATAGATATTTTCTACAAGTACGATAAAGTACTTGTTCTGAAGGTTATTATTTACAATATTAAAAAGAGAATGATAAAATAGATCATGCAACTGAAATCTTCTCTTAACCATCAAACTGGGCCACATTATGACACAAAATAAGGAACAGAACCACTTTTAATTGGAAATCATGCTATGTAAATTTACCAGGCTAAATTACATCTTTCACTGTAGAATATGTTTCTGATATTAAAAGTTGTTCATTATATGAGTTCAAATTGTTTTATTACATTTATGAAAATCTAAGCACATAGATGTATCAAAAAAGTAATTTAGAAAAATCCCAAAGTGAGAGTATTGACATTGATAACTTGAGTAAATATATCTTTTCTCACATAACACCAAGATATTTCATTAACCAATTAACCGTTTTCTTGGGAAAAATAAGTTTTTTTACTTATATGTGTATCTATTTAACATATCTAAACAGCAAATTATACTTTTGGTGAAGATATATGGAACTTGCTAAAATATAAATTTTATTTCTCAGAAGTTCATAAAGTTCAAATTCAAGAGGGAAGTGATACATATACAGAAGATTAACTTAATTAACCTGTCCAAGCACGAAGTCTTGTTAAACCTTGACATAAAAGTAAATCAATGAACAAGTAGAACACAGAGGATGTTTAGGACAGATAACTTACTCCATATACCGTAATGGTGAATCCATGTCATTATAAATTTGTCTAAATCCATACAATGTATAACAACAAAAGTGAATCCTAATGTAAAGTATGAACTTTGGGTGATCATGCTTCATCAGTATAGGTTCGTCAATAATAGTAAAGATAACGATCTGGTGAAGGATGTTGACGACGGAGAGTTTATGCATTTGTGGGGGCCAGGAATGTATAGGAAACTCTGTACCTTCCACTCAATTTTCTGTTAACCTAAAACTGCTCTAAAAATAAAGTCTACTAAAAAAAAAAAAAGAAACAGATTTTTTGGCTTTTTTATTTCTGTAATAATGCTATTATACTCAACCCAAAAAACAGGGTACATATTTGGTTTAAGAAGGACTTGGTGATAAGTACACTGCATGTAGTCAAAACTTAGTGGTAGTAAATTAACTTTTAAAAATCTTAATTATAATAAATTCAATGTTATAGAAATACATTTGCTAAACTTTTATTTCCTTTGGTGAGCAATTTTTATAGTTGACAGAATTAGCTAGATGTATTGTAAATTATGTGTTTGATATGTTGTCAAACATTATCACAGGTCTTCTAACATAATATTAGTCACAACACTTACAATTTAAAAGAGAATTTTTAGTAATACTTTGTCCGTAAACTAGAGTACACACATCCTATGTTGAAGGCACAGACATGACCCAGAAAACACATGTTGATATATTTCTGGAGCTAAGGCCTAGAGTTTAGGTGGCAATTACATATCTAAAATATCTTTGGTCTGACCTTGTCAAGACTGATCCAGAAAAGTCAATCTTCCTCTGGAGCAAATATCTTAAAACCACAGATCAGAAAATACTTTACATTCATATAGGCTTAGATTTAAATATTACCTCTATTAATTACTAGCTGATTAATTAACCTCCTCAGGCTTTTCCCATCTGAAAATAATATTTGCTTTCTTGATGAGATCTTGCAAACGTCACATACATCTAGTATAAAACATGGCCCAAAGCCCTGCAAATACTAGACACAGTCAGAGTAACCCTAGTTGTTTTTTTTTTTCTATCTTAGTAATCCACTATACATTAACATAGCTAAAAAAAAAGTAAGAAATGTTATAAGAATTATTACATGTATCTTTATAACTTGTTTTTGAATTCACTTGTCTTTTAGAGTCATGAATCACCTAATATGATTGCAGCTGTTTCATTTCACTCTGCTGTAAGATATATTATAATCAATCAAATTGACAACCTGAACTCTGTCTTGTTGTTCTTTGGGCCTGAAATCCACCTGGTGTCCTGTTGGCATTAAAGCTGTCATGCTAGATACCCATAAAAACTGTTCAACTAAAAGCTATAAAAGATAGCCGCAATGTTGATGCCTCTAAGAAAACTGTGTGCCTCCATTTAGCTATTTTGTTTTGTTTTGTTTTTGTATTCGGTCCAGTTTCTTGTTGTTATCTACTGGAGGTTGGGTCTGATAGGATTTCACTCATATGTATTACAAGCGCAACTTTAGTGAAATTGTAAAGATAATTTAAAATACACACATATTGTTTGGAAAAATTAATTGATGTTATCTGAGAAAAACTGAATTTTAAAATCACTGCTGCATCTGATGAGAATAAACAATTACCATCGCTTCTACAATTTCAAATAAAGAATAAAAAGATAAATAAGATGGATGGTTGAAAAAATAAAATAAACCCTCTGCATCTAATTAATGATGTTAAAACATGACAGGTACACTGAAAGCCCAAACTTCACCACTATACAATTCATCCATGTTACTAAAAGCCAATTGTATCCCTAACGCTATTGAAATTTTTTTAAATGTTGGTATAAGCTATTTTTCTTTCAAGAAGTTCTTGGAAAATATTAAAATTCCATTTTGTTATAGTTTGATGTATTTTAATAGCAAACTTACAAGAACAGCACAGAAGACAGACAACATTAAAAACATGTACTTGCATTTAGGACAGCTCAGTCAGAAAAGTATAGTGAATGGTTGGAATTCATTGTATGATAAAAATGCTACAAACCCCGTTTTGTTGCTGCCAATAAAAAATTTACTTAAAAAAAATTCAAATCCTGGAATTGTTCAGAAAAATGTAACAGGTTTATTTATAATTATTATAAAGTTGAAACACTGAAACTTGTTCACTAAAATATTTTGACTTGCATCAATGTTTTATGCCTCTGCATTTATATTAAAAATTCACACACAAATGAAAATGGAAAAATTGCCAATATGTGATTTCTGTCCCCTATTTTTCCACTCACCTTTTGACCCTACGGGAAAAAATATCTAACATTCAGAACTACCAAAAAGAGGAAGATGATTATTATTATTATTATTATTATTATTTATTTTTTTAGAATGCAATGTTTCCCTTCATAACAGGTACTTAAGCACATTCTCCACGTGTGTGGTGTGCTAGCTGATTGTCTTTTGGTGCAATTGTTACACATGTGGCATGGATAAATAGCACACAGGTTTGTATCTTCAAAAAGGCTAACCAGATACACTTCAATTGCCTCCTGCAAAACACCAATAGCTGGGCTCTGGAAGGGTAGATCTGTTTTAAAGCTCTGAGCTCCTGAGCTATTTCTTCCAGCACTATATGGTTTGGCTGTGTCCCCACCCAAATCTCATCTTGAATTGTAGCTCCCACAATTCCCTCAGTTGTGGGAGGGACCCAGTGGGAGATAATGGAATCCTGGGGGCAGCTTCCACCATACTGTTCTCTTGTAGTGAATGAGTTTTAGGAGACCTGATGGTTTTATATGGGGTTTGTTTGTTTTTGTTTTTGTTTTGTTTAGGCTGGGGTGCAATAGTCCAATCTTGGCTCACTGCAACCTCTGCCTCCCAGGTTCAAGCAATTCTCCTGTCTCAACCTCACAAGTAGCTGGGATTATAGGCGCCCACCACTACATCTGACTAATTTTGTATTTTTAGTAGAGGTGGAGTTTCTCCATGTTGATCAGGTTAGTCTTCAACTCCTGACCTCAGGTGATCCACCTGCCTCGGCCTCCCAAAGTGCTGGGATTACAGGCGTGAGCCACCACACCCAACACAGGTTATATATCCTCTTAAAATACATTTGTTAACTTTTTAAGACTTTTTATTTTTCTGTTTAGGATCTGTTTATGATGTTTTATTTAAATGTGCTGTACATTTTGGAATTTTAGCAAATATTATTACAGTTCTCCTCTTCAACTATAAGTGGACATTATTTGGAAGTTTTGGAAACAGAAATTAAAATACCATCAATTACTTTGTCAGTTAATAGATTATGAATTACTTAGTCAGTTAATAGATTATGAAGGTTTTTGCTTGCTGTTCTTTCCATTTTACCTACTGTTTATTTTGAACTCTGGCGTTTTTTTTGTAGTCAAGTGTTTAATTTTCACTCCATCCTAAAAAATGAAATAATTTTGTGTGTCTATGCCTTTTTTTCTAAATAATTGCATTTTTATTATTTTTAAATTCTCCCATAGGCACTCCAGATTATTATGACCAGACTTGAAAGTAGACGTAGAAATAATTTTCCATTTGTAAGAAGTTCAGCAATTTTATGAGTGTGAGTACATACAATTCTTTAAGAAAATATAATAACAAAATGCACCCAGTACATTTTTAATCATAGAGATCATTACAAATATAAAATTTGGACAATTTGGAGGCCTGCAAAAATATTGGCTCCAATCGATTATATTTTGTACATAGTAGGTATCTGATTGTTCCACTAGCAACTAAAGTAAGAGCCTGTGCTTTTGATTAGATCCTTTTAAATATCTTTGACGCAGCTCAATAATTAAGCAAAAATAAGCTTATGGACTATATTGACTGCTAGATTCTTTGCAAAAAAAATCTTCATTTTATCACACCAATTAGCCCTATATTTTACATTATTTATGATTAACATTTAAACTAAGTATGACATTTGATAAGAACTACAACTTCTTGTATAGGTAGCTGTACCTCTCTTCCACATCTTGACATAGTTTGATGCTTTACTAATTGTGAAAGTACATACTAACATTCAACTTATTTCTTAAATTATCTACTTCAAAAGGTTTAAGTAAGTACCCCATTTGGTATTTGGTAATGATATAGTAGTGAAGTCTTTCCAGGATAATACTTATTTATATGTAGCAGCCCTATCAAGAAATGTCTAAGTATGTGAAAATGGTCTGCTAGAATTCTCTTTCTTATTCTTACATATGTAAGAGTTCTGTGGAATGAACACTTGTAGTATTGGGAATTGTCCTTAGAAGTAGAATCATAGTTGGTAACTTTAATTGACATATTTTAGTCATCTTCCATTCAAGAGGAATAATTTAAAGACATTTTCACTTTCTATTGTGAAGAAGCAGAATCCTAAATAATAGTATCTTAGTAGTAATACTTACAAAAATCTCAGAAATATTTTAGAAATCTCAGTGACATTTTCAGAAAAGTATTTCAAGATATCCTATTTGGGTGAGTGGGTTAGTATTCTGTTTAGTTGAATATAGAAGGGATTTTATCAGTACAATAACTTCTTGTATTAGGAAATTAACCTGGCTTGTAGAGCCTTCAATATTTTGGAATTTAAAAAGAGTAAAGGAAACAATTACATGGATTTAGGAAAACTTAACTGCTATGACTTTCTGTTACCAACAGATACTTTACAAATTTTCAGTGTTCCATGTGTGTTCGCATGATTTATGGGCAGTATTTCCTCTTAGCAATTAGGTTACTGTACACTGTATTAAATTTCAAAGTTAAAAACAGTGGTAGTTGACACAGTTATTTTGAATTCATGAACGATGATTCATGAGAACAGTATAATAAGTTTAGCTTCAACTATATTCTATAGATATGAGTAAATGAGATATAGTCTATATTGGGATGCTCATGTGTGGCTTTGAGATCCTCATTATTAAGTAGTTTCTTTTGCTCAAACATGTACTCAAGTGTAGTCTCTAAACACACAGCCTTTATCAATTGTTGTCTACAGAAGTTACTATTTTTCAAATATTAACTATGCAATAAGACTACAAATATTTGTGTATAGGTATATACATACAGAGTTTTATAGACTACATAGAATTTAAATAATGTATATAGTTTTTATGTATATATATCTCTCATATTATATATTTACTATGTAAGTAAAATTAAATTAAATTTTAGAACCATTTTATATTTACAGAAAAATTACAAAACTTATAAAATTACAGATAGTAATAAAAATTCCCATATACCTTACCCTAGTGTTCTCTATTGTTGACATATTTTATTATATGGTATATTTGTTATAATTAATGAACTAATATTGATAAAAAATTATTACTTAAAAGTCTGTATTAGTCTGTTTTCATGCTGCTAATAAAGACATACCTGAGACTGTGAAGAAAAAGAGATTTAATTGGACTTACAGTTTCACATGACTGGGGAGGTTTCAGAATCATGGCAGGAGGCAAAAGGTGCTTCTTACATGGCGGCAAGAGAAAATGAGAGAAGATGCAAGAGTGGAAACACCTGATAAAACCATTAGATCTTGTGAGACTTATTCACTACCATGAGAACAGCATGGGAGAAACTGACACCATGATTCAAATTCTCACTAGGTCTCTCACACAGCACATGGGAATTATGGGAGTACATTTCAAGATGAGATTTGGGTGGGGACACAGAGCCAACCCATATCAAATTCCATTATTTTTTCTGATTTTCTCGTTTTTTACCTAAGATTCTTTTTGTATTCCAAGATCCCATCCTGGACACTATCACATATAATTATTATATTTCCTTAGGCTTCACTTAACATGTTATAGTTTCTCACATGTTCCCTGTTTTTGATGACCTTGACAGTTTTGTGGACTACTCCTCAGGAATTTTAAACAATGTTCCTTTACTGAAATTTGCCTGGTGTTTTTCTCATAATTAGAGTAGAGTTGTGGGTTTTCAGAGGATGAACAGAGGTAAAGTGCCATTTCCATTGCACTATAGCAAGCTTATATACTTTCAACACGACTTATGACGGTTGATATTGATTTGATTACCTAGCTGAGGTAGTGTTTGTCTAAGTAAAATTATCTTTGTTTTTTGTTTTTTGTTTTTTGTTTTCTACTTTTGAGACGGAGTCTTGCTCTGGCCAGGCTGGAGTGCTGTGGTGCGATCTTGGCTCACTGCAAGCTCTGCCTCCCAGGTTCACGCCATTCTCCTGCCTCAGCCTCCTGAGTAGCTGGGACTACAGGTACCTGCCACCACTCCCAGCTAATATTTTGTATTTTGTTTAGTAGAGACAGGGTCTCACCGTGTTAGCCAGGATGGTCTTAATCTGCTGACCTCGTGATCTGCCCGCCTCTGACTCAAAAATGTTGGGATTACAAGCATGAGCCACCACACCCACCCTAAAATGCTCTTTTTTCCTCATAATTCCATACCATACTATTTGGGAAGAAGTCACTATATGCAGTCCACATTTAAATAGTGGAGAGTTATGTTTAACCTCTTTGAGGGTGAAGTTTCTACATAAATTATTTGAAATTCTGCATAAGAATTTCTCTATTTGTTTATTTATCAAACATTTATTTATACCAGTGTAGAATTAAAAAAATGTATTTTATACTGTGGATTATAACTCAATACTTAACGTATTGTCTTGTTCAAATTGTCGGGCTTTTACTACTGGTAATTTTTCCATCATCTTTTGTGTCTCTCTTAAGTAGAACCCCATTCATACATTTTTATTATTTTTTAAAAACTATCTTTTTTTTATACTTCATGACACTCCAGTCTTACACATTCTCTGTCCTATCTTAGATTTAGCCATTTCTCCAAAGAGCTCTGATTTATTTCACTGAAGAATAGTATTAGAAACCAACGTCAAAGTACTGGGTATGCTTTCTGCTACTAGGATGTCATTGCTTCTAGACCCTTGCCACTGACACAGAAAAGAAAAATATGTGTGCATATCAGAGTTTGTACATATACATACTTAAAAATATTTCTATGCATAACCATTTGTACCTATATTAAGTTAAACATGAGCTCATACTTATGTCACTAGGTCTAATACATCACCACATAAATCATTCTAGTTGTCTTTCTTCACTTATTTGTAAACACCCACCCCAATATTTAGAAATCTGGTTTTGTTTTATCTATTTACTTAATTGTTCAAGTCCAATCTCCATGTATACCAGTTCAAGCATTGTTAACCTATTCCCTCTTGGGCAACAGCTTTATAAACCAGTTTCTTTTGCCATTCATTTTATAGATTCCACACATTTCCAGTGTCACTTAGTTCAGCACCTTTTTCTCTACCCCTTTTAGTGAGGTTGTCTCATATATTTACAATACAATGAAATTGTTTTGTTATATTCTGCATTTCAACTCAGGATTCCTAAGACCTCCTAATTTTTTGAAAATGTCATACATTAAGTGTTACTATTTTTGCTATAAAGCTAAATGGATTTTGACTTATGTATAATGTAACATAGGCAAAATTATAGTATCATATACAATAGTTTCATTTTCCTAAAAATTCCATTTGCTTTACCTATTTGAATGTTTTTTTCCCCATTTCCAAAACCACTAGGAGCCACTGATTTTTTTTATTACCTCTAAAGCATTGCTTTTTCAAATAGGTCATGTAATTGGAACCATACAATACATAATATTTTAGGTTGTAATATTTCAGTTGAAAACATATTTAAGATTTACCCATATCTTTTTGTGGCTTGATAATTTCCTTCTTTTTATTGTTAAATAATATTTCATTGTATAGATATGTCACTATCTGTGATATCTTGGTCACTTCAGGTTTTTTGGTGATTATGTATGAAGTTATTATAAAAGTTTGTGTTATCAGTTTTTGTGTGGACATGTTTTTAAATCTGTTGGGTAAATCAGGAATACAATTTCTAGATTGTGTGGTAAGACTATGTTTAGCTTTGTAAGAAATTTCAAAAATGTCTTCCAAAGTGGTTATGCCATTTCCATTCTCGTTAACAATGGAGAGCTCCTGAGGTTCTGCATCCTAGTCATCAACTGGTATTTTAAATATTTGAAATTTTAGCCATCCTAATAGGTATGTAGTGACAACTTATTTTAATTTACAATAACTTAAGAACAAATAATGTTGAGCGTCTTTTCCTATGCTTATTTTCCATTTATATATATTATTTGTTGAAGTGTCTGTCCAGATCTTTTACATTTTTTGGGGGGGGTGGGATACGGAATCTCACTCTGTCGCCCAGGCTGGAGTGCAGTGGTGCAATCTCAGCTCACTGCAACCTCCAGTTCCTGGGTTCAAGGGATTCTCCTGCCTCAGCCTCCTGAGTGCCTGAGATTACAGGCGCTTGCTACCACGCCCGGCTAATTTTTGTATTTTTAGTAGAGGTGGAGTTTCACCATGTTGGTCAGGCTGGTCTCGAACTCCTGACCTCAGGTGATCCGCCCACCTCGGCCTCCCAAAATGCTGGGATTACAGGTGTGAGCCACCATGCCCAGCCCTCTTTTGCACGTTTTCAAATTCGATTATTTTCTTATGATTGAGTGTTAAGTGGTCTTTGTATATTTTAGATGCAAGCTGTTTACCATATATGTGTTTTCCAAATATTTTCTCCCAGACTTTGGTTTGTCTTTTTGTCTTCCTAACAGTGTCTTTCAAGGAGCAGAGGTTTTCAATTTTAACAAAGTCCCATTTATTAATTTTTTTCTTTCATGGGTAGTGTTTTTAGTTAGTGTTGTGACTAAAAACTCAACTATAATGCAGAAGTCACTTAGATTTTCTTCTGTTTTTCTTTTAGAAATTTTTTAGTTTTGTGTTTTACATTACATGTAATATGTATTTTGAGCTAAGATTTCTGAAAATTGCAAGGTTATGTGTCTATGTTCATTTTTTTTTGTGTATGTCTATTTTCCTGTTATTATCTTCTAAAAAGATTATTCTTTCTACTTGGAATTGCCATTGCTACTTTGTCTAAGATCATTTGACTATATTTTTTCATGGATCTATTTCTTGGCACTATATTTTGTTTTACTAACCTCTGTTCCTATTCTTTTGGAAAAAGCACACTTTCTTAAGTATTGTAGCTTTATACTAAGGCTAAATGTCAGTGTGAATCCTCTAAATGTGTTTCTTTTTCATCGTGTTGGCTATTTGAGGTCTTTTGCCTTTCCATATAATGTTTTAAATCAGTATTTTTATATCTCCAAAATAGATTGTATGGTTTTAATTGAGTTTCATAAAATCTATAGATCAAATTGTGACAAATTGACATCTTAAACTATTAAGTATTCTAATGAATGATATGGAATATTTTTCCAATTATTTAAAACATTTTTGAAATCTTTCATTGAGGTTTATTATATTTCACATAGAGAAAATTTTCTTATATTGTTTTATTTTTACCTAAATATTTCATTTTTGGTGTCAGTATAAATGGTATTTTTAAATTCTAAATTTAAGTTTTTATTGCCAGTATGTAGAATGCAAACTGACTTTTTTGTTGTTACTAAAAATTTGTTTTATTTTTTAAATTTGTTTGGGTACATAGCAGTGGGTATATATTTATGGGATGCATGAGATGTTTCAATACATGCATACAATGTGTAATAGTCACATCAGGGTAAATGGGATACTCATCACCTCAAGCATTTATCTTGTGTTACAAACAATCAAATTTTAATTATTTTAAAACATACAATTTATTATTCACTCTTGTCACCCTGTGTGCTATCAAATACTAGATGTTATTCATTCTAAATACTTTTTGTACGTGTTAACCATTCCCATTTCCTTTCCACTCCCTCTACTACCCTTTCCAGCCTCTGGTAACCATCCTTCTGCTGTCTATCTCCATGAGTTCAATTGCTTTAATTTTTACATCAACAAATAAGTGAGAACATGTAAAATTTGTCTTTCCGTGCCCGGCTTATTTCACTTAACATAATGACATGCAGTTTCATCCATGTTGTTGCAAATGATAGAATCTGATTGTTTTTGGTGGTTGAATAGTACTCCATTGTATACGTACCACATTTTCTTTATCCTTCATCTGTTGATGGACACTTCTGTTGCTTCCAAATCTTGGCTATTGTGAATAGTGTTGCAGTAAACAAAGGAATACAGATCTCTTTCATATAGTGATTTTCTGTTTGGGGGCTATATACTTAGCAGTGGGATTGGTGGATCACATGGTAGCTCTACTTTTAGTTTTCTGAGGAACCGCCAAACTGTTATCCATAGTGGTTATACTAATTTACATTCCCACCAACAATGTAGGAGGATTCCCCTTTCTCCTCATCCTCACCAGCATTTGTTATGTCCTGTCTTTTGGATAACAGCCATTTTAACTGGGGTGAGATTACATCTTATTATGGTTTTGATTTTCATTTATCTGATGACCAATGATATTGTGCACCTTTTCATATACCTGTTTGCACTTTGCCTGTCTTCTTAATTTCTATTCAGATCTTTTGTCCATTTTAAATCAGATTATTAGATTTCTTCCTATACAGTTGTTTGAGCTCCTTTTCCTTGTATATTCTGGTTACTAATTCCTTTTCAGATGGTTGGTTTGCAAATATTTTCTCCCATAGAGTAGGTTGTGTCTTTATTTTGTTGTTTCCTTTTTTGTACAGATGCTTTTTAGCTAAATGTGATCCATTTGTTCATTTTTGCCTTAGTTACCTGTGCTTATGGGGTATTACCCAAGAAATATTTGGCCAATGCAATGTCCTGGAGAGTTTCCCCAATTTTTCTTGTAGTAGTTCCATAGTTTGAAGTTTTAGGTTTAATTCTTTAATTTATTTTGATTTTATTTTTGTATATTGTGAGAGATGTGGGTCTAGTTCCATTCTTTTCATATGGATACTCAGTTTTCTCAGCACAATTTACTGAAGAGACTGCCCTTTTCCCAATATGTGTTCTTGATACCCTGTTCAAAACTGAGTTAAGTAGAGATATATGAATTTATTTCTGGGTTCTCTTTCTGTTCCATTGGTCTATATGTCTATTTTATGTTAATGCAATGCCATTTTGGTTGCTATAGCTCTGTAGTACAATTTAAAGTCCAGTAATGTGAATCTTCCAGTTTTGCTCCTTTTGCTTAGGATAGCTTTGGCTCTTCTGGGTCTTTCATGGTTCCATGTAAATTTAAGGAAGTTTTTTCTGTTTCTGTAAAATATGTCATTGGTATTTTGATAGGGATTGCGTTGAATCTGTAGATTGCTTTGGGTAGTATGGACATTTTAACAATATTGGTTCTTAAAATCCATAAACATGGAATATCTATCCTTTTGTGTATTAGTGTCCTCTTCAATTTCTTGCATCAATGTTTTATAGTTCTCATTGTAGAGATATTTTACTTTGGTTAATTCCTAGGTATTTTATTGTGTTTGTAGGTACTGTAAATATAATTACTTTCTCAACTTCTTGTTCAGATTGTTTACTGTTGGCATATAGAAATGGGAAATATTTGGCAGAAATGCCAAATTGTTTACTGCTGGCATTTTTGTATGTTAATTTTGTATCCTGCAATTTTACTTAATTTGTTTATCAATTCTAATAGTTTTCTTGTGGTGTCTTGTGTTTTTTTCAAATGTAAGATCATATTGTTTGCAAACAAGGATAATTTTTCTTCCCTTCTAATTTGGATGTCATTTATTTCTTTCTCCTGTCCAATTTGCTCCAGCTAAGATTTCCAGTACTATGTTCAATAACAGTAGTGGAAGTGGTCATCTTTGTTGCATTCCAAATCTTAGTGGTAAGCTCTTCAGTTTTTCCCCATTCAGTGTAATACTAGGTATGGGTTTGTCTTATGTGGTTTTGATTATGTTGAGGTAAGTTATTTCGATACCCTGTCTTTTTAGGGTGTTTATCTTGAAGAGATGTTGAATTTTATCAGATTTTTTCAGCATTAATTGAAGCAATAATATGGTTTAGATCCTTGATTCTATTAATTTGATATATCACATTGATTTATTTGTGTATGTTGAACCATCCTTGGGAAAAGTTCCACTTGGTCATGGTGAATGATCTTTTTAATATGTTGTTGACATCAGTTTGCTAATATTTTGTTGAAGGTTTATGTGTCATTATTAATCGATGATTTGACCTGTAGTTTTCTTTTTTGGATGAGTCTTTGTCTGGTTTTGGTATCAGGGTAGTAGTGGCTTTATAGAATGAGATTGGAAATATTCCCTCCTCTTCTATTTTTTTGGAATAGTTTGAGTATGACTGGTATTAGTTCTTCTTTATATGTTTTGTAGAATTCAGCGGTGAAGCCATCAAGTCCTGGGCTTTTCTTCAGTGTAAGACTTTTAATTATCACTTTGATCTAATTACATTGCATTAGTTGGTTCAGGGTTTGTATTACTTCATGGTTCAATCTAGGCACATTGCAGGTGGTGTCTAGGAATTTATCTGTGATTTTATTTATTTGGGTCCTTTCTCTCTCTCTCTTTTTTTTTCTTAGTCTGGCTACAGGTTTGTCAATTTTACTTATCTTTTCAAAAGACCAACTTTTTGTTCCATTGATCTTTTGTATTGTTTTTTAAATTTGTTTCATTTATTTGTTTTCATGTTTATATATTTTTTTCCACTTATTTCAAGTATGGTGTTCTTTTGACTTACTAGTTTTTGTAAGATTCCCCATTTGGTTGTTTATTACAAATTTTTCTTATTTTTTTGATATAGAAACAGCTATAAACTTCCCTCTTAAGGCCATTTCACTGTATCCCATACATTTTGATATGTTGTGTTTCCATTGTCATTTGTTTCAATAAATTTTTCAGTTTCCTTAATTTCTTGATTGATCCACTGATCATTCAGCGCATACTGTTTAATTTCCATGTTTTTATATAGTCTCCAAAATTCCTCTTGGTATGATTTCCAGTATCTTTCATTCTGGTCAGAGAAGATGCTTGATATTATTTTAGTTTTATTCGTGGAATGTTTTAAGACTTGCTCTTTAACTTAACATATGACTTATCCTTGACAGTGACAGTCATTTATATACTGAGGAGAAGAATATGTATTTTGTAGTTGTTAGAGTTGTTAAGTTCAAAGTTTCTTCATTGATTTTCTGTCTGAAAGATCTGTTCAATGCTGAAAGTGGGGTGTTGAAGTCTATAGTTATTATTGTGTTGGGGCATATCTCTCTTTTTGGCTCTAATAATATTTGCTTTCTATATCTGGGTGCTCCAGTGTTGGATGCATATATATTTACAATTGTTATATTCTCTTGCTGGATTGACCCCTTTATCAGTATATATTGACATTCTTTGCCTCTTAGTTTTTATCTTGAAATATATTTCGTCTAATATAAGTATAGCTACTCCTGCTCTTTTGTTTCCATTGGCATGGAAAGTCTTTTCCATCCCTTTGTTTTCAGTTTGTGTGTTTCTTTATAGGTGTAATGTATTTCTTGTAGACAACAGATCATTGAGTCTTGTTTATAATCTATTCAGCCAGTCTATGTCTTTTGATTCGAGAGTTTTAGTCCATTGACAGTCAATGTTATTATTGATAAGTAGGGACTTAATCCTGCCATTTTGCTATTTGTTTTCTGGTTGTTTTATAACATTATCTTTTTTTCTTTCCTTCCTTCCTGTCTTCCTTTTAGTGAAAAGGATTTTCTCTGGTCGTATACCTGTCTTCCTTTTAGTGAAAAGGATTTTCTCTGGTCGTATACTTTAATTTTTTGATTTTATTTCTTTATGTATCTGTTGTTGGTTTTTCAATTTGAGATTACCATGAGGCTTGAAAATACTATCTTATAACTCATTATTTTTAAAAGATGACAACTTAACACTGATTGCATACACAAACAAAGATGAAAAAGAAAACAAACAAAATCTCTATGCTTTAACTTCATATCCCTGCATTTTAACTTTTTATTGTTTCTTTTTCATCTTATTGTACTATATCTTGAAATGTTGTTGTAGCTATTATTTTTGATTGATTCATCATTTAGTCTTTCTACTCAAGATAAGATCAGTTTACACACCACGGTTAAAGTGTTATAATATTCTATGTTTTTCTATGTACTTACTATTACCAGTGAGTTTTATACCATCAGATAATTTATTATTGCCCATTAACGTCCTTTTCTTTCTGACTGAAGTGCTTCCTTTAGTACTTCTTATAGGACAGGTTTGGTATTGAAATCCCTCAGCTTTTGTTTGTCTGAGGAAGTCCTTATTTCTTTCTAATGTTTGAAGGTTACTTTCACTGAATGTACTCTTCAATAGTAAAAGGTGTTTTTTCTTTTTTTTTTCCTTCAGCACTTTAAATATGTCATACTACTCTCTTGGTCTGTAAGGTTTCCACTGAAAAGTCCACTGCCAGATGTATTGGAGCCCCATTGTACATTATTTGTTTGTTTGTTTCTTGTTGCTTTTAGCATCCCTTCTTTATCGTTGGCCTTTGTGAATTTGATTATTTAATGCCTTCCAGCAGTCTTCTTTGGGTTAAATCTGTTTAGTGTCCTATAACTTTCTTGTACTTGAATATTGATATATTTCTCTAGGTTTGGCAAATTCTTTGTTATTAACCCTCTGAATAAACATTATACACCTATCTCTTTCTCTACCTCATCTTTAAGGCCAATAATTATTGAATTTTCCCTTTCAAGTCTATTTTCTAGATCTTGTAGGCATGCTTCACTGCTTTTTATTCATTTTTCTTTTGTCTCTTCTGACTGTGTATTTTCAAATAGCCTGTCTTCAAGGTCACAAATTCTTTCTTCTGCTTTGTCAATTCTGCTACTAATGATTCTGATGCATTCTTCAGTATGTCGATTGCATTTTTCAACTCCAAAATTTCTCCTTGATTCTTTTTATTTATTTTAATCTCTTCATTACATTTTTCTGATGGAATTCTGAATTCCTCCTCTGTGTTACCTTGAATTTTTTTGTTTCCACAAAGCAGCTATTTTGAATTGTCTCTCTGAAAGGTCACGTATCTGTTTCTCCAGGATTGTTTCTGGTGTCTTATTTAGTTCATTTGATGAGGTCATGTTTTCATGTTTTCCTGGATGGCCTTGATGCTTGTGGATTTTCCTTGGTGTCTGAGCATTGAATAGTTAGGTATTTATTGTAGCTCTTTGCAGTCTGGACTTGCCTGTACCCACCCTTCTTGGGAAGGCTTTTCAGGTATACAAAAGCACCTGGGTTTTGTGATCTAAACCATGTCTGCATTAGGAGGCACCCCAAGCTCAGTAACACTGTGGCTCCTGAGGCTCATAGAAGTATCACTTTTGTAGTCTTGAATAAGATCCAGAAGGATTCTCTGGATTACCAGGTGGAGATTCTTGTTCCCTTCCTTTACTTTCTCCCAAACAGATGGAGTGTCTCTCTGTGCTTAGCCACTTGGAGCTGGGAGTGGGGTGACACAAGCACCCCTGTGTTCACTACCACTGGCATTATGCTGGATCAGCCCTGAAGCAAGAATGGCACAGAGTTTTGTCCAAGGCTCACTATAACTACCTGGTTACTGCCTATGTTCTGTCAAGGCCCTAGAGGTCTACAAACAACCAGTGGCAAACCTAGCCAGATTTGTCCTTCCCTTCAGGGTAGTAAGTTCCCCCAGGCCATGGGTGAGTCCAGGAATGCTAGTGGGGAGCCAGGAACTGAAGTAAAAAATCTCAGAAATCAACTTGATGTTCGATTCTACTATATGCAGTAATTTTTAATAAGTTCTATTTGTGATATTATACCACATATTTCTGAAAACTAGTAAACATCCACTCATCAAATAGTTTTTAGGTACCAACTATAGGCCGGAATAATAATATGGATACATAGGCAAGTAAATCCTGTCTTCACAGAACTTATAATTATCTACAGGTGGCAGAACATGGAGAAAAACAAAAGTGAGACTTAAGGACTCCAAAAAACAGAGATGTTATGAATGTTTAGAGAAAAAGATGAGTTTTTCTTTAATTTCAGAATTAGTGATGACTTTTTGAACTATGTGGTATGTAGAGTGGATTTTAAAGAATACATAGAATGTGGGCATCTGGAATATGATGACAGAACCTGATAAACCGGCAAAAAAAAGGTGGTGGTATCTAGATATAAACAAGATATTTGATTTTGTAGAAGTCCTGGCTATATTAAGGAGAGAAAGTATTCATAGTTCTAAATTTTTAAATGATATAATTCATGTAGATGTCAGGGTGTGTAGTGTACAGAAAGATGCACAGCTTTTTGAGGAAGAAAGAGTTAGCTTTAAATGCAAGTTTTATCACTGATATTTGTATTATGTTGT
The DNA here is from genome assembly GCF_024542745.1 of Macaca thibetana thibetana. Lineage (NCBI taxonomy): Eukaryota > Metazoa > Chordata > Mammalia > Primates > Cercopithecidae > Macaca > Macaca thibetana. Next base: position 63,523,072 of record NC_065582.1, on the reverse strand, counting down.
AATAACCTGGTGAAGATTTTCTGAGTCCTATATTTCACCTGCAGAATGCAAACCATAACAAGTAATTCACTGGACTCCTTATGAGGATGTATTAGAAGGGGAATGTTTCAGAGTTAAAGTGAGGGTGATAACAAAAACAACGAAAAACCTTGGAGTTTGACAGAACAGTTATAAATTTGAGTTTCTTAAATTGTGAGCTGTGACCTTTGACAAATTAATATTACCAAGCTTCAATGTATTTATCATTAAAATAGCAATAACTATACTCTCTGAGGGGTATCAGGAGGATGTAATTCAATCATGGAACAAGCTGATACCCCAGAAATCATAGCTATTTTAGAAATTTAGACTTAGCAAAAAGAAAAAATATATATAAAACATAAAAATGTTCTGAACCATGAGATAACATGATCAAAGTTATATTTTAGGGAGATTTATTTGTTACAAGTATGCAGTTTATAACTAAAATAATGTAACAAATGAGGTAGAGGAAAGAGTAAGGTGACTAAGTCAATTTTTCAATTATAAGTAAAAGAAGATAAGTAACTAAATGTAGTTAGTGGTAAAGTACAACGAAGAACTAGATAGATATTGATGTTGCAAAAGCAATAAGACTTAATGGTTGTAGACTTTGCTCCAAAGGAAAAGTTAGAATTCACTTAAAGATATTGTACATAATTTTTCTAAAACTTGCTAGATTATTGAATAAATAAGAAAATCAGTAAAATAATTAGCTTTAAAAAGAAAATTCATGAATATATTAACTTTGTCATTATGTCTTAACAGGGAATGTTGGCAGAAATAAGAAAATAATCATGTGAAACATTTATCTTGAGGGTAAAGGGATAAATTTGGAGAAAAAAGAAAATGTTTTATTAGTATATATCTAAGAGTATGTAATATGGTTTGGCTGGGTTTCCACCCAAATTTCATCTTGAATTGTAGTTCCCATAATCCCATGTCATGGGAGGAACCTGGTGGGAGGTACTTGAATCATGGTTGAGGCGGAGTTACCTCCATGCTCTTCTCCTGATAGGGAGTTAGTTCTCACAAGATCTGGTGGTTTTGGCTGGGTGTGGTGGCTCATGCCTGTAATCCCAGCACTTTGGGAGGTCGAGGTGGGCAGATCACCTGCGGTCAGGAGTTTGAGACCATCCTGGCCAACATGGTAAAACCCCATCTCTACTAAAAATATAAAAATTAGCCGGGTGTGGTGGCAGGCACCTGTAATCCCAGCTACTTGGGAGGCTGAGGCATGAGAATTGCTTGAACCCAAGTGGCGGAGGTTGCAGTGAGCTGAGACTGTGCCATTGCACTCCAGCCTGGGCAACAAGAGCGAAACTGTCTCAAAATAAAAAAAGAAAAGAAAGAAAGAAAGTCATGTTTTCTTCCCCATCTGCCATTATTGTAAGTTTCCTGAGGACTCCCCAGCCATGCTGAACTATGAGTCAATTAAACCTCTTTCCTTAATAAATTACCAGTCACATGTATGACTTTATTAGCAGCATGAGAATACACTAATACAATATGGATATTGGTAATCTGATGTGCAGATTTAAAATGTTGAAAATGAATTATATCTTACTTGTAAAAGCTGATTTTTGAGTTTTCTCTGACCAACGTAGGGACACTTGTGTAGGCTGCAAGTTCCATACACATCAGAATTTTTTTTGTCTGTCTGATAGAGAATCCCACTCTCAAAGACTATAGGACTGGGGACAAACATCAATTTAATGATTATCTGAGCAAAAGTTTCTTTATTCACAACTAACATTCTTTATTCATATAAAATATGTTAACAGTCAAAGTCTAGCTAGCCTTCTTTAACCTTAAACAATTGGTTTTTAGAAATACATTATGACAAACAGGTTTAAGAAAATAGAAGAAGATATGGCAAATAAATGAGAAGATGAAGTCTTTCAACCAAGAATGGGAAACCAGTGAAGGAGAATCAAAAAAGGCATTCTAGTACTGAAACATCCAGAGTCTGAAATTACTAAAGAAATAATTAGAATGGTTAGTAAATTGGAAGAAAGATTATTGGAATATAATTATATTGAAGGCAAGAAAAAATAATAGGTAAACAAGAAAGAGCAATGGAGACAAGTGGGCCCTAAAGATTTGAAGTGTCACATTAGAGATGCCTTACATAATATCCAACACTAACAGAGTCATTGCCCAAACTGGTGTTTGCCAACCATATAATATCTGATATTTCAATTATGTGAGGTCTATGTATCATTTCTTTATATATGTAGTTAAGTGCAACTTTGGCAACATAAACTGTGAGGAGATAAGCTGTCATTGATCTAAGAATAGTTTTGAAATACCTTCACTGTTTGGCTATGTTTCTTTCTTTTTTTTTTTTCTTTTTGAGATGGAGTCTCACTCTGTCACCAGGCTGGAGTGCAATGGCACGATCTCGGCTCACTGCATCCTCTGCCTTCCAGGTTCAAGTGATTCTCCTGCCTCAGGCTCCTGAGTAGCTGGGACTACAGGCAAGTGCCGCCAGGCCCAGCTAATTTTTGTATTTTTAGTAGAAAGGGAGTTTCACCATTTTGGCCAGGATTGTCTCAATCTCTTGAACTCATGATCCACCTGCCTCAGCTTCCCAAAGTGCTGGGATTACAGGCGCAAGCCACCGCACACAACCGTTTGACTACCTTTCACAATATCCTATAAACTTCATCTTCATCATTGTATGGATATCATCAGTTGCAAAAATTGAAGTCAAATACTTGGGATTTACACCAATCTCCTCTAAGGCCAACTTGATCATGCCGGTAGGTTTCTGGTTTGACTTGCTCATGCTTGTTCCAAAAACAACGATTTAAAATAATGGCATATTACTATCAATAGAAATCTTCTGTTTAACAATGTGTTCTTACAGTTATTATTTTATGTAATCCATGAATATTTTGTGTTAAAATTAGAGACATTCATACATATATATGAAGAATTTGACGAACCCTATATAGAAAACTCTAGATTTAAATGCCAGGTACTAGATTGACCTTCTTAGCTCTCTATACACATCGGAAAAAAAAGGGTATTTGAACAAAACTTTTATTTTAGTAGAATGTAATAGATCATTCCAAATAAAAGATTTGATCAAAAGTTTTGCTAGAAAGATCCATTATTTCATTAGACATTACCACCTACAACCGTATGCAACAATTTGGTCTTTGACAAAAGAATGTTTATAGTTACTGCAGTATAAGTTAGGTATACTGTTCTGAAACAATGGAGTTGTTTAAGACCATTAATCAGTGAAACAAACCAAACAAAGCGTTTTGGAGTTATGTAGACATAGCTATAAGCATAGCCAAAGAATGAGGTCAATATGTGGTTACATTGTTTTCATGATGAAATATTTAATGTCACTCTATACAATCTACTTCAAAGGAATATATACTGATGTTGTATGCTAGTTATTAAAACAAACAGTAAATTCAGTTCTAGTTGTTTCTTCTTTCTTTATCTAATTTCCAATACAAATTTGAATTTCTTCATTTCCATGGCTTAACAGAAACTTATCTTTAGAGAACTAGAGCTAGAAATGTCTGAAACAAAAGCCTGTGGATCTGGTGGATAAGAAACAAAATAAAGTGAAAAAAAAAAAAAAATGAGTACCACTCTGATGACTGTTTTCTGTAAAATGTCTTTGAGTGATGAACATACTGCTAATGTGTGTCTGGAAACAGAAAGTAAATATAACTGAATCCTCAATGTCATCCTTTAGAAAGGAAAACAAACTATTTAGAAAGTGTAAAGTGAAGTAATGTTTAAGCTGCTTTGTCCAAGTAAGTGGCCTGGGCCAGGGAACATTTTCTTCAGGAAAAAAAAAAATGATTTATCATAGCAGAAAATTATTTGGTTTCCTTAGATTATTTTCCATTAAAAAAACAGATATTTAAAAAAAAAAACTTTACCCCCCGTTCTCCTTATCAGACTTCAGAGTCAGAGATGTACAAACAGTTTTCTTAGCTTTTTTATAATCATCTTTTCCTGAAGAAGAATGATAAATGCACACTTTCCTCAGTAGAATTTCTGAGTTATCATTGAAAAGTTAACTTAAAAAATATATTCATCAAAGATATATACTTATTTGTATATATCTGTAGACAAATTCTTGCACAGCCTTAGTAATAACTAATCTCCAATAGCTGAATATTTTTCTAGAGACTCTTTATAATCACCATCATCGTCAACAACTAAATATTTAATGATTTAAATTTAAATAATAGTATGTTTCCTCCCTTGACTAGACTGATGAGCAAGACAAGGTTTTCATCCTAATGCTGTGGGTACTTTGGGGCACTTATATTTCTGATAAAGAATGTAATATGTAACTAAAAATCTAATTTCAAGAAAGAATCTAGAGGACAGCTGGTGTTAACACATTAACAAGAGATTTACTACATAAAATTTATGGCCATATTTTAAACTGAAGAATCAAGGCTGGTTCTAATAAAAATCATCCTATACTTCCTATGTGTGTGCCAGTGTTATTAAAATTTCAGGTATTTGAAAATTGTTAAAACTGAATATTTAGCATTCATAAAAACAATAGGGAAAGATTGAGCAAGAGTCTTCAGGAAGTAAACTGATTCAGTGACATGTGCCAGGATTAAGTTGAAGAACATTGTGCCAATTATTTCTGCTTTAAAAATAATACCTCAACTCAGAAATATTAATTCAGAGAAAAAATCTAGAAATCTATGTGGATTTTTGGATGTCTGTATGTTTATACATTTGCACATGTTAATGTTTGTGTTTTCATTTAACAAATGTTGCATAGACATTGAAGAACATGAGGAAAATACGGAAAAAAAAGTAAACACACAAAAATTATTCTACTTCATCTGGTAATATATATTTCTTTCCAATCTTATTTTTATTTTTAAAAATCCTTCATAAAATCTGTCATTATAAGATACATTTCTAGCATTTTAAAATTCGTTATTTTAGAATTGATTTAGATTTATGTAACAGTTCCAAAGATAATATAGAGTATCTATCCCACACATCCTTTTTCTAGCTTTCTCTAATATTAACCTCTTACCAAACAATGCTACATGTGTCTAATTGTACGGCACCATTAACACTGGTGCCGTACAATTAACTGAACTACCTATTTAGTCAGCATCCAGTATTTTCTTCCACTAATGTTCTCTTTCTGTTTGGGATTCAACAGAAGATACTGCATTAAATTTAGCCCATATTTTTCGTTTTTTAAAAAACTAACATTATATTGTGTTTTCTTTTGTTTGTGGCCTCTAAAAGTAAAGCTACAGATGTCCTCTCAGAGGGAAGAGTGCTTGTTATATAGCCAAGAGAGTCTTATTAGTGAGACAACTCAAGTCATAGACCTTTAAAAAAATTATAGCAAAAAAGCTGACCTCTGTTAAATGAAAAAACTAAGTTTAACATTAAAAAATGAATATGCTTCAGTCAAATCAAAGAGGACACATACAAATTGGTCAGCCCCAAGGGATTGCTTGGAGAGCTCCAGAAATATAACACACTATTGGGTTCCTGGAAATTTACCTGAAGATGAAAGAACAATCTTGTACTTACCCTGAGATGAACAGAATGAGGAGGAAAAAAATAATAGGGAAATTTACTTTTTCTGTTAAGAAGATTAGTTTGTCTATATTGTCAGAGTTACACCCCAAAACACTTAGAGATGAAGCTGGGAGCTGTGTTAAACTATAGCAATGGCTCAATAAATTATCACAAAGCAAATACCTCTACAACCAAAACCAGGTCAAGAAGCAGAATACTGACCACATTCTGTTAGTTTCATCTGGGCCACCTCCCAGTCAATATCCTCATTAGTCCTCAAAGTTAATTGCGATCTTGACTTCTATTATGCCAATTTGCTACTTTTTGGAATGAATATAATTGGAATCATTCAGTATGTATTCTCTTGTGTCTGGCTTGTTTCTCTTTATTATGACTACGGTATTCCCCTATGCTGTTACACATAGCTATAATAAATTCATTTCATTGCTGTATGGTATTAATATTTTAGGATTTTTTCTTTGTTTATTTTCCCATTCAGCTAATGTGATTATGTGGGCAGTTACTAATTTCAGCTATTAAAGTAATACTACTGTGAATATTTTTATGCCTGTGTTTGCTTTTACATGTATATGCATTTCTGTTAACACATTCTTTTTGGTGGAATTTCTTGTTTTATTATGACTATGTTCAGCTTAATAGAAAATGTCAAACATTTTTCTGGAGGTAATGATGCTAATTTATTCACTCAAAAGCAGTATATGAAAATGCCTGTTGCTCTATATTCCTACCACCACTGGTATTGTTAGTCTTCATAATTATTTTATTTCTGTGGGGGTATAAACATGTTACTGTGTTTCAATGACCTTTTTCATGATTAGTAATGGTATTGTGCAAATTTTCATGTTTAGTTGTCAATTAGACATGCTTTCAGTGAAATGTTGTACAATAAGTTCTTCAAATATCTTCTCCCAGATTAAGGTTCCCTTTTCTTATTCCTTTTTTTTTTTTTTTTTTTTTTTTTTTGAGACGGAGTCTCGCTCTGTCGCCCAGGCTGGAGTGCAGTGGTGCGATCTCCGCTCACTGCAAGCTCCGCTGCCTCCCGGGCTAACGCCATTCTCCTGCCTCAGCCTCCCTAGAAGCTGGGACTACAGGTGCCCACCACCACGCCCAGTTAATTTTTTTGTATTTTCAGTGAAGATGAGGTTTCACCGTGTTCGCCAGGATGGTCTTGATCTCCTTACCTCGTGATCCGCCCACCTCGGCCTCCCAAAGTGCTGGGATTACAGGCGTGAGCCACCATGCCTGGCCCCCTTTTCTTATTCTTAACAATGTTTTGATGTAGTAAATGTTATCAACCATTTTCCTAAAGCTTGTTTTTTCTTTTCTTTTTTCTGTGTCCTCTTTAAGAATTTTTTTCTATCATAAAATCATGAATATATTCTATTACATTAATATCTAGAACGTTTATGATTTGCTTTAAAATTCAAGTGTACAGTCCACTTGGAGTTTGTGTAATCCTAGAGTTTTATTCAGTGTTCTTTTCAGTGTTAATATTGGTTCAATAAGATGTAGAGCCTTCAGGAGTCAGAGATTCCAAGGTGAATTATTAAAGAGCAAGCTAGCAAAATAGAAAAAGATGACCACAGAGTAGTATGCATGAAATCAACATAATGCAGGGGTTCTTGTCTTTGGAAATGTCAAAGACTAGGGTTAGACTGTGGAAATAAGTTGCAATGGTAGAGTAAAGGGGAAGAGTTGGAATTAGCTGAGAAAATGTTAAAGAATTTAGAGAATCTGATGTTTTAGATTCATTTATGTTGGCAATCTGTCTTCTTAGATCAACCTACTAACTGACAGTCTTTATTGTCATGCTCTTCAAACACTCTCAGCATCTTAGCTACTTCTCTTTGGTAAGCACTCTTGCCCCTGACTACCTGTCTAGAGTGCCATTGGTTATTCATATTTAGAGCTATTTTCCAGATCCTACCTTCTCTAAAGAGAATCTTCTCAGTTGTCTACTTAGCCCTGGTTTTCCTTTCTACTATCTATATGAAGTAGCCCCAGATCCTCAAAACTAGAAGAGTTATTTTCTTTGTGTAAATAGAATTCCTTAACTTTATTTGAAGCAACTGTATGTCACATAAAAGTTACTGCCTTCTATTATCATAGTTGTGAACACATCTATATATTTGTGGGTAATTTATGCAATATAATTATGAACTCCTTTAAGTAAGCACTTTTGTCTCCCTACTAGAAGATAAGTTCTATGAAAGAAAAAAACCTCTATTTTTGCTCCCTGGGAACCAAAAGAGTGTTCAGACCTACAATAAATAAATGAATGTCACAAATAATGACTTCTACATTTGTTGAATAAAATTAAAAATAGTATAATGAAGCAAGACCATAAAGTATGGATAAGACCTATCTAGATAAAAGGAAAAAAGGACACTATTTTTTGACATAGAAGAAAGCTTAAATGATATTATTGAAATCAGAATAAAGATAGTATGCCACAAAAATGGGAAATGATTTAGTTTTCCCATCCAATGTAACTGATTTTGTAATAGGTGAAATACTTGCTTGAATTGTTTTATGGAGAACACATTATGAAAGTAGAAAATAAGTAATGGGTGGGAAGGTTTCAAACATTCTGCCAAATAGGTGGGCAGAGAGATTACAAAGTATGAATAAATATTCAGTGACTTAGAAAAAATTAACACACCAAAGAATATTGGATAAAACTCTATGCACTCTGGAGTGACTTTCAGGGAGTTTATAAAATGATAAGCGAGAGGATTCAGGTCTTTATTCGTAAATTGTTGCAAACAGTAGACATCTAGCACAGTAGTTTATCTCGCAAATGCCTGTGATGCATTTTGCTGTCTTGTACATTAAGCTGATCATTTCCGTTTGAAAAAACTTTGTTACTATTCCTTGATACTTAAGATTAGTTCTGTCACAGTGAGTCAATATCCTGCAAAAATGGAAATATACAGGGGAATCAGAATATGTTAGAGTATACAGAGGCTCAGAGCTTCTGACTGACTTCCTGTGGTTGTTATGCACATATTTTTGGGTAGTTCAGGGAAGGAACTTCACCACATGGACTCTGGCAATAAGTCAGTCTTGGAGATTAAGCAAAACGGAAGCATTCGATGGAAATAAAATTCAAACATGACAGATTTTAACTATACAGTTCTACATAATTGATAAAATCTGAACAAAGGGGTGTTTACCTGGGACCACAGACTTCCCTTGTGTTACTAAAAACAGTTTTCTGTAATATCTAATACTATATCCAAGTATGTATATCAAACAGTATAATTATTATTTGTTGGGAACAGGTCCCCCAAAATCTGGCCACAAACTGGCCCCAAAACTGGTCATAAACAAAATCTCTGCAGCACTGTGAATGTTTGTGACGGCCATGATGCCCACACTGGAAGGTTGTGGGTTTACGGGAATGAGGGCAAGGAACACCTGGTCCACCCAGGGTGGAAAACAGCTTAAAGGAGTTCTGAAACCACAAACAATAGCATGAGCGATCTGTGCCTTAAGGACATGCTCCTGCTGCAGATGACTAGCCAAACCCATCTCTTTATTTTGGCTCATCCTTTTATTTCACATAAGGAATATTTTAGTTAATCTATAATCTGTAGAAACAATGTTTAGCACTGGCTTGCTATCAGTAAATATGTGGGTAAATCTCTGTTCGAGGCTCTCAACTCTGAAGGCTGTGAGACCCCTGATTTCCCATTCTGCACCTCTATATTTCTGTGTGGTGTCTTTAATTTCTCTAGTGCTGCTGTGTTAGGATCTCCCCAGCCCAGCTGGTCTTGGCAATTATTCACAGGTAGTCTCTTATTTATATAAAGTAAAAATAATTATGAAATCATTTTTGATCTTAGGGTATGAATTCCAAATAAATAACAAAACAATTAGTTCTGAATTACACACTCATTCTCTGTTATAAGATCACTGATATAGCTAGGCTTTGTACCCCCACCCAAATCTCATCTTGAATTACAATCCTCAGAATCCCCATGTGTCAAAGGAGTGACCAGGTGGAGGTAATTGGATTATGGGGGCATTTACCCCCATGCTGTTCTCCTGTTAGTGAGTGAGTTTTTATGAGATATGATGGTTTTATAGAGAGCTCTTCCCCCTTCGCTCTGCACTGCTTCCTTCCACCTTGTGAAGAAGGTGCCTTGCTTCTCCTTTGCCTTACGTCATAACTGTATTTTCTGAGGCCTCCCCAGCCATGCCGAACTGTGAGTCAATGAAACCGCTTTCTTTATAAATTACCCAGTCTCTAGCAGTTCTTTATAGCAGTGTGAAAATGGGCTAATATAATCACCAACAGTGGTTTCTTAGTATTGGCTGAAATGTTTTTAGAGAGAAAGCTAAATCTGAAATTCATAGCAAAAAAATTTGCTAGAAAAACTTAGTGTGATCACTTGATTAGCATTCCTTTTTTATTTGCCTACAATAGAAAAATAAACATTTTAGTGGATTAATATTGTTTTCCTTCAATAAGGAAAAATCATTTGAATGTATTTTAAAAGTTAGCTTGACAGAAGTTTAAGAATATCTGATGTTAGAATTTGGCTTATGAAATTCATTTGAAAATCTAAGTTCTGGCCGTGAGTGGTGGCTCATGCCTGTAATCCCAGCACTTCGGGAGGCTGAAGTGAGCAGATCACGAAGTCAGAAGATCGCGACCATCCTGGCTAACACGGTGAAACCCCGTCTCTACTAAAAATACAAAAAGTTAGCCAGGCATGTTGGCAGGCGCCTGTAGTCCCAGCTACTCAATGAGGCTGAGGCAGGAGAATGGCCTGAACATGGGAGGCAGAGCATACAGTGAGCAGAGATCAGGCCACTGCACACCAGCCTGGGTGACAGAGTGAGATTCCGTCTCAAAAAAAAAAAAAAAAAAAAAAAAAAAAAAAACTAAGTTCTTATTTTAGTCTTAATACTGCCTTTAATGCAATGTAGCTAAGATGTATTAGAAAACAATAAAGAGTTTACTGCCAGGCGCGGTGGCTCACGCCTGTAATCCCAGCACTTTGGAGGGCCGAGGCAGGTAGATCACGAGGTCAGGAGATCCAGACCATCCTGGCTAACATGGTGAAACCCCGTCTCTACTAAAAATACAAGACATTAGCTGGGCGTGGTGGCGGGCGCCCGTAGTCCCAGCTACTTAGGAGGCTGAGGCAGGAGAATGGCGTGAACCCGGGAGGCGGAGCTTGCAGTGAGCCGAGATCGCGCCATTGCACTCCAGCCTGGGCGACGGAGTGAGACTCCGTCTCAAAAAAAAAAAAAAAAGTTGACTTTTGCATTAGATAGACTGTAAATTCAGATGTGTGGGCCAGAGACCAAAAATAAATAGTGAATGAAACAGGATTTAAGTTTATCGTTCTTCAACATAAACGTCCAAGTGGGAAGGGGCTTCTGCTTCACAGAATCATCATAGGCCTGAGGTTCTTCTATATGCAGTGTCAGCACACCTAAGAGATTGCCCTCGCTATATGGCCTCAGATTATCTGCCTCCTTTTCAACATCCCACAAAATGAGAAGTACAAAGGTAGAGATATCACAGAATTTTTGTTCAAACTGAGAATGGAAAGTGTGTCTGTTAATAATTACTGTAAAAAATCATGTAAACGAATCATATCCAGGATAACCTTGGATATATGACACTGTAGAGAAAAGAGAAGTAGATGGCAAGTCTCTGTCTCCAAAGGTATAGCCCACAAGTTGCACACGTTGTTTTTCTTCACAAGTGCTTGCCTGCAAATTATTCCATTGCCATATATATCTTAAAACTAGGCTGCAAAAAATCATATTTTTATGCTGGAAAACAATATTCAGCTAACAATCCTACTTAAAAATCTCTAAAAAGGAGAAAAAATGGATGTGGGCTGGCAACTGGCAGGGTCTGCTACGTCATCAGAAAGTACGCATGGCCAATCATCACATCCCGCCTTTAACAACAAAAACGTCCTTTAAAAATTCATTCTCTCCCTTATTAAGGAAATGACATTATAAATAGATACGCGTATCCAATGATTTACTTTTCCATTTTCCTTTAAACCCTATACATCTGGCTTGTAATTCAGCAGTGATTTATTGCACATAAGCATGTGTGACCACGAAAGCAAGTTTTATTTCGGGAACAATTTTCAGTTTTGTTCATTATCCATTTTTATTAAAGATACTTTAGGTGGCCTGAGTGACATAAGAACATGTTTTACACTGGTATCATTATATGCAAAGCTCTTTGCTAAGAAAAATAAATGAAGATGAGACATGATGGTTAAGACCAAGTTACATTGGCATAAGGAAAATTAATGAAATACTGAGCCAAGGATTTTTTTTTTATAAATCAGTTAGGAATCAAAGTATAGAATATAATTTAGAGTTAAGTCTTAGTTCCTGATTGTACAGAATGGAAAAATAAAAGTTTCTAAAGCCACATACCAAATAGTAAAGTAGACCAAGAATAATAAGCCATGATTTTCAGAACAGAGGCTAATTGACAGGGGTGAATCACCAGTGAAAGTTTCCTTACTTATGAACTCAAGCCCTCTGCTCTCTATCATGATGTCTTTCTTAATTTAAGGTGAAATAAATTTCATGATTAGTACACTAGATAGTATATGAAATCATCCTTCCTTTTTACTCATTCCTCTTAAATTATGAAACAATTTTTTAAACAATTTTAGTCCTTTTATTTAGTTGATAATTTCTCAATTAATTTATACTGTGTATTTGAATTTCTATTCTGGTTAAAAAGTACTCAGAAAATATTCATAGTTAATGCCTGTAGGCATTCCAGTCAAAATAAGTTAATTAATCCTATAGAAATACTATAAAATATGAAGAAAGAAAAATATATAGGTCCTGCCACTTAAATAGTTACAGTCTAGTAAAAGATATGATGTCACTGAATAATCCAAGAATTATTGGATTAACAACAACCATACTCATTAGTCAGCCAAGCATCTAGAGTGCCTAGCCCTGAGAAATTTTATACAAGGCCTGAGACTGAAAAACAAAAAGTGAGGACCATAAACTATTTTACATTTCTGCTAGAAAGTCCTTTTTGGATTGTTTGCTTATAAAATCATGCTTTCCAGTGGCAATGATAATTTTCTAAAGTTAATTAGCCATTACAGAGACATAGTAAGTTTTAAACAATGCTGCTGACTTCTTTCAGATACTAGTGTCTATTTCTGCATTAGCTCCTCTGAAGCTTAGCTGTTACAAACTCAACATTATGGTAAGTTCTAAGGCCCTGTATGTGATTAGGAAAATATTCTCAGTGAAGGGCAGGCCTCACACTATTGGACAAATGTATGCCAATATGATTCAGTAGTGGTAAGGTCAAGTTGATTGAGAATACTGACTGTTACATTGAGGAGGCTGATTTATTTCTATTGTTACCAGTGGCCACAATAAATTTTAAATGAAAATAATGCCATAAATGAGATTATATTTTAAACATAAGATTTAGTCATCTTTTCTCTGAGAAATCTCCCAGCATTCTTCTTTCATTTTTAATCCATACATTTGTCTATAAATCTTATACTGTATTCATAATCATTTTAATAGCTTTACAAACTATTCTACAGTAAAAGATAATTATTGATATAAACTTTGCAAATAGTATGTCTAGTGCTCGCTTCGGCAGCACATATACTAAAACTGGAACGATACAGAGAAGATTAGCATGGCCCCTGCGCAAGGATGACACGCAAATTCGTGAAGCGTTCCATATTTTTTTATGCACATGTACCCTACAACTTAAAGTATAATAATAATAAATAAATTTAAAAAAATAAAAAATAAATAAATTATCCACCTCAAAAAAAATAGTATGTCTAATGCCTCAAAAATATTGCAATGCAGATTTTATTACCCTATTTTAAATATGAGAAAACAGGTGTTTCTGAGAATTTAAGTGATTTGTCTTACTTGTGAGAGAAGAGATGGGGTAACTCAGCAAAAGGTAACTTCTTGCCAAATCTGATTATTTATTACTTTATTCTACAATACCAATTGCCTGGTGAGTGTAATGGTTTAGGGGTGAAATAAAAGATTAGGATATTTATTTATTTATTTTTGTTGGTTGATTCAGAAGAGGAACAACAGTTAGCAAAAAATAAGACTTTTAACTACCAAAATAATTAAGCATAAACCAAAGCAGAGAAGCAGAGATGATCAGGAACAGTAAATCCAATTCCATCACATACATCATTTTTACACTTAAATTACATAGAGATGCATTTATTTATTCTAGTTTTCTTTGGAGTTTTTTTGTTAATCATAAAGATACTTTGATAAATGTATTAATAAGAATAATAAATATGGATGAGAAATAAATTTCATTTTGCCTACAGATATTTATTACCTGACCAGTAAATAAATGTTTCCATATTGCCAATACATAGTTTGATATATTAAAAATTATACTCTTTGATATAGATATTTTTGAAGTTCTGTACTAACAACAGTACTGCTTTTTTAAGAGCAATTTTAAAAGATACTTATTTTGTATTAGAAAGAATCAGAAGTACAGTTTGTATTAAAGCTATGTTTTGGTATCAAAATAGTTTTTGCTGCAAATTTTATTATCATATATATTATTTTCAAAAAAGATTAATTCACTCTGAGTAAAATATAATAAACTCACAATTTCATAAATGCAGTCATACAATTTATTTCTATAATGACATTCTATGTAAGTGCTTTATATAAAATGATGCAAAAATCAACAAAATATTGTATTAAAATTTAAACATAAAATAACACTCAATCCAGAAGTCTTGAGAATAAGTTTTAACTAAGTGTAGACACACACACACACACAGAGAGAGAGACAGAGAGACAGAGACATGGCCTAGACATTCATTAGGAAAAATAGTTTTGATAAGAACCATGAATGCCTCCCATACTCGGGAGTATGCCATGCGGGATTGAGGTAATGGTGAGGTAGGAGCTTTTTTGACTCAAACCCTACCTGTTTAAGCGGCAACATAGGTTAGAACTACAGTATCTAGGTTTAGTATTTTAGTTCAACACTTACTAGATCTGTGATTTTTGGAGAAATTATTTAACCACCTTCTGCCTCATTTTGCTCGTTTTAACAATAGGGACAATAACAGTGTCAATTCATACAGTTGTTGTGAAGAAAATAAGATTAGTATTTCAAATATTAGTTCTTTTTATTCTTTTTCATGGTTTGTCTATTCTGAGAAACATTCCTAGATTACTTCCGCACACACTGATTTCCCTTTTATTAACAATAATAAGTATTTGTATTAAATATATAGTACCTGACGTTTTTGCTTAACTCTTCACATGATTGTATTAGCATTAGAAATGAGGGCAGAGATCTAATAATGTATAGAGCACATGCCATACATATGTGCACTTCTTATCTTTAACCTAGTATTTAAAAGGTTTTGGCAGTTAGTTGCTTTTCTTGGATAAAATCAAATAACTAAAACTCCATGAAGGGTAAATTTAAAATGAAAAAATCACTGACTCCCCACAAGAAAGTTAGACTATAAAATAAAATGATGACGAGTTTTTCTATATTTTGCCTGCTTAGTGTAGTGACATTTATGGGAAAGTCAAAACTTTTAATTTTTCTATTTTTTAATTTATTAAATTTATAAATATAGTCTGATTTAAATTAACACAAAATGAGAAATAAAGTATCAATTAATAATTATTAATAATTGAACCAATTATTTGTCCTTAATATTTATATTTGGGTGAATGCAAAATATAAAAAGAGCTAAAAATAAAATAACAAAAAATGTAGATTTAGTGACAACTAAGAAAAATTATGTAAGAGCATAGAGAGCATTACATTTCATCAAGTATGAAATAACTTTGCAATATATACAAATACTTCTTATTTCCATGTAGGTTTAATGTCCTGTAACATAGAAGTTCTCATTCATTGAAATATTATTTTACAAAATTAAGGATTGTTACATTACTAAAATGACTTGTTTACTTTATTTCAAAGGGCGCCAGAAATCCAGACATTGACTTTTTTTATTCTTAAATTAAATGTACATCATTTAGTAATACTATGGAATATATGTGTAATGAAAATTGGAAGAAATAAGAGGCTCTTTTTAGGCTGCTGGATAATTGTTTCATGCCCTGGCAGTTATTTTAAAAATACATTTGTTTTACCACAATCAAACATAGTTTCATATTACATTGAGTTCTTATTTGTAAGCAGAATCTAACATTTACCATGTACAATATACTACATTTTCTTTATCTATGGGCTTCTTGAGGTGACATTGAAAAGGATGACCTGGAACTAAATGAAGTAACTAAATCTTTTTACATTTAATATCTGTACAATGCTAATGTCATGAATAAAAATATTCATCATAGGTTGGCCCTAATAAAATTGCAAAGCTCTATTATGAAGTCTCAATCATGAGCATGCTAATCTTTTGCCAATGGCCAATTTTTTCGATCACACAGAAATGACACCAGATTGCCAGAAATGGAATTGTAGAAAATAAATTTTCACTTGTAGAAAATCATTAAAAAAAGCTTTAAGACTCCTACATGGGAAAGTAGGTGTTACAGCAAGCAACACACATGAAACGGCATGTTGGAAGATCTTGCATTCAGGGCAAATATTGTTGTCAAGAATTTAAAACATTTACCACCTTATAATATATTATGATCAAATTAAGATGATTTCAACTTTGGTTAGTGTTATTACATAATCATTTTAATTAACAAATTATTTATACAAAATTTCTAGGGAAAATTTATTGCTAGCCTTCCAGTTCTGTTAAAGAATGTCCAAAATCCATATGACCTGATTTAAAATGTCACATAAAGCATGCTAACACATGAACATGTGATTCACAATTCTTCTCACAATAAAAAGGGAAGAAAGAATATAATATTAATAGCAAATATTACCATTTGTATTTAAGAATACTCTAGTGTTTGTCGAGAAACCTCTCCCTCACCAGTGTATTTCTAATTATTTGAAGATTCGAACATGCAAATATGGCTGAAATGAATCTCACTTTAATAAAAGAATAGAAAAAGAAATTGCATTCGAAGTGATGGTGATATAGATGGCTACTTCTTTCAGTGTAAAATAGTATAGGTAAGAATATTCTTTTTTATTATAACAGATTCAAGCAGTAAAGTAAAACAACCTTGTGTAAATTGTGTTTTATAAGTAAGGATGTAAAATAGGGAATGAATGCATGCAATTTAATGGAAATGCTATCATTAATGGTATAGATGGCCAAATAGAGTTCTCTAGTCTCCAGAAGCTGTGTTTACTACCTTTTCCAAAGTGACTTAATGGATTTTTAAAACCATGTCTTCAGTTACATTGGTCTTGTTAAATGGAAAGTTTAATTTTAAGCTTCTCCTGATTCCATTTAATGGAAAAATCTCGTTTGCATAATCCCACAGCTTTTCTTTATCGGAAATATCTTCTGTAAAACCTGGTTATTTGAGTTTCTCTGTACTTACATTTGCTCGAGGAATTAAAAATAAATGAAAATGCACAGTTCGACCTTAAGGCTTGCACATTATTTAGGTACATTACTGGAATTGCCTCTAAACAGCTCCAGACCTTCTCAGACTGTATAAGAATTAATTAAAAGAAGAAAGAGCATTATGATATAAAAGAATTTTAAAAATATATCTTCTAAAATGATATTACCACATATTTTTATTTATTCAGTAGATATTTACTGAATGCCTGTTGTCTATTAGGCAAATAATCAGAAATTGGGATTACACATTTTGTATACCATTTTTATACACATTTTGAATACCAGATTCCTAAGATTGCATCGGCATAGACTATTCTGTGTTATATGCTTTGAGAAGTTTTGTATGAAGAAATTACTTCGTCTTCTGAGCTGTAGTATTTGTATTATTATTAAGTCATTTCAAAATAATAAAAAATCAAAAAAAGTCAGTAAATATAGCATGAATGTTTCTGATCCCAAACAGCAAACATACTATCCCTTCTCTCATATGAAACATACAAAAAATGACAGAAATGAATAAAAATGGTAATTATAGGAATTGAATATACAACTAAGAAGAGAACTGAATAGAAGTCATCTGCTATGAGATTTTTTTTCTTTTTCATTAATACAGAAAAAGAATGGAGTTGTACAGAAAGACGAGGAGACATAGTTACTGAAGGAAAGTGTGGAAGAAACCACAGTTACAAAGAGGAAGAAGGGACTATGACTTGAAAGGAAAGAATCTGTCTGGAAAAAGCTCTAAATGTTTTTTTCCCCCTGAATAAATCTTGACTCAAATGGTAAATGTGATGGATTTCTGAAGTGAGCTAATGGGTCTGAAAGCTTAGGAATTAATTGAAGGGTTGCAATTAACAGCTGACCCTGCCCACTATTTCCCCCAAACTTAACCCTCAGTCTTAACTAGCAGCACCTATCAACTCCCAGACCAAAAAAAAAAAAAAAAAAAAAAAAAAAAAAAGTCACAGATTTACTGAAAATAACTAAGGGTTTCTACTGTGTATTTGATGTGCTATACCAAAATCTCTACATTTATTTACAAATTAGCTACTAAAATTAGCTATTTTTGAGCCAAAGATACAAGTTGCAGCTCCCTTTTCACTTACTCTAAAAAGAAGACTACCTACCAGTCAAGAAACCTAACCAGCAGAAATAGTTCAAAGTAAGTTTTTATGTTGTATTATTAACAAATATGAAGGCCAAACAATGATTACCAGATCTTGAGAAAGTTTAAAGACCATGTGAAGCAGCAGCGACCAAAATATGACTTCAAAGGAAACGGAATTCAGAAAAGAGAAATACATTTAAAAATCTTTAAAATAATGAAAATTGATAACTTCATGGACATTTGAGGTTTTTATTTCCTTGCTTCTCTATATGTACACGAACAAAAATCATTAGGAGCTAAAAGTAATTCCCACTGGGAATGTTACTGGAGATGAGGACAGATGAAGGCCAGAGACAGTATTTTTCATTGCAGTCTCATCTGTGCTATTTAATTTTGATTAGATGTATGTATTAATTTGACTTAAAATTAAGTAACTACCAATAATATCCCCATAACAAATTATTGCACATTTCAAGCTATTTTTCATATTAATTGAAATAATTAAAATATTGCAGATATGCCAAATTTAAATTAATAATGTCCTGCTGCTCATTAAAAATCTCCAAATTGGATATTTCAAAGGCAGGTTATTGTAACCATTTACCACTCTACTGACTCTCCCTTAAAACCTGTTTCTTTTCAAAGTTCTGTACCAAGTGAAATATTTCCACTGCTTAGTCAATGTCCAAATGATAAATGAGAAGCTTAGGAAACATCCTTAACCTACTCTCCCAATCACTGTTGCAGAGTCAATCCATCACCAGGTACAATTCATCTTTTCTCCTACAATTTGGAGATAAGAAATTTGGATATTTCTTATCCAAATATCTCTACACAAGATAAAGCCATCACAGAGACAATTGCCACGCCCTCTTATTTTGTTTATTAGCATCCTTTCATACTTCTCTCCAATTGCATTCCTGTTGCAGCCACAGTCATCATTTCAGAATGTAAAAGTACTTATTGATGTTATTTCTATGTAATCATCTAAGATAAAATTTCCTTAGCTCCTAGGTGAAAGGCTGACCCCATTCACATGACCCATAAAGCACTTCCTTTCATGACTCTCCATTCCATCTCATCTCATAGAGTTCTCACACCTACTCCCACTCTCTATCTTCTAGCCACGAAGGCCTTTTCACTTTCCATGTTGCCTGAATCCCTCTTAACTGAAAGAATTTGTATATGTTGCTTCATTCTTGTAAATCTATCTCCTCCCTTCTCACCTTGTTAATGCTGACACATATCCTCAATAAAGGGTCTTCGATGTTTCTTCACACTAAAGCCAGAGCTAGTATTCTGATACTTTCCTCGTAAGTACTTACCTGTGGGTATTCTGGTGATAATTTAATTATTATCCCCTTACCAGCTACCCTGTACACTTCACAAAACAAAGGATGATATAAAATCGGTTCATCACTTTGTTCCTAGTTTTCATAAAATGTCTTCTTTATAATAACTGCTGAAGAAACATTATTGAATAAGATAACTACTTATGAAGGATAGAGTTAGGGCTTCAAGAAGGTACAATAAACAATCTATGGTTCCTGCCATTAACTTTCCCAATTTATAAAGTGAAAATCTATTTGAGAATGTTCTGAGATTTTTTAAAAATCTAAATTTTTATCTTATTATAAGAGAATACTGTATTTTGTGTTTTCTGGAAAACAATTCATTTCTGCCAAGCATTCAAATTTATTAGTAAGAAATAAGTATTTAGTTTTCTTTATTTTTGTGGTTGTGATTTTCTTTCTCTTCCTCTTTCTGCCCTTTAAAAACGTTTCTCTTTCTTCCTTCCTCCCGTAAAGTTGTAGGAATTAGTTTCATAATGTTCATTAAGAGAAAAAGTCATTGATATCCTGTTAGGAAAATTTTCAAGTTTACAAAAAGTTGAAAGAATTGTACATGAAAATTTTAATTATACAATTAAAGTTTTATTATATTTGCTTGTAACCAGTTAACCAAATCTGAATCTCTTTATTCACCCAACAATTCATCTTACTTTTATTGTATTTCAAAGTAAGTTGCAGGCATCAGTAAATTTCTCCCCGAAACAAATCATCAGGGCTATCATTAAGTAGAATTAAATATTTTACCTATTTGAAGTAAAATTTACTTGTGTATTTCCATGTACATCTAAGTTTACCACTAAATATATGTTAGCAATTTCATATACCTGTATAAAACAAATTCTCATTGACTTATAAAGCATTCTCAACATCCCAGAAAGCTTTCTCACACCCTTTTTAGTCAATTAACGCCTTCACCCTCATCCCTCCAGAAACCACTCTGCTGCTTTCTCTCACCATACATTAGTTTTGCCTTTCCTACAAATTTATATAAATAAAATCAATAATGTATAATCTTTTGTATGTCTTCTTTCACTTACCATATTATTTGAGATTAACATGTGGTGTTGCATATTGAGCATTTCACTTTTCATTGATGAATAGTATTTCATTGGATGAAAACACCCAAATTTATTGATTTTGCTGTTGGTAGACACCTGGTCTGATTCTAAGTTTGCTAATTATGAGTAAACCTTTTCTATATATATACTTACACAATTAATTTCATGAGCACTTTTTTTTTCTTTGGTGAATAAGTAGGATTGAAATTACTCGATTATTGGATAGATATATGTTTGTGTATACAGAACTTTTTATAAAATAATTGTATAAATTTACATTGCGATGAAAAAATGTTTATTTCCATTGCTCCACATTCTTGACAAAATGTGGTACTGTCAGTCTTAATTAGAGTTTTTCTGAGGAATGTGCAGTGATATTTCATTGTGATTTCAAGTTGTATTTCTCTAATGACTAATGAGAAATTAAACATATTTCCATGTATGTATTATCCTTTGTAAAGTGTCCTTTTAAATCTTTACTCATTTTATTATTGGGCAGTTTGTGTTTTTATTGTTAAATTATCAGAGTTCCTTATATATCATAGATAATAGTTCTTTATTAGATAATATATATTATTTGGGGAATTTTTCACCAGTGTGTTGCCTGTTCATTTCATTTGAAAGATGTTTTTGATGAGGAGATTAATTTTATTTGCTTGTTTTTGATGATACCTACCTTATCATTTTTTATGGTAATTGCTTAACATATATTGTATTAGAAACCTTGACCTACTGTCAAGTGTGATACTTAATTTTATTTCAACTTGACTAGGTCATAGTATTCCCAGACACTTGGTTAAATATTATTTTTGCCTGCCTCTGTGGTGGTGTTTCTAGAAGAGATTAGCACTTGAACTGCTAGGCTAAGTAAAGCAGAATGCCCTCCTCAATATAAGTGAGCATCATCCAACTTTTTAAAGGTCTGAATAGAATTAAAAGGCAAAGGAAAGTGTAAATCTGTCTCTCTACGTAAATGCCTGAGATAAGACATCAGTCTTCTCCTGTCTAGAACTGGGATTTATACCATCTGTGTTTCTGCTTCTCAGGCCTTTGGACTTGTGCTAGAATTTACACCAGGTTTTCTGGGTTTCATGCTTGCAGAAAGTAGATCACTGGACTTTACAGTCTCCATAATCATGTAGGCCAATTCCTTATAATAAATCTCATCATACATATAGGCATACATCACTGTATTGTGTTTCACTTAATTGTACTTTGCAGATATTGCACTTTTTATATATTGAAGGTTTGTGGCAACTCTTGGTCAAATGAGTCTATCAGGACCATTTTCCCAATAGCATGTGCTTACTTTGTGTCTGTGTCACATTTTATTAAGTTGTGCAATATTTCAAACTTTTTCATTATTATTATATCTGTTGTGGTGATGTGTGATCAGTGATCTTTGATGTTATTATTGTAATTGTTTTGGGGCACCACAAATCACATCCACATTAGATGGCAAACTTAATCAATAAATGCTGCATGTATTCTGACTGCTCCCAGACTGGCAATTCCCCCACCTGTCTTTCTCTCTTTCTCTCTGTCTCTTTGTGCTTCCCTATTCCCTGTGACACAATAATATTGAGATTAGGCCAATTCATAACCCTAAATGGCCTCTAAGTGTTCACATGAAGAGCCATATGTCTCTCATTTTTGAGCAAAAACTAAAAATAATTAAGCTTGTGAGGAAGGCATGTTGAAAGCCAAGATAGATTGAAAGTTACATCACTTGAGCTAAATAGTTACCCAAGTTGAGGATACGAAGGAAAAGTTTTTGAAATACATTAAAAATTCTACCCCAGTAAACGCACAACTGATTAGAAAGCAAAACTGCTGATATGGAGTATGTTTTAGTAGCCTGGATCGAAGATCAAATCAGTCACAACATTTGCTTAAACCAAAGTCCAATCCAGATGAGACTCTAACTCTTTTCAATTCTTAGAAGCCTGGGAGAGGTCAGGAAACTGCAGAAGAAAAATTGAAAGCTAACAGAGGTTGATTCATGAGGTTTAAAAAAGAAGCCATCTCCATTACATAAAAGTCTATGTGAAGCAGCAAGTGCTAACATAGTTATCCAGAAGATCTAGCTAAGATAATAGATGAAGGTGGCCATACTGAACAACAGACTTTTAATGTAGACAAAATAGCCTTGTTTAGAAAGAAGATGCCATCTAGGACTTTTAAAGCTAGAGAAGAAAAATCAATGCCTGGCTTCAAAGCTTCAAAGAACAGGCTAACTTTCTCGTTGGGGGCTAATGCAGGTGACTTTAAGTTAAAGCCAATGATCATTTGCCATTTCAAACCTCTTAGGACCCTTAAGAATTACGCTAAATATACTCTCCCTGTGCTCTATAAACGAAACAACAAAGTCTGGTCTAGAGAACATTTGTTTACAGCATGTTTTACTGAATATTTTATGCCCACCATTGAGACCTACTGCTCAGATAAAAAGATTCCTTTCAACATATTACTGCTCATTAACAATGCACCTAGTCACTCTAGAGCACTGAAGACATTAATCTTGTTTTTCTTCCTACTAACCCATGTATTCTGCAGCTCATGGGTCAAGGAATGATTTAAATATTCAAGTCTTACTGTTTAAGAAATTCATTTTGTAAGACTATAGCTGCTATAGCTAGTAATTTTTCTGATGAATCTGGGCAAATTGTAAACCTTCTGGAGAGGAATCACTAATCTAGATGTCACTAAGAACATTTGTGTTTCAGGGAAGGAGTTTAAACTGCAACACTAACAGGAGTGTGGAATAAATTGATTCCAACTCTCATGGATGACTTTGAAGGATTCAAGACTTCAGTGGAGAGTGTAATGTTCTTGCATGCTGAATTGACTAGAGTACGGTGTAGACGTAACTTATGTATACACTGGGAAAGGAAAAATAAACAACTGTGAGACTTGCATTATTGCAATATTTATTTTACTACAGTAGAGCAGAACCAAACATGCAATGACTCTGAAATACACCTGTGTGTATCTGTGTGTATACACACACACACGCACGCACACACACACACATGCATTTAGGTCTATGATCCAAATCAAATTATTTTGGAGGAGTATGGTGTAAAATAAGAATTGAGGGTTTTTTTTTTTTTTTTTTTTTTTGTACAAGGTCTAAGAAATTTTTTGTAAATGTCCTGTATAATATTGAGAAACTTTCATTTTGTTACTTATTTGTGAGAATTGTCATTAATTTTGAAAAGTGACTTTTTATCAATTGAAATATTCTACTTTTAATGTGAAAAATTACATAGCTGGTTTTCTGAATGGTAAACTAACCTAATAATCCTGAAATTAAACCTACTTGGCCATCATGTGTTGGACATTCTTCACATTATCTCTATTAATATTTAATTAAGAAATTGTATGTATGTGTTTATGAAGAATACTGGTCTTTAGTTGTCTTTTTTTAATGTTTTGTCAGACTTTAATATCAAAGTTTTGCTGTGCCTTAGAAAAGATTTGGGAAATATTTTCTTCTCTTCAATTTTCTGAAAATATTGTGTAAGGTTCTTGTCACATTTCCTTAAGTATTTGGTTGAATTCACTGGTAAAAAAAAATATAAGTTTACTTATGCTTCCTTCCTTATGTTTTCCAGTTATCAGTCTCCAATAAACATTTAAAAACTTAACTTTGTTTCAGCATATGCTTCCCATTAAAACCTTAGGCCAACTAATTCAATTTCTGAATAAATTATAAGAATATTCACATTTTCTATTTCTTTTACATTTGGATTTTAAAGATGAGAATTCATAAGAATTTGTCATATTAATCAAAATGTTTAATATTTGTGGCTTAATATTGTTAATATTCATAAAATCCCTTCATAAGATCTGAAGTAATATAGCATTTTTAGTATTTCTCACTCTCAATATGTCAATCAATCTCTCTAGATGTCTATCAATTTTGTCTTTATAAACTGTCAACTTTTGATTTAGCTAATTTTCTTCTTATCCTTTGTCTTTATCATTGCTTTTGCTTTATAAACTTATCTTTATTATTATCATATAACTTCTTAGGTTTTTAATTTGTTATACTTTCCTTTATTTTACACAATAGATCATAGTTTATATGCAGTTTAGGATCTATATGTGCTTGTAAGCAAAACTTTAATTCAGACCAAAAAGTTTGTATGTCTTGTATTTGTCATCATTCACTGTAAATGCCTTCTTATTTCCTTTGTAATTTTTCTCCCTTCCTATCATTTATTTAAAATTTACAAATGTCTAAATACTGAAGTAAAATGCAGTTACACTTTTGCTTTTATTTACACATATATTTCTAAATTTCCACCTTAGTTACACAGTAGTCAGAAAAACAAATACTTTAATAGTTTCAGTGCTTTGAAATGTATTGAGTTACCTCAAGCCAAAGCATGTAATCAATCTTGTCAAAGTTTTCATGTGTATATGAAAATCATGTGAATTCTGTAATTTCTTGATGAAGTGTTTTAATATATCAGTTGGATCAAATTTGTCATCTTTATTTTTTAGATCTTAATGCTTGCACAGAAAATCTTTAACCTCCCTTTAACTTAAATCCTTTATTGACCTAATATTTATGAAGAACTCATGAAAACAGCATTCAGGAGTTACAATTATTTATCACTTATTTTTAAAATGGCAATCTGTCTGTTCTTCAATCAACTTTCTTGCAATGTGCAAGCTGTAAGTGGGTCTATTATTCTGAGGTCTGGAGGATAGTGGCCCTCTTCTCACAGCTCCACTAGGTAGTGCCCCAGTGGAGACTCTACATGTGGGATTGCACCCCACATTTCCCTTTCACACTGTCCTAGCAGAGGTTCTCCATGAGGGTTCCACCCCTGCAGCACACCTCTGCCTGGACATCCAGACATTTCCATACATCCTCTGAAATCTAGGTGGAGGTTCCCAGGTTCCCAAACCTTAGTTCTTGACTTCTATGCATCCACAGGCTTGAACACCATGTGGAAGCTGCCAAGGCTTGGGACTTACACTTTCTGAAGCCACAGCCTGAGCTGTACCTTGGACCCTTTTAGCCATGGCTGGAGCAACTGGGATGCAGGGCACCAAGTCCCCAGGCTGCACCAGGGGGACCCTGGACCCAGCCCACAAAACCATTTTTTTCCCTCCTAGGCCTCCAGGCCAGTGATGGGAGGGGCTGCCATGAATGTCTCTGACATGACCTGGAGACGTTTTTCCCATTGTCTTACCATTTTTTTCCTCCTAGGCCTCCAGGCCTGTGATGGGAGGGGCTGCCATGAATTCTCTGGCATACCCTGGAGACATTTTCCCCATTGTCTTGGTGATTAACATTTGACTCCTCAATATCTATGTAAATTTCTGCAGCCAACTTGAATTTTTCTCAGAAAATGGAGTTTTCTTTTCTAGGCATCATCAGGCTGCGCTGCACATTTTCCAAACTTTTAAGCTCTGCTTCTTATTAAATGCTTTGCTGGTTAGACATTTCTTCCACTAAATACCCTAACTAATTTCACTGAATTCAAAGTTCCACAGATCTCTAGGGTAGGAGCTAATTTTTACCAGTCTCTTTGCATAACAAGAGTGTTCTTTAATCCCCTTTCCAACAAGTTCCTCATCTTTATTTGAGACCACTTCAGCCTGGACTTTACAGTTCATATCATTATCAGTATTTTGGTAAAGGCCATTCAATAAGTATCTAGGAAGTTCCAGACTTTCCTACATCTTCCTGTGTTTTGAGCCCTCCAAGTCTCTAAGAAGTTCCAGACTTTCCCACATTTTCTTATCTTCTTCTGAGCTCTCCCAAATGGTTCCAACCTCTGCCTGTTACCCAGTTCCAAAGTCGTTTCAATATTTTCAGGTATCTTTAAAGTAGCACCCACTACCTGGTACCAATTTACTGTATTAGTCCATTCTCATGCTGCTAATAAAAACATACCCAAGATTGGGTAATTTATAAAGGAAAGAGCTTAATGGACTCACAGTTCCACATGGCTGGGGAGGCTTCACAATCTTGGTAGGAGGCAAAGGAGAAGCAGTCATGTCTTGCATGGTGACAGGTAAGAGAGCATGTGCAGGGAACTCCCATTTGTAAAACTATCAGCTCTTGTGAGACTTGTTCTCTACCACAAGAACACTGTAAGGAAAACCACCCTCGTTATTCAATTATCTCCACCCGGCCTGTCTCTTGACACATGAGGATTACTACAATTCAAGGTGGGATTTGGGTGGGGACACAGCCAAACCATATCAGGGGGAATACAGGAATCATAAAATCCTGTGTGAAATCCCACCACATCTTTTAATCATCTCTTCTACACTGTATTTCCAATGAACTAAGTCACCATAATTGCCATCCTTTTCAAGTGAACAGAGAATTAACTCACAACCATAGTCAGCAAGTCACAGGTTTCTATATGTGCATGTGTGTGTGTGTATGTGTGTGTAATGACTTAGCAATTATATTTTTGTTCTCCTTCTGCTGGTGTGATCAGTAGCTCCAAAGTTAGTTCCTGCCTACTATTACCTGAACAAATCTCTGGTTTCCATTGATTTTCCTCTACATTTGTGTTCTCTTTACCTCTGCTACTGTGCATTGTGGTTTTATACCAGGGACACTGCTGTAGCTGATACTTAAGTTTAGGTTATGGTGTCAAGTACATCATAACCTTGTGCTACCCAAGGTGTATTGAGATACATCTGTTCTCTGTGAGCTATCCCTTCATTGGGTGTACTTTTCATGTATCAGGCAACTCTTCTTTGTACTTTTTAGCTTGATTTGTAGAAAATGTTATTTTTTTCATTTTTGCTTAGAGCTTAGTTTTAAAAAGTAATGGAATAGAAATATGTCTGTTCAACTTTTTTTCCACATAAAAATTGAGAGCAATTTTAAGCCATGCCACTAAATTTTCTCTGTGCCTAATTCAAAGGGGAAGGTCTAACTTCTGTTTATGGAAGAAAAGAAAAAGAGAAAAGAAAGAGACAGAGAAAGTATTTTGTCTGGGCATATGCTTATGAAACAAATGACCCTAGAAGAGTTTCACCTGTGAATTTTCATGTAATTGTTACTAAAATCTTGAAGCATAGGTTTAAAAAATTGTAGATGAGACAATTTGGTCAATTACTAGAAGTATGGGTATTTAAAATGATTCTATATATGAGAAGATGTAGTATAGAGATAAAAGTTCTAAAATATTTTGATTTGTAAAAAGCATTCCATTCTAAGTGATAAACTACACAAACACAGAAAAGTCATTATGTTTTTTCAGAAACTGGCAGAAAGAGACTCATGCCAAACTGGCACTAAATTAAAACCCACATAAAAGTCTTCAAATCAGTGATCACCTCAAAAATTAAATAAATTGATTTTCACAACCTGAACTAACACAGATAGCACATCTGGCATCTTGAGAAGCTCCATCAGTATTGCACATGAGACATTTCAAATGTTAGGCAACAAGATGTATTCCTTAAAGGTGACCAGGGGAACACCAGTCAGAAGTGTATGGCAATTGTCTTAACGGCAATTTAGATTGAAATATGTGTAAGAAATCTAAGATATCTATCTAACAGACTGTCTTAGTAACAGTTTTGCTGGCTCATTCGCTCTTGATTTATTCTAAAGCTTTACTAAAAACAACATGTAGAAATGTGCTGAAAAACTACGAAGAGACATACAAGTTTGTGTAAGGTAACCACACACTTTCTGATTTAAATTATTTTTTTAAAAAGTTTCTGCATACCCTGCTTTGTTTTAAAAGATATAAAGTGATTGAAAGAGGCTTACAGTGATATATAATACTTAATAAACCAAAAGTAGGATGCAAATACAAAATAACAATAATAAAAGAAAAGAAATATAACAGAGGAAGGTTAAGATATTGAATGTCACAATATTCTATACTTATATATTGCAGTATATAGGGATGTTAAAAAAATCAAACAAAAATGAGTGAAAAGCAATTCTTGATTAGTGACAGAAACAGATGGCACAATCTCAAAAAATTAATATGTTCAAATAAGGTATATTATGTGAGAAAACCATTTGCTGTATAATTCCTCGTATCTTGAATGACATCAATAACTTTTTAATTTTTCAACTCATATCTGCTCCTCCTGCATCTCCAAGCCCGTTCTCGTGATTGAAAGTTTATCTTTATTGGTCTGACTAATAGATATCTTCTCTGATAATTGAAGACGTTCATTGCTAGAGTAGATGTCATGTTTCTTGTTCATCTTTATATTCTAAACTGGCAACACTGTTCCTGGCTTATGGCAAATGTGTTGAAAAAATGTGTTAAATAGAAGAAACTATTAATACCTGCTCTCCAAAATTAGTTGGGCGTGGTGGTGGGTGCCTGTAATCCCAGCTACTCCCGATACAGTGAGACTCTATCTCAAAACAACTGCAACAACAACAACACACACACACACACAAACAACAACAAAAAACTCTGCTCTCTAAATAAAGTTAAATGACTCACAAGAATCATGTGAATGAACTTAAATTTAGTGTTTAAGACTTCCAGGTAACTATTTCCTTTATCAAAATACTTCAGACTTTTCCGTGATTTCTAATATTACTCCACTGCACATATTTAATGCTGTTTCTTACATCTGCACAAGCAGCTTCTTACCACTATCAGGCCAATCATCTCTCTTTTTCTGGAAAACAGATAATATTTTTTCTTAATTTTGTGCATTTGTTTTTTTCTTATTTATATTCTGCTTTATTCTACCATGATTAACACAATGTTACATTTACTTAATTTGATAAGATATTATTAAATAATATTTCTATAATTTCAGTGTATGTGTACTTTTCTGCATTAATATAATACATTCTCATACATTTTGTATTATATAAAATTGTGCATGACAGTAACAAGGCATTCAGAAAAGACAGAATATGAACAAACCACTAAAAATGTCCGCAACTACGTGACCTGAGCTCTGACTTAAAAAATTAACTAATAAATATATAATACAATAAATTATAATTTTAAGAAGGTGAAAGGAGTTTGAGGTAAGGAAATATAGGAAAGGTTGAATCTGTTTTATTAATTAGAAAACAAACAGAATATTAAAAGATAAGAGAAAAGTGGAGTATTAGTTTATTCAATATAGAGAATGTGTTCAAACTGAATCTAAGTCTAGTTGATGCCTTAAGCTGTATAAACAAACAAATTTTGCATTTTGCTTCTGTTGCTGAAGGTACAGACCATGTCAAGCCAGAAAAATGGTCCTGTTCATATCAACATGCAGGCATTCTCATTGTACCCATATCTAGTATCCATATCTATGTACATTTTTCATGGTGATAAGAGTTGACTTTAAGCTAGAATGCCAGGTGAGGTATCTCACTAAAGAGAGAATTGAGGTCGGGTGCGGTGGCTCACGCCAGTAATCCCAGCACTTTGGGAGGCCGAGGCAAGCGGATCACGAGGTCAGGAGATTGAGACCATCCTGGCTAACACGGTGAAATCCCGTCTCTACTAAAAAAGTACGCAAAAAAAAAATTAGCCGGGCATGGTGGCGGGCGCCTGTAGTCCCAGCTATGCAGGAGGCTGAGGTAGGAGAATGGTGTAAACCCGGGAGGCGGAGGTTGCTGTGAGCCGAGATCGCACCACTACACTCCAGCCTGGGCGACACAGCAAGACTCTGTCTCACAAAATATAAATAAATAAATAAATAAATAAATAAATAAATAAATAAATAAAAAGAGAGACAGAGAGAATTGGATAAAACACTTCATTCATCGGAATATGGTAAAGGGTATAGGGGGAAAAAATAGAGTCTTGTTGGTACATAGTGCTCAATTTAGTGAAGGCAGAGCTGATGGGGCCAAATAAAATAATAAGAT
Source organism: Macaca thibetana thibetana (assembly GCF_024542745.1). Taxonomy (NCBI): domain Eukaryota; kingdom Metazoa; phylum Chordata; class Mammalia; order Primates; family Cercopithecidae; genus Macaca; species Macaca thibetana. Next base: position 63,492,614 of record NC_065582.1, on the reverse strand, counting down.
AATTCGTCAGCAAGGGAGAGGAAATGAATCCTCAGGAGCGCTGTAAAAAGAAGCTTCCTTGCCAGCGTTCATCATTGAATCAGCATCCTTGCCAGCGTTCATCATTGCTTGTCTTTTGGATAAAAGCCATTTAACTGGAATGGCATGATATTTCACTGCAGTTTTGATTTGTGTTCTCTGAGCATTTTTTCATATACCTGTGAGCCTTTATATGTCTTCTTCTGAGAAATGTCTCTTCAGATCCTTTGCCTATTTTTTAGATTGGATTATTTAATGTTTTCCTATTGAGGTGTTTGAACTGCTTATATATTCTGTTTATTAATCTTTTTTCAAATAGATAGTTTGTAAATTCTTTCATTCTGCGGGTTGTCTCTTCACTTTGTTAATTATTTCTTTTGCTGTGAGAAGCATTTTACCTTGATATCTTTCCATTTGTTCATTTTTGCTTTGGTTGTCTATGCTTTTATTAAGCATAAAGGTGTCCACAATAAATCTTTGCCCAGACCAATGTCCGGAAGTGCTTCCCCAATGTTTTCTTTTAGAGGTTTTATAGTTTGAAGTCTTAGATTCAAGTCTTTAATCCATTTTAATTTGATTTTTGAGAAAACCTTTGTATACCCTTGTACTTGGCAAATTAGTAGAGCTACTATGGACACTAGTATGGGATTCTAAAAAAGCTGGTCTATATCCCAAAAAAAGAGGAAATTAATATATTGAGAAAATATCTGTACCCTCATGTAAGCCAGACACAGAAAGACAAATACCACATGTTCTCCATGTTCTCATTCACACATGGGAGCTAAAAGGATAATAATAAAAAGTAGAAATAAACTCATGGAGATAGAGACTAGAATGATGATTATCAAAGGTTGAAAGGGTAGCAGGAAGGCAGGCGATAAAGTGGGAATGGTTAGTAGGTACAAACATACAGGTATACAGAATGAATAAAGTTAGTGTTTGGTAGCATGATAGGCTGACTCCAGTTAACAATAATTCATTGTATACTTTAAAATAACTAAAAGAGTGGAATTGGGATGTTTCTAACACAAAAAAATGATAAATACTTGAGGTGATGGATACCCCAAGACCCCGATTTGATCATCACACTTTGGATGCCTGTATCAAAACATCATCTGTGCCCCATAAATATATACAATTATTATGTACCCATAAAAATTAAAAATGAAAAGCAGTTAATAAATAACAGAAAAAGAAGTGAAAGAATAGAGTTAAGGTGAGAAAGAGAGGAGGAAGAAGCTGAAGCATGCTATCAGAATCTCACTATGGTTTAGATATATAAGTGCTATATAATTATGTTAACTCTAACAAAATGGATATATATTGTATTGTTGGTTGTGGGCACCTTTATTGTTAACAAATCTTTTAAATGCCTTCCTAAAGTCCTGGGATGTCTACTGTTTTGGACTGCTTAGCATGCTTTTTTTATTCATCTCCCCAGTATCAGATAATACACCCCTGAATACAGAGGAGGATGTGTGACTCAGTTCTGACCAAATAGTATCCCTGGCCACAGAATTTTACATAGGAAGGCTATGTAAAATAATCTTGGCTGGTTACTATTGTTTTCCAGAATTGTTCTTATACACTGCAGCAGAGAAAATATTCTTGCTTTTTAAGTTGCAGAGCTAGGATGTGAATATGAAGCTACCCCTTCAGTGATATCCTCCCCTATGTGCAAAGAACCTAAGTACATAAGGGAAGAATTAATCTAAACAGTCAGAAATGAGGAGACAGAAAGAAGAGATTGAAGAAAGAAGAGGGAGAGAAGAAACAGGAGGAATAAGAGGAGGAGAAGTGGGGAAGTAAAGAAAGAAAGAGAGAGACAAAGAAAGATTCTGGCAACACATTTTCTGTCTTATAAATCCCAGAGCCGGTAGTTTTTTTCCCTGCCTGGGAAACCATCAGTACTCTCACAACAAATTATCTTCTTATGCTTCAACTCACTTAATTTGGGTTGATATCACTTGACCAAAACACCCTGAATGATTCCAGTGTACCCAATTTAGAAAGTTACTGACTTAGTTTCATGTGTAGGCTCTGGCAATTGGTTAAGAAGATCTTGTGCCACTATTAGACAAAACAAAGCAAAAAGACAGAAGAAAAGAAAAAAATAACATAGATCTTACCACAGGAAAAGAGGTAGAATATAAATCAGATCCTCTTAATTAGACTTAAAAAATACAAAAGCTTGCCCTCTAGACAAACTGATTCTTAATATTTTGTGATGGGAAGGAGGTATTTTATAAACCACATTAAGCCACTTTTATTTTCTGTCTCCTACTAAGCACTCACTAGGCACCTATCGCTTGCCTTGAAAACAATTGTATGATAAAATGTTTCTTTACAGGAATATTTCTACTTTTTCATACGTTTTTAAAATAATGTACTGTGTTATCTAGTAAGAGCTACATTGTTTTAAGATTCCACAAAACAAATTTCCCCAAATACATTTTTTTAAAAGGCTAGGTGACATAGTGAAATAACACGATGTGAAAATACACATCCAGGTCTTTGTCTGGCACAATAAACTAAGAGACAAAGGATTTAAGTGTAGTAGAAAATCTTATTGCACATTATTCTGAGAAGTTGTATAATTTAGCACAACTGAAATGTCACACTTTCTATGATATACAAATGTGAAACTGCAATAAAATTCAGCTGAGCTTTAATAAAATGTTAGAATGTTCCTCCAAAGCACCCCACCCCGAATGACTCAAGAGTGTAGTTGTAATTTGAAATAAGCATAAAAATCTTTGATTTATATCCATCAACCAAATCACAGACTCCCAGTTCATTTCAGAAGACTCTTTTTTTCCATATAGGTCCCTGAAGTGTCTCAAAACTGCTAATAAAGGGCAGTTCTCTTCTACTGCTGCTACAAACAATGGGTTGTATATCTGGCTACTGGTTACCATGATTACAACTGCTTCCTACATGAAGCTGCTATTGCTAATAGATTACTTCTATTTATCACCGAATCTCAGACACGCACAGTTTAATATTTTATCAAAAATTGGATTGAATCTGAAAATTGCTTTAACTAGGCAGAATTATCAGTAGTTGGCATTACCTTGGGATTTATGAACTTTATCAGTTAAAAAATAGCCTTAGAGAATAACCTGGACATTTCCATGTAGGCATTACCAGATAGAACAAATTATGTTTAGACCTCTGAGATACAGCAAAAGTCGTGCTAAGAGGGAGACTATAGTGTCAAATTCCTACATGTAAAAGACGGAAAGATCACAAACTAACAACCTGACTTACACCTGAAGGAACTAGAAAAACAAGACCAAACCACACCCAAAGCTAGCAGAAAAAAATAAATAGCAAAGATCAGAGAAGAACTAAATGAAATTGAGAATCAAATAATACAAAGGATCAATAAAATGAAAGTCTTCAGTTATAGGAAAAAATAAACAAAATGAATAGACTGCTAACTAGATTAACCAAGAAAAATAGAGAAAAAACTCAAATATGCACAATCAGGAATGATAAAGATAACATACATAACTTATACAACAGAAATGTAAAAGATTATCAGACTACAGTGAGAACCTCTATGTGCACAAACTGGAAAACCTAGAGAAAACAATAAAATCCTGGAAATACACACCCACCCAAGATTGAACCAGGAAGAAATAGAAATCCTGAACAGACCTTTAACGAGTAGTGAAATTCAATCAGTAATAAAAAGTCTCCCAATAGAAAAGAGCCCAGGACCTGATGGCTTCACAGCCAAATTCTATCAGATGTACATGGAAAAATTGAAACCAATCATACTGAAACTCTTTTAAAAAATTGAGGAGGAGGAAGTTCTCCCTAACTCATTCTGTAAAGCCAGTATCACCCTGATACCAAAGTCAGGGAAGGGCACAACTAAAAAAGAAAACTACGAGCCAACATTCCTGATAAATGTCAATGCAAAAATCCTCAATAATATACTAGCAAACCAAATATAGCAGGCTATCAAAAAGATAATACACAACAATCAAATTGGCTTTATTCCAGGGATGCAATGTTGGCTCAGCATATGCAAATGAATAAATGTAATTCATCACATAAACAGACCTAAAAACAAAACCATGTGATAATTTCAATAGACACAGAAAAGTCTTTCATAAAATTAAACATCCCTTTATGTTAAAAGCCCTCAACAAAGTAGTCATAGAAGAAACATGTCAAAATAATAAAAGCCATATATGAAAAACTCAGCCAACATCATGCTGAACAGAGAAAAGTTGAAAGCATTCCTCCTAAGATCTGAAACAAGACAAGGATGCCGACTTTCATCACTCCTACTCCACATAGTACTAGAAGTCCTAGCCCTGCTAATCAGTCAAGCGAAAGATAAGAGGCATCCAAATTAGAAAAGAGGAAGTCAAATTATCTCTGTTCACTGATAATATGATCTTATACCTAGAATAGCCTAACTTACCCAAAAGACTCTTAGATATGATGGTAAACTTTCAGGATACAAAATCAATGTAGAAAAATAAGTAACATTTTTATATACTAATAATAATCAAGCTGAGAACTAATTCAAGAACTCAGTCTCATTTACAATAGCTCCAGATAAGAAAGGAGTACATTTAACCACAGAGTTGAAAGACCTCTACACAGAGAGCTACAAAACAATGATGAAAGAAATCATAGATGGCACAAACAAATGAAAAAACATGGACTGGAAGAACCAATATTATTAAAATGACCATACTGTCTAAAGCAATCTACAGATTCAATGTAATTCCTATCAAATTACCAATGCCATTCTTTACAGATTTAGGAAAAAAAAAATCATAAAATTCAAATGGAACCTAAAAAGAGCCTGAATAGTCAAAACAATAATAAGCAAAAGGAATAAAGGTTGAGATATCACATTATCTGATTTCAAATTACACTATGAGTATATAGTAACCAGAACCACATGGCACTGGCATAAAAATAGACACATAAGTCAAGGGAAAAGAATAGAGTCCAGAAGTAAAGCCACATACCTACAGCCAACTGATTTTTGACGAAGTCAACAAAAATGTACACTGAAACATAAATAGTGCTGGAAAAATTGGCTAGCCATATGCAGAAGATTGAAAGTGGATTCCTATTTCTCACAATATACAAAAATTAACTCAAGATAGATTAAAGACTTAAATGTAAGATTTGAAACTTTAATAACCCTGAACAAAAACCTAGGAGAAACTCTTCTGGACATTGGCTTATGTAAAGAATTTATGACTAAGTCCTCAAAAGGGAATACAACAAAACCAAAAATAGACAAGTGAGACTTAAACTAAAAAGCTTCTGAACAGAAAAGGTAATCATAACAAAGCAAACAGACAATCTACATAATGTGAGAAAATATTTGCAAACAATGCCTCTGATGAAGGGCTAATATCCAGAATCTATAAGGAACTCAACCAGTTCATCCAGAAAATAACAACTAACCCCTTCAAAAAGTGGGCAAAGGACACGAACACACATTTTTCAAAAGAATATATACAAGTAGCCAACAAATATATGAAAAAAATGCTCATCATCATTCATCATCTGAGAAATGTAAATTGAAACCACAATGAGAAACCATCTCACATCATTTATTATACCTATTAAGAAGTCAAAAAACAAGGGCTGGTTAGGATATAGAGAATAGGGAATGCTTATATGCTGTTGGTAGGAATGTAAATTAGTATAATCACTTTGGAAAACGGTACGGAGATTTATCAAAGAACTAAAAATAAAACTACCCTTCAATCTAGCAATCCCTCTGCTGGGTATCTGCCCAACAGAAAAGAAATCGTTTTATCCAAAAGACCCCGACATTTGTATGTTTATCTTGGCACTATTCTCAGTAACAAAGTTATGAAATCAATGTAAGTGTCTATAAATGTATGATTGGATTAAAATAGTATCTATATGTATCTAAAACATTTATATATGTAACATTTGTTTGTATAGAAATCGCTTATATGCATGAAACAGGAGACCATTATTCTCAGTTAAATTACTCAGAAACAGAAAGTAAAAAAATGCATGTTCTCACTGATGAGTGAGAGCTAAACAATGGGTATACATAGACAACAGAATGGAATAATAGATTTTAGAGACTTCAAATTGCAGGAGGGCTGGATGAGGAGTGAGGAATAAAATACCACTTATTGGGTACAATATACACTGTTCAGATGGTCAGTAGACTAAAATCCCAGGTGTCACCACTATGCAATATATCAAGGTAACACAACTGCCCTTGTGCCCCTAAGTCCATAAAAATTAAATTAAAAAAAATTAAGAAACACTTGATTAGAAAAATAAAACACACACAAATTCAAGTTTTTGCTTGAAAACTTTCAGTTGACACCTACCAGTCGGAATCAGTTGCAGGATCGAATTATTTTTAAACTGCAGAATGGTTGTCAGAGATCTGGAAGAAAACAATCAAATCCTGGAGCACTCTTTAGAGAACTAGTTGTCTCGAGGCTGAAAATGTGTGGATAAACAGAGATATCAGTGATTCAGAGCAAGTTGTTCACAATAGGCACTTCTGAGTGTGAAGAAGTGTCTTTTATACTTTCAGCAAGACATTGTGTCTATATTTTCCTTTGTATGTGAACACGAATGATAGTTGAAAACATATGTTTAAGTAAATCTAAAAGAACTTTTTGTACATATATAACATAAAAGTTCTGAATGATGAGAACATGATATCTTAATTTAATAGACACAGTTTTTAAATTTACTTTTTTCTTCATAAAATAAAAGTGCATCTTGGAACTTATGCCATCTTAACATCAAATCAATATAGTAGATACCAATCTGTCATGCCTTCTTTGATTTATCCATTTGGTAGTTTAATATTCAGCAAATATCTTAAAAATTATATTACACCAGACACTGTTTTAGGCATGGTGTTATGGCAGTAAAAAGAGATTTTACAAACTGCATTTATGATTTTTTTAATTGTTTGAGTATATCATGTTCATTCTTCCTAACATAGATGACTGAGCATTAAGGTACATGTTGAAATGTATCTTTCCACTCCATTAATAATGCCTTGCCTGTTCAAGAACACCTGATGGCAAAACATGTTCTTTGCATTTCTCTGGAAAACTACAGTCACATGTTCCTAGCGCCCAAGAATTGATCTAAAGTAAACAGGGTCAGTGTAATTTTCATAACTAAAATGTCTTTACAAATGTTTACATCAAATTATACCAATTTTCTCACAAGCTGCTATCTTATGATATTATTATATGCATGAAATGAATTGCATCTCTGTAAGAAAACATTTGAGAGGTAAGGCATAAGAACAGTAATGCATTTGAAATGTTTATCCTCATTTGTGATCTCAGGATCTGTGATCAGGCACATAGAGTTCAGTTATTTGTCCTGTTTATTTTCTTTACCCTATCCAAACAAAACAAAACAAAACAAAAAAATCTAAGAAAGATCCCTGAGAGGTGAACTCAACATAAGTGTTAATGTAACATAGAAAAGATAATCCTATTGAATACACTTGTCTAAATGTAATGTAAAGCAAATTCTTGAAAATACCTTTTTTTTTTTTTTTTTTTTTTTTGGAGACAGAGTTTCACTCTTTCCTCTTTTGCCCAGGCTGGAGTGCAGTGATCTACTCTCAGCTCACTGCAACCTCTGCCTTCCAGGCTCAAGCAATCCTCCTGCCTCAGTCTCCCAAGTAACTGGGAACTACAGGTGTGCACCACCACACCTGGCTAATTTTTGTATCTTTTGTAGAGATGGGGGTTTCACCATGTTGGACAGGCTGGTCTCAAACTCCTGACCTCAAGTGATCACACACCTCAGCCTCCCAAAGTGCTAGGATTACAGGCATGAATGACTGCCCCTGGCCACAAAATTTCTTAAAATAATTTTTAAGAAATGTTTAAAAGACTACAAACAAGGTTGCATATTGCAGTTTTATAAGTTTACAGAATTAAGTTTTACCAAAAGTTCACAACACGAAGTTAAAAAAATTTTAAAAAGTATGAAAAACAGCCATATAAGAAGGCAAAAGTTTTATGTCCTGACAAATAAGAATATTGATCCCTCAATACCAAGTAATTATGACACAGTCCTATTTTACTTCTGAGGCAAATTAATTTTAGTATGGAGAAAAGTTCTTATTGATTTATTTTTATGTTTCACTTGAATTTTAAATATTACCAGAGATACAAGAAGTAGTAATGTTGCAGTCTCCTTACTCCTTTAGTTTAGCAAGGTCTGAGTTCTTGTCTTACAACCAAGAAGAATAAGGCACGTGGACACTGGAGAGTGAGTAAGGCAGAGCAGAATTTATTAAGCAACAGAAAAGCACTCATCAGTGAGAGGGGTTCCAAAGAGGGTAGCCAGAAATGGGACTGAGTTCTGGGTCTTTTATGTGGCAGAAAAAAGGAAGTCTTCTGTGGTTCTGCCTTAATGGATGGGATAAAGTTCCCCCTGTGGGGGTTGCATCTGCATATGCCTGGGGTTGGCCACAGTGATTCCATGTTGGTTATTAACCATGACTGCCTAAAGCAAAACCCATGTGGGAATAAAACTGCAATGCTAATGGCATTATAATGAGTTCAGGGTCATTTGAGGATGCCCCCAATATTTGTCTGTGCCTGTACAAGTGACTGGAAAATCCCTTCTGAGCAAAAATCCTGGGATAAGAGGAAGTTCTTAACCACATTTTCTCCTAATAGCTACTGGGGTGGTACAGATGCAGTCCCACAGGCATTGGCCTCTTCCAAGACCCTCACTCTCTATCTGCCTAACCACCAGAACCTACGTGCCTCCTCTCTCAGTAACTTGTCTCCATTTAAGATGAAATCTGAAAGAACCTATTAATTTTTAAAGCTTATTTCATGATACCAAATACTATAATACAAGGAAAAATAGTTTAGGGAAAAATCAGGGATTCATATTTCAAGGAACAAATAATAATGTTTAGAACTTTCAGTTTTTCTTCTTGAAGAAATTTCCCACATTTAAAATATCATTTTCAAACTTATATTTATATTTAGGCTTATAAGTAGGAAGTTGATAATAAATGATATGTTTTGATATTAATTAACACCCTGACATTTAAAATTAAAGTGATTACAAAAGCTAAGTGAAGAAACTCAAGGAGCTTGCAGGTGGTTAATTTTAAATTCAAAGAAAGCAATCTCCACTATTAATTTTTCAGAAATTTTGAACTACCATAGAAGAAAATAAGGATATTCTCGATAGTATACTTAGTATGCCCATTATTTATGTAAGTTTTTCTGAATGTAAAGGGAAAGAAATTTCAGAAAAAAGAATTTGAGAAGAGAGTGATGTAGGAGTAAAAGTGAGACACTTACCATCACCTAAGACAGATCTCTAGTCCTTTTCCCCCAGTATAGTAGGCTTTATTGTTTTTACCCAATTGGACTTACTTTTATAACAGCTTTGAAAATTTTGTGGGAAGACTTAACAGCAAAAATCAAATTTTATTTCATGAAATTTTATACTTATATGATGACATTCACACTTTATTTAACTCCCTGTATCTTTCCAAAATTAAAAACAAAAAAACAAAAAAACAAAACCTATGTACCTCTGAGTTAAGGAGTATCTCCTCCAACACACACACACACACATTGTTTTCCATCCCGAATAGTTAGCAATGATGCTATCTAATGTCATTAAATTATTTTAAGAATTAAAGAAAAAATGGGGTAAGGATGAATAGAAAAGTGCTGATAAACAGAGGATAATTTATCCTTACTTACTCACCTCTTACCATGGGAAGAAGCACAAGAATATGGCACAGGGTGACTTGGAACACTGCAAAAAATCATGTGTGTTATGTTTAAGAGATTTGTTGCACCATAACAGGATGTACTATTTTCAAGAGTCAATTTAGTATAAGAAATTTTAAGGTAAATAAATTAAAGAGGCAATGTGATAATAAATGGAAAAATACCAGATGGAAGCTTTTCTATTTACAAATTAAGACTTACCAAATTGCACTCAGACATTTCTTGAATAAATGGATATATCAATTTAGACAAATTTTAAAAAGAACAAGTGATATAAAATAATTTTATGAAAAATTTTTCTTTCTAAACAGTATGCTAATGAAGTTCTTTCAAACAATTAAAACACAATTATTTTGCTACTAGAAAGTTGTATAACACAGTTTTTATCTTATTACTTTTTTTACCGTTACTATACTTCTGATACAAAACTTTGAAGCAGTAGTATAAGACAAGTTTTTACTTATTAATGAAAATTGAAATATGTTAAATTTTTTACTTAAAACCTGAAAGAATATTAACTCAACACTACAAACAAGAATCATGTATCCCAAGAGTATAACAATTTAATTTTAGAAAATCATATTTTATCAAATTAACATGTAGAAGAAGAAAAATGCTTAGTGAAGTCAATAGATAATAAAATAATATGAAATTTAAAACCATATTTTTCATTTTTATTAAGATTCTATGTGATTTATTTTTCTTTCAAATAACTTCTGCAAAAACAATTGCTTACTTTTATAGGCAAGAAGATGCTCTTTTACGCATGCACACGTATGTTTATTGCGGCACTATTCACAATAGCAAAGACTTGGAATCAACCCAAATGTCCATCAGTGACAGACTGGATTAAGAAAATGTGGCACATATACACCATGGAATACTATGCAGCCGTAAAAAAGGATGAGTTTGTGTCCTTTGTAGGGACATGGATGCAGCTGGAAATCATCATTCTCAGCAAACTATCGCAAGAACAGAAAACCAAACACCGCATGTTCTCACTCATAGGTGGGAACTGAACAATGAGATCACTTGGACTCGGGAAGGGGAACATCACACACCAGGGCCTATCACGGGGAGGGGGTAGGGGGGAGGGATTGCATTGGGAGCTATACCTGATGTAAAGGATGAGTTGATGGGTGCTGGCGAGTTGATGGATGCAGCACACCAACATGTCACAAGTATACATATGTAACAAACCTGCACGTTATGCACATGTACCCTAGAACTTAAAGTATAATAATAAAAAAAGAAAAAAAGAAAAAAAATAGAAAACGCTCTTTTAAATTAAAATAATTTGTGTGTCGTCTATTTCATTAAATATTGTTATGTAATATTATGAAGTATATAGAACATACAGAAATTTAAAAGGCTAAGGAAATAGCTATAATTGAGGCAATGAACTTTAAACATTATATAGCATATTTTGATATATGAAATTCTAGTTCTTCTCCTCTACTAGGTACTGAAACTAATGGTCTAGTAGAGCTGAAAGTCTCTTCTGAATTGACCTTAACTTTTCTTTTCTTGTATTGTTTCTTTATGTCTTAATTGCCTAACTGCTGGCTGTCCCACACTTGTCTATTGACCCTACTACTTGCTTGCATCAATACAGTTATTACTGATACAAGATGAAGATATTTTTATTTATTGGAATTCCAGTGGGAGAGGAAAAATTAATCCAGCCCAACAAATTCCATTTCCTTTGTCAAGAATGACAGTCAGGAGAGAACGTACTCCACTTACCTGGCTGATCTTACTGGGAAAAGTCACAAGGTGGGATTTTGAAATTCAAGTGTAATAATTGAAAATGATTGACAGGCATGAGTTCTAAGTGAGACTTCCTCTGCTAGTTTTCATAGAAATTATAAATACATGACATATGTGGTGAAAGTAGACTTAAGGAAGAGCTGAAATTTGGCTTCCAGTTGGGAATGTAGTTGATCTCTAAATAACACACATAGCTACAGGGGAGAGACAGAGAAAAATAAGGTAGCGGTTACAGATATTGAGGGGAAGAGTGTTTGAATAGTTGAATCTGTTAAGTGAGGGCCTCAAGCCAAGTTTCTTTAAATTACTGATATCAGATAAACCCCAGTGATGGGCGTATCATTTTACCGAGAGTGATTTCACAGGCTCTTAATCTACATTTGCTCAAACTTTAATTTAAATGACAGTGCTTCCCTAAACATATTTTTTGCTATTAGTTTTATTTTTTGTATACTTTTATTTTATTTTATATTCTTGTGGATACATAGGAGGTGTATGTATTTATGGGGTACATGAGATATTTTGATACAGGCATACAATGTGTAATAATCACATCAGGGTAAATGAGGTATCCATCACCTCCAATATTTTATCCCTTCTTTGTGTTGCAAACAATCCAGTTACACTCTTTTATTTTTAAATATACAATAAATTACTGTTGACTGTAGTTACCCTATTGTGCTATCAAATATTAGATCTTATTCATTCTAACTATATTTTCGCACCCATTAACTTAACATGGTTTCTAATGAATTTTTCTCCAATATGCTTTATAGTGTATCTTGACCCAGGAATTCATTACATGTTAACAGCAACTCTTTCTGATGTTCAATGCTTTGCCTTTCCAAAAGCTGAGATTTACATTCTGTTAAAAGATACTTTTTTATTTGTTATTTTGATTTATCAGAAAAATACCAATTGAAGCTATGCATTTTGCCGTATGTCAGTTTCTTCAGACCCTTGCTGATAGTGTAAAGGATTGGGGGATATATACACAATGTGTTAATAGAATAACTGACTTCTTAGAAGACCAATTACAAAATAATCTGTTACTAAGTAGAAGCAGAGAAGTTACACGTCACTGCGTGGTGGCTAATAAATATTTGTTGTATGACATTTGAGTTGCAGGAATTGTTTCTCTATATCACATTAAAACTGGTGGAGCCTACACATACCAAGATTGTAGGAAATCAATGCTGAGTCATTGTGGGGAAGACAGCCCCTTTTCCTCTCCTTCAAAAAAAGACATCTATTCTGTGAAGAAAGTCATTGGTAGCTTAATGGGGATGTCATTGAATCTATAAATTACCTTGGGCAGTATGGCCATTTTCACAATATTGATTCTTCCTATCCATGAGTATGGAATGTTCTTCCATTTGTTTGTGTCCTCTTTTATTTCACTGAGCAGTGGTTTGTAGTTCTCCTTGAAGAGGTCCTTTACTTCTCTTGTAAGTTGGATAAACTGCTTTAAAGTTCATGTGGAACCAAAAAAGTCCCCACATTGCCAAGACAATCCTAAGCCAAAAGAACAAAGCTGGAGGCATCACACTACCTGACTGCAAACTATACTACAAGGCTACAGTAACCAAAACAGCATGGTACTAGTACCAAAACAGAGATATAGACCAATGGAACAGAATAGAGTCCTCAGAAATAATACCACACATCTACAGCCATCTGATCTTTGACAAACCTGACACAAACAAGAAATGAGGAAAGGATTCCCTATTTAATAAATGATGCTGGGAAAATTGGCTAGCCATAAGTAGAAAACTGAAACTGGATCCTTTCCTTATTCCTTAAATGAAAATTAATTCAAGATGGATTAGAGATTTAAATGTTAGACCTAAAACCATAAAAACCCTAGAAGAAAACCTAGGTTGGCCAGCATGGTGGCTCACACCTGTAATCCCAGCACTTTGGGAGGCCAAGGAGGGCGGATCATGAGGTCAGGAGATCGAGACCATCCTAGCTAACATGGTGAAACCCTGTCTCTATCGAAAATACAAAAAATTAGCCAGGCATGGTGGTGGGTGCCTGTAGTCCCAGCTACTGGGGAGGCTGAGGCAGGAGAATGGCGTGAACCAGGGAGGCGGAGCTTGAAGTGAGCCGAGATTGCGCCACTGCACTCCAGCCTGGACAACAGAGTGAAACTCTGTCTCAAAAAATAAAATAAAATAAAACAACAACAAAAAAAAACCTAGGTAATACCATTCAGGACATAGGCATGGGCAAGGATTTCATGTCTAAAACACCAAAAGCAATGGCAACAAAAGCCAAAATTGACAAATGGGATCTAATTAAACTAAAGAGCTTCTGCACAGCAAAAGAAACTACCATTAGAGTGAACAGGCAATCTACAGAATGGGGGAAAATTTTTGTAATCTACTCATCTGTCAAAGGGCTAATATCCGGAACCTATCAAGAACTCAATCAAATTTACAAGAAAAAAACAAACAACCCCATCAAAAAGTGGGCAAAGGATATGAACAGACACTTCGCAAAAGCAGACATTCATGTAGTCAACAGACACATGAAAAAATGCTCATCATCACTTGCCATCAGAGAAATGCAAATCAAAACCACAATGAGATACCATCTCACACCAATCAGAATGGCAATCATTAAAAAGTCAGGAAACAGCAGGTACTGGAGAGGATGTGGAGAAATAGGAACACTTTTACACTGCTGATGGGACTGTAAACTAGTTCAACCATTGTGGAAGACAGTGTGGCAATTCCTCAAGGATCTAGAACTAGAAATACCATTTGACCCAGTCATCCCATTACTGGGGATATACCCAAAGGATTATAAATCATGCTGCTATAAAGACACATGCACATGTATGTTTATTGCGGCACTATTCACAATAACAAAACTTGGAATCAACCCAAATGTCCATCAGTGACAGACTGGATTAAGAAAATGTGGCACATATACACCATGGAATACTATGCAGCCATAAAAAAGGATGAGTTCATGTCCTTTGTAGGGACATGGATGCAGCTGGAAACCATCATTCTCAGCAAACTATCGCAAGAACAGAAAACCAAATACCGCATGTTCTCGCTCATAGGTGGGAACTGAACAATGAGATCACTTGGACACAGTAAGGGGAACATCACACACTGGGTCCTATTGTGGGGGAGGGGGTGGGAGGGATAGCATTAGGAGATATACCTAATGTAAATGACAAGTCAATGGGTGCAGCACACAAACATGGCACATGTATACGTATGTAACAAGCCTGCACATTGTGCACATGTACCCTAGAACTTAAAGTATAAAAAAAAGAAAAAAAAGAAAAAAAAAAGAAACCTAAGGATCTTGGGGGAAGTCCTTAGGACTCCAGTTCATTGTAGATTGGAATTGCTTACTTTCCAAAACACACCGTTGATTAGAAGGCAGATTTTGCTGTCTATATTATACATTCCCTCTGTGCCAGTATCTCCCTGAAAGCTCTCAAAGATTTTTCTACATGGTATAGTCTCCCACTTTGAGGCACCGCTCCATCTTGGGGAGCAAAAATTTTCCTATGACCATTCTTGGGAGCAGAGTATAAACATCCACCCCTCACTCTCTTTTTGTCCCTTGGGTCTCAGGAAATATAATTATCTAATTCTTTCCTTTTCTTTCAGACACTTTTTTCTTTTTTGGACAAACCACCTGCTATCGTGAGGCTAGCTTTTGAAAAAAAACAGCCGCTTGCTAATCATCCCTTAGAAAACGAAGTCAAACATGGAAAGCAGGGTTGAACATGCTCTCTTCCGATCCTACACAAGTGAGGGCGAAAGACAAGTGTTCTTGTGTATTATCCTGTTGAACTATTAAAAAAAAAAATCCTCTGAGTAGGGTAGTTCAGATTTTATTCTTTATTCTTTATTTATTTATTTATTTTTGAGACGGTGAGCTGTCGCCCAGGCTGGAGGGCAATGGCCTCTGCTCACTGCAAGCTCCGCCTCCCGGATTCACTCCATTCTCCTGCCTCAGCCTCCCAAGTAGCTGGGACTGCAGGCACCCGCCACCACGCCCTGCTAATTTTTTTTTTTTATTTTTTTATTTTTTTTTGTATTTTTAATAGAGACAGGGTTTCTCCGTGTTAGCCAGGATGGTCTCGCTCTCCTGACCTCGTGATCCGCCTCCTCGGCCTCGCAAAGTGCTAGGATCACAGGTCAGGTTTTATTCCCTAACCCTTCTTCTTTCACCAATAATACAACACCATGTCCTGTCAGGTGGCCACTAAATCTTCAATCTATCTACTTCTCTCATTCTCTCAGTCAGCTATCCTGCATCAAAATGTCTTATCTTTCACCAGGACTGCTGTAAGGCATCTACCTGTGTCTACTCTTGTTCTGCTCAAATTCCTTTTTCTGAAAGGGAGATAATTATAAAATAACAATCAAATTATGACCACAGGCCCACCTTCCAACACATTTATTGTTTCACTTCTTTCCATGCCTTCTCATTTCTCTAAGAATAAAATCCAACATTGTGGTCTATAGTATCCTGGAAGGTTTGACTCATCTCTCACAATCCAACTACATTTTGCACCAAACATCCATGTTGCTGAATATTGATCTCTGCATTCAGCCAACATTGTTATTATGTACTCTTTCCTTGGATCCTGATGCCTGTGCCTTCCAAAATGTCCTCCAGTCCCTTTACCCCGTAACACTCATACTGCGGGCTCTTTCACCTGTTGACCTGTGTACTTAAAAGCCACTTTCCTTGTCACCCATCCTACTCCTTCAAATCTCAGTTCAGTCAACACTTGCTCAGAAAACCTTCCCTGACCTTTTTTCAATATTCAATTCTTCATATTGTAACTACTCTTTTACAGAATATATCAGCATTTATTTTAAAATTTTTTTTTAATATGTTGGTTGATGTCTTCAGACAGAATGCAATTTCCATGAAAGCAAGGCTCTATTAGGTTTTTATTGTTTGGTTTTGTTTCTCCACTGTGAAATATAGTGTCTAGCATTTTGTGGGTGGTGAGTAAATATTTGTTAAAGAAAATAATAGTCACAAATTTATAAAGTACAGTACATATTTGGGTTATTATTTGCAGTTATAGTTATAATTTCTTCAACTTTTTCTGGGGCTGGAGTGTGGAGTGGTGTGAAGTAAATAAAAGCAAAACAAGTAGTCACACATTATAGCAGAAGTCCTAGAGAACATTGCTAAGATTTACTATCCTTGGTATATAGAAAATAAACCTCATTCTAAATATAATTTATATGTTAAATATATTTTGTTTCAAACTGAAAAATAAATAAGACGTTAGTGGCCTGGATCTTACAAAAAAGATTAACAATGGTTATGTATTTTTTGCACATTAGGAAAGTAAGAACTTATTTCACATTTTAAGCTCATAACTCTCTTATTAAATATTGGTAATTAATACACTAATGAAAAATTATGTCTGGTTTCTAAAGTTATAATATTGGAAGACAAATCTTCAAAGAGAATTTGAACCTATTCTAACTGATTTTAGCTTGAAATAACTATGCACTAAAAAGAAATCATAATCTTACTTGAAATTGAGTTACTCAGGTTCAACTTGAGCTACTCAGGTTGAACTTGGTCTACTCAGATACTGTTTAAATTGTACGCTGAGACTGGCAACTCGTTGTGGAGAAAAAAATCTAACCACCACACAGCCAAGCCAGGGCAAAAAAAAAAAAGGCATTAATAAAGAAGTCATTAATATTGTCATGTGTCACACCAAAGGAAGAGGATACTTAGGCCTCTTCCTGTATATATATCAGAATATATTCTGATATGGAAAACTAGGTGGGATAACTGAGGATTGATAATTGGTGATAACCTATTCTCTCTTCACAATATTCAATAAATAGGTTTCATTTTTTTAATGGGGTACACAATTTGTCTAATTCGTGTGGGCAGCTAAGGAGATTGATTATAAGAGTGTAGGGTCTGGAGTCAGACAACCGGGAGTTGAAACCTGGTTTCTAAAATATGTTATGTGAGGCAACAGAAGCATCCTTAATAATTCTCAGTTTTTTCTTTTAAAAATGCGTAAAATAGCATTTCCCACTTCAGAGGGAATTTAAATAATAAAAATGCATGCTGAGTGCTTAGCATAATATTTGTCACAAGGTATATAACCAATAAATTGTAATTACTATTATTGTTGTAAATTATAACACTAATACAGTTAGGTTAATCTACAAATAATTTTGCAACAGCTGAAGAAACCTAACTTTAAATAACACTCTTCTAATATTTTGATGAATATTTTCTATTGGAAAAAACGAATTTTGCAGAATAAAATAAAACTAAATAAGACCCTATTAAATATAATATTAAATTGGCAGGAGTTTAAATATTTTGCCTATAAATTTTACCCTTCCATATAAAATGGCTTTCTAAAATAGTGTGTAGGAAAATGATTCATGTTATTGAACTTAAAAATATTTAGAATAGAAAATATTGAATAATTCACAAAAATATAAAAATAATAGAAAATATCTCATATAAAATCTTGGTACAAATTCTGTTGATACAATTTACAGCTTGTTTGGGTTAATTTATATTTGAATATTCTATGGTCTTAATTTTATTGGTAATTTTTCAGTATGACAAATGGATAGGACATTAGCAAAAATATTTTATCCTTTGTATTACAAAATGTAAGAACACAGCTTAACATAAGAAAGGTTTAATTTTATACACTCATAAAACTATTTTTCCTTTTTTAAAAACTTTACACTTTTCATTATTTTCTAAATATTTTTCTTTCCAATAGATTTTAAACTCTTCAAGGGCAAGGTCACAATTATCTTAAGCAATATGCAACAGGTACACAATATATAATTGTGTGTTGAATAAATATTTATTGAATGACTAATGAGCAAATAAATGAATTAACAAGTGCATGATATTTATTTGCTCATTTGGTAGCTCATATCCATTTGATAAATTTAATTGCCAATTGCAGGATGTGGTTATCCAAAGGGGAATATGAAGTGGCCATAAAGTAGGTTCGAATCAATTTGTCAGATCTCCATTTAATCTGATTTTACATGTTTAGACATAATTTTTAAAATAAGCTCATTAATATCTTAATCAAATTACAAATTCAAATTCACTGTTAACTTACGCTGAAGCACCCATGTTTAGTCATTTAGGTTCGTGTTTTTAGGCTGATTTGTCATAATACAATCTAAAACCGTATGCCATGGCCGGGCGCAGTGGCTCACACCTATAATCCCAGCACTTTGGGAGGCCAAAGTGGGTGGGTCACCTGAGGTCAAGAGTTGGATGGCAGCCTGGCTGACATGGTAAAACCCCATCTCCACTAAAAATACAAAAATTAGCCAGGCGTGGTAGCATGCGCCTGTAATCCCAGCTAATCGAAGTCTTAGGCAGGAGAATCGCTTGAACCTGGGAGGCAGAGGTTGCAGTGAGCTGAGATTGTGCCACTTCACTCCAGCCTGGGTAAAAAAGTGAAACTCCATCTCAAAAAAGAAAATGTAGAAGTCTCTGGCTCTTAAATGCTGACAGTTTTATTAGTTCTATACTATTGTTTCTGAAAAATAAATCGTTTTTTTTAATGCAAGGAAAGAAAAAACATAAAAACTGGAATGTCATTTTTCTATTTCTGTATAAGCATTGGTTATTAAGTAAGTGCCAACTTGAGACACCTACTATAAACAGAGCTGTGTAAATGAAGACATTTTTCATTTCTCTTTCTAGATATAATTCAAATAGAAAAAGAATAGAAGACAGAAATTGAAACTTCAATTTTAACAAAACAAGAAACTATGTCTATAACATTTTTAAGGGTTGATGAAACTCAGTAAGTTCACACGAACGCCATCCTCGAAGAAATATGAATAGAGTAAAATAAGAGTTTAATGGGAGTCATTGCCAACTTCAAACACAATTATGAAGTTGTGGGTCACACTCTGAGATGCAAACGGGTGAAAACTGAGACATTTAGGTGATGCTTGAAAACCCCTTGTTTTGATTTTAGAGAGAAAAAAAAGGGTCAGACATTAAAAAAAAAAAAGAAGAAGAAAGAAAAATAAACATATAAAAAGTAAGGAAACAAATAATTAAAATAATTGAAATATTTACACAGAAATGTTTGCAGGAATAAGCCTGGCTTTGTGAGAGCTAAGAGAAAAAATTATTTTAAGCTAAGAAAAACAATTATATTATAATATCCTGACCACACCTCACAATACAAAAATCTTAAAATAGTTGGTCCAAAGTTACCAAAATAGGACCATTTAATAGGAAATCTAAAAAGAAGATAAGTACAATGTCTAGAAATACATGCAATTTGAAAAAAAAATGATTACAAAAATTGTTATAAAATTAATATTAAGAAAAAATGTGACCAATAAACAGATAAACGCTGAAAAAATTAATGCATTAAAATAATTAAGTAAAAACTCTCTACGGAAGAAAAACTCAAAAACAAAAATAGAAAATTAAGGAAGACATAAGGAAATATGAAAAGGTGATGAAAGACAGCCTAGAAAAACTAAGAAAATGTTTTGAAATCACAGAAATAGTCTGCGCGCAGTGGTTCATGCCCGTAATCCCAGCACTTTAGGAGACTGAGACTGGTGGATCACTAGAAGTCAGAAGTTCGAGATCAGCCTGGCCAACAAGGTGAAACCCTGTCTCTACTAAAAACACAAAAATTAGGGATGTGTGGTGGCTCACACCTGTAATCCCAGCTACTACCTTGAACCCAGGATGTGGAGGTTGTTGTGAGCCAAAGGTGGCACCACTGCCCTCCAACCTGGGTGACAGACTGAAAGACTCTGCCATGAAACAAAACAAATTAAATAATAAAATAAAATAAATAAAATCAAGGAGATAATATAAAATTAGAAGAAACACAAAGATAAAGACATACTGCAAAAATTAAAGCAAAGGATGTAGAAAGCATAATCAAAATCTAAATACAATTAAACAATTTGTGTAAAGTTTACAAATCAGAGAGAAAAGATAGATATTAAAAGCAGGCAAAAATGTTCTATCATATGCATAATTGAAATCTTCCAAAAGAAAATTAAGATAATATTAACCAACAAATATCTAATTATTTAATCATGAAGAACATGCTCAAAATAAAAGAGTAAGTTTATACCTGAAAATGGTTCACAGAACGCCAAATTAGTCCATTATTGTCAGCATTAAGAATATTCCCCAAAATAAACAAAATTATATAAGCATATATCCTTTGTTTCAGCAATTTCATGTAAAAATTCATCATACAAATATACCAAGAGTGTAAGAATAGCATGTATTTAAAAGATTGTGGACTGCAACATTGTTTTTTAATGTACCTCAGTAGGGATTAAATACACTCTGAAATATTCATATAGTGGAATGATTTGTAGCCAGAAATGAACACCGAACAAACAAAACACAGAAGCTTTTTATCATTTCGTATGAAAATATATTCAGCACCTTTTATAAAATGAAACAACCAAAATGCAGAAAGTGTGTATAGTATGCTACAATTTTTATAAAAACGAGGAAAACGGTGTATATCTGCATTGACTTTCATATGTAAATACAATTCTCAAAAAACTAGTAATAGTTTTTACCAATTATGGGGAACAAAGATAAGACCTTTAACTACACACCTCCTTATATCTTTTATATTTGGGTCATGTGGATATCTGTCAATAAGTTTGAAAAAATATACTGTTTATTCTAAAAGCTTGACCAGTCTCATCTTCCTTTTCAGTGGAGCAAAATCATTTGTACATTTCTATCTTTTCATTAGCTTATGATCTCCTTTAAGATAGGAATAATATGCTATTATCCATATGAATACTTATGCAATGCATTGCATGGCACAAACATCTTATACATTTAAATGCCTGGCACAAATGTCTTACATATTTAAAATGCATATGTAAGACACTGCGACCTACTTTAGAGGGGAGGCTGGGAGGAACCTGAGGGTGTAAAAACTGCCTATCAGGTACTATACTCACTACCTGGGTAATGAAATCACCAAGCTCAAGTTACACGCAATTTATCCATTTAAACCTGCACATGTACCCCATGAATCTAAAATAAAAGATGACAGAAGAAAAGTACATTTAAATTTTATTGAATTAAGTTGAACTAATTGGTTGTCTTCATAAATAGGCTTCTCTTAATGCTGTGTGTCTTCATTTCCTCTTAGCGCTCTCTTGAAGTAAACCAAAAATGTCGCCAAATATGTCATGTCTGAAACTATCATTCTTTCTCTGAACCCAAATATTCAATATGAATATATTTGCCTTTATTGTTTTATGCTCTAAACTTAAATATATCACACTTGCTGACATAGTTATATAATAAATTTTTATATAAAATTTCAGAAGCAAAGGGTATATGGATACATAATTTTAGCAGTATGATAGTTATTATGATAGTTATTAAAGTATAGATATGTATTAGGGCTATTATCTATCATTATTTTAATTTCCATGATTTACATATATGAGTACAGGTATTCTGTCCTCCTCCAGTTCTCTAAAGTATTATTTATTTTAGATCTATAGTTAAAATTAATGAATTTTAAAAGTGCTTATATTAGAAGAGCCAGACTTTTCTCTCTCTAGCATTTAAATGTATAGTTTAAACAATACAAAACAAAACTTAATAAATGATTCTAGAAATTCTGATGCGATTGTTTCCCACTTGAGGAAACTAGGCTCCTACCAAGCTGCTTCTGCGTGAGCACTGTGTGTATAGCCTCTTTCTTTGTTTGGACATATTGTAAATTCTCAGGACATCACAAAAAGCCATATTAAATATAAATATATAAAGCATATCATAAAACCAATTTAAATGAGTTTTATTTATATAACTTTGGGGATTTATAGAACCACTTGTTTCTTTTAATGAGTTGGAAGAACTAAGATTTCACTACACTCAAGATACAAATAAGGGCCAACAAATCTGATAAGCGCAAAAGTAGAGGTCTTCCTGAGTTTGTCTCCAGATATATACCATTTAATTCAAACAGATTTAAGAGTCATTTGAACTCAAGTCAAGATGAAAAGTAGAATCTATCAAGTACTGGCCTTCTTATTCTAAGTACAGAGACCTATCAATGTCTGTCTCTTGGCTACCCTTTTTGTAATAAATGTAGGCTTGACGTTTAATGAAAACCAGCTGAGTAGTTTAAGGTACAGATGACTTCTTTTCTTCTTATTCCAACTAAGATTGGTTTTACTCTTCATAATCTCTCACAGCTGCCAAAAATCCATTTTATCTTTGCATGAGGTGAAGTTTCCATTAACAACTATTAGAGTAGCAGAGGTCAGACATCCAGTGTCAGATGTGCTACTAAAAAGAATAATGAACAAAGAGTTTACCAAAAGGGTATACAAATCAGTTCAGAATCTTTATAACTTATAAAAAGGCTTTACACTTTCATATCTTCTCTTGCCTTTATGGTTCACAAGATAATTTCAGAAAAAAAAAGAAAGGAGAATTTATGTATGAAGTCAATTATGGTGACTGAAAAAAATTAATAGAGTTGGAGCTTGACTTGCAAAATTTTTCCCATTGCATGGCTGATACTTCTAGGCTACAAGCTGCAATGATGCTATCTCTGGATATAAACAGGGTTAGTGATTTCAACACTTGGTCATACTGATGACTCTCTGGTTCAACTAATAATAGACATCAAAGCAGGAAAAACAACTTTCATTTCTTACTTATTGAATTAAAAGCTAAAATAAATGTGAAAAGTAAACTTTATGTATATATATACACACACACACACATATATATACACACATATATATATGTCTTTTATTGAAACTACCATCTATTAGGAGCATAGCTCCATAGGAAGACATTATTTCATTGTGTGCATTCTTTTATTCTTTTGTTTATTCCAGTATATTCAATTTTATCCATTTAGTAATATTCATTGAGTGTCTACTATATATCAGACCTCCAAATTTCTGGGAAAATTTCCAGGATTAGCTTCTAGAACTAAATTCCTTTTAATTATGATTCCTGAACAACTTTTAAAAACAATAATCTTAAAATCATAGCACAAAAATTGCAGCCAAGTGAAAAACAAATGGATACTTATCATACATTGTGATATGTGCTATGGCAGAGACATACAAAGTGTACTATGGAGACATGTAGGAGGAATGTATAATTTAGACATGAGTTTTGGAGGTCAAATATAGCTTGCACCAGCCAGAAAATTACTGTCATGAAGAATAAGCAAGTCTTAAAATGTTAGAAGAGTCTGTTAAGTAAAATGGCAAGAAGAATGGTGTTCTTGGTAAAGAATCACTAATACAAGAGTGTGTGTGTTTATGTGTGTGTTTCATAAGACAAAGAGAGAAACTGAGAGCGCCTGACTGGAAGACTGAAGAGCACTGGACTCTAAATGAGAAAAATTAGTGAGTGAAAGACACAAAGTAAAGAAGTGGGATCAAATCACAAAGAACCTTTCCTAGCAGTGTAGAGTTTGAAATAGAGTCATAAAGGCAAATTCAAGAATTTGGGGACAGGCTTATGACATAGTTATATTTACAATTTAGGGCTTATTGTGGCATAAACGTAGAAGATAATTTGTGGCCTCAGATAGATTACAGAAGATGGTTGAAGAGGCCGTCGTAAGTAACATGGATAAGGAATTAGAACTGTCTGAAGCCAGGCAATGGCAGACAGTGAAATTAAACAAGAAGGGACAATTTGAGAAACATTTAAAGACAAAGACAACAAGAAAGTGACAGAAAATTTTGTAGGGAAACAATTCAAACATGAGAATCAAAGAGGCTTGTCAGTTTTGTGATGAGAACATTCCTCAATGGTGCTGTTATTCATGACATCAGGATATACTAGAGGTTTGGTAAGTAATCAAAGATCAGTCATGCACTCAGCACTAAAATGATGTAGTGGGCAGATTGCTTGCTTGACTGCAAGTACTCTCTCTATTTTCTAGTATTTGAAATACAATTCTTTCTTCAAATCCCAGCTGAAGTATAGCACATTATTGAAAGCATGCCTGAAATCTTCCCACCAAATTCTCAACACGACTCTGTTGTCTTCATCATAGCACTTACCCTGATATGACATGCATCCCAGCTTGTACCATATGCTTGTTTGGACAACCGGATTGTGAGCTTCTTACAGACATAATACTTAAAAATTCATGTTTGAGACTCCATAATGCCTAGCAAAAAAGCAAACTTTACGTATAATAAGCACTCAATAACTGTTTTCTGAATTGAACCAAGAAATAATATTCTTCATCAAATTCCTTTAAAATTAAAACAATAGATGCTTTTGGTCCCACAGTTCAGTTAAAGGTAAGGTCATTTCTTGCCAGCAGGCTACGACTGACTTTAATTAATTTTATACCATCCATCTGCTGCTGTGTACCATGTCTTTTAAAACACAGGAAGCATTAATCTGCAGATGAATGGTATAAAACATTTTTACAATATTTTCTTCAGTTACAAGTAGAATACATGTGAACCATAATATTTGCTGCTCCATTCTAGAATCATAGAAGAATGCACACTATCAATAGACACCTACAGTGAGGGTAATAATATGCATATGGTACATTATAACATCCTTATGCTTGTTTCAAAAACTGAGAAAATAAAAAATAAAAAGTAGAGAATGTTATGACTTAAATAATACAAGCATGAGCATTCAGTCAGGTCTTTAAAGGAAATATTTCACATGTGGGAAACATAAGTGAAAGCATTATATGTTTCACTGTGTGGTAACCTCTTATCCTCCTTCATTTGGTTGATGTGTATCACAGCACTGTGGGTGTCCAATATTGCGCTCCAGGTTGGAGAGATTGGAGTAAGGGAAGGTAGGCAATGTGTGAAGCAGGCAGCAACCTGTATCAAACCAGAAGAAATAGGAATGGTGCAGCTCTTGCCATAACCTATAGTATAAGCATTCATTCCTCCAATTGTTAGAGTGGTTCATAAACACAGTGCTGTCTAAAAAGTGTCACGTTGAAACTATGAGAAAGTTGAGTGCAGAAGAGTTGAACAAGAAAACAAGCATGAAATGGCTTTGGAGCTGGAGATGACCAATTGTCTTCAGTCTACTGTTGATTCTTTCTTTTACTGGCAGGCAGGAGATGGTAGTGGAGATATCTTGAAGAGTTAAATGTACCATGAAAAATGTAGACTGAATCTTCTACCACTTCATCTCTCCCTACTCTTACCTGGCTGGTGACGCTCACTTGGGAACAACTTTCTTGTTCTTTAGTAAGAAGTGAAGTGATAGGTTTCTGTTGTGTGATCTGGGATTGATTTAAACTTTTGCAAATAATTTTAACCTGGCAATGAAGAGCTTCACATAAGACAGCACCTAACATTACTAAGCCCTCTCTTTTTCCTAAAAGATTCTTCTCTTATCATCAATAATTGGTAAAATTTGTCTTTGCAATATCCCAGACCCTTTTCTCATCCTATAGTGTTTGGCTATGGAATTTTACCAATATCCATCCTACCAATATCCATCTTTGAGATTTAAATCTGTATAATATAAACTAAGCACTTAACCTCTTAACTTGAAAATTGAACACGAATGTCAAATTTAAGTTGTGTATAACTTGATTTTTAAATGTTTTCCTTGCACATCTAGTCACAACTAAAGTTTTTTTTTTTAATCTTCCCTGTTTAAACTAATTCTAAATTTTTAATAGTCCAAAATACACCCTGTATACTTACATACATTTGTATCTGCATTGATACCACTCAAATTCAAACTGCCACCATTTCTCACCTGGACTATTTGAGAGAGCCTGCAGATTTCCTCTAGGTTTCCTGTATTAGTCAGGGTTCTCTAGAGGGTTCTCTAGGATAGATGTATATATAAAGGGGAGTTTTTTAAGGAGTGTTGACTTGCAGAACAACTAGGTGAAGTCCCACAATAGGGGGACTGCAAGCTGAGGAGCAAGGAAGCCAGTTCAAGTCCCAAAACCTCAAAAGTAGGGAAGCCGACAGTGCATCCTTCAGTCTGTTGTCAAAGGCCCAAGAGGCCCTGGCAAACCACTGGTGTAAGTTCAAGAGTCCAAAGGTGAAAAACTTGGAATCTGATGTTCAAAGGCAGGAAGCATCCAGAATGGGAGAAAGATGAAGGCTGGAAGACTGCTTTTTTTCTAGCTGCACTGGCAGCTGATTAGATGGTGCTCATCAAGATTGAGGGTGGGTCTGCCTTTCCCAGTCCACTGACTCAAATGTTGATCTCCTTTAGCAATACCCTCACAGACACACCCAGGATCAATACTTTGCATTCTTCAATCCAATCAAGTTGACACTCAATATTAACCATCACAAGTCCACCTCTTGTTAACTTGAACTGATACACATCTCCTAAAATCATATATAATCTTCAAATAAAGACAATAATGAGGTTACACCTAACATGATACAACTATCATTTGTACAACCGAAAGTACACTAATCCTTAATCTAAATGATATTACATAAAGTTAACAACATTTAAATGCTGATATGAAGTCAGTAAATATTATGTCATGTAATATAGAAAAAAGGAAATAAAATGAGGATATTTTCTTATTACAAATGTATATATGCACAAACATGTTCTTAATAAAATAAGGAAGAAATACTCATGACAGTTACAGTCCTGGTTTCTGCAACTGGTCGTATGGTTGTACCTGGTATTGATGACTGCCTTCTACTACCCATTTCATATTCTCTTTGCCTTCAGTAAGCACCTCAACAGGTCATGGGTTTGTTTATTTTTTTTTCCTGATGGAGTGACCCCAACCTTCATTCCTGAAGGGTCTGGGCCATTTGGAGTCCTGCCTGGATTGGGCTGTTGTAGTTTCCATTGACCTTAATCACAGGGGCATGATAATACTAAGAGACGCCCTAATGGATCACCTGTAGTCCATGCATACTCTTCCTTACCTCCATTGTATAGTATTAGGCTGATTTCATTACAGTTTTGTATAGTATTAGGCTGATACGCTGGGTCAACCACCCCAGCCAACACTGCAACTCCCTTCTCAGGCTGTTGACTTAAAGATAGAAGGAGTGCAAAGTGTCTAGGTGGCAAACTTAACCTCCAGTGTAATGGAATTCTTGTTGTCTCCTGGTGGCAGTGTTCCTCCCTCTGGAATGAAGACTGCTAGGGCAGTCAAATGTAATGTTCGAGAACAGGAGGCAAACATTTTGTTAGTGGATCACTAGGGGTGATGGTGAGTGGTACCACTTCCTCTTCCACCCCTTGATTCCTGGACC
This sequence comes from Macaca thibetana thibetana, assembly GCF_024542745.1. Lineage (NCBI taxonomy): Eukaryota > Metazoa > Chordata > Mammalia > Primates > Cercopithecidae > Macaca > Macaca thibetana. Next base: position 63,464,776 of record NC_065582.1, on the reverse strand, counting down.
CGCAAATCTTGGCTGTGGGAGAAAGAGCACTATATATTGGACAGTAATTCAGAGCATACACGGCCTTCTGGAGAACTATGCCCCAGACCTGTGAAGCATTGTCACCTAGTTGGTGTTGTAATTGTGAATTCAAAAGGCCATTCCAGCATTCTATTAATCCAGCTGCTTCAGGATGATGGAGAACATGGTAAGGTCAATGAATTCCATGAGTATGAGTCCACTGCCACATTTCTTTAGCTGTACAGTGAATGCCTTGGTCAGAGGCAATACAGTGTGGCATACCATGACAATGGGTAAGGCATTCTGTGAGTCCATGGATGGTAGTCTTGGGAGAAGCATTGCATGCAGGATAAGCAAACCCATATCTGTAGTTAGTGTCTAATTCCAGCGAGGACAAGCTGCTGCCCATTCCATGATGTAAGAAGTCCAATATAATCACCTGCCACCATGTAGCTGGCTGATAACTCTGAAGAATGGTGCCATATCTAGGGCTCACTGTTGGTCCCTGCCGCTGGCAAACTGGGCACTCAGCAGTGGCTGTAGCCATGCCAGCCTTCTTGAGTGGAAGTCCATGTTGCTGAGCCCATGCATAATTTCCATCCCCTCTACCGTAGCCAGTTTGTTCATGTGGCTATTGGGCGACGACAGGACTGGCTGGGGAATGAGGCTGAGTGGTATTCACAGAACAGGTCATACTATCCACTTAATTATTAAAATCCTCCTCTGCTGAGGTCACCTGTTCATAAGCATTCACATAGGATACAAATATCTTCACAGTTTTTGACAACTCAGAGAGGCCCATCCACATACCTCTTGCCCAAATTTCTTTGTCAATAATCTTCCAGTTATGCTTCTTCCAAGTCCCTGACCATATAGCCAAACCATTGGCTACAGCCCATAAATCAGTATATCATTGCACATCTGGTCCTCTCACCTTCCAAGCAAAGTGTACAACCAGTTGTGCTGCTCAAAGCTCTGTCCACTGGGAGGATATCCCTTCACAATTGTCCTTCAGAAATGTCCTAGAAAGTGGCTTTAGTGCTATAGCTATCCCCTTTTGGAAGGTGCCTGCATGTCGTGCAGAACTATCTGTATACCAGGCCCTAGTCTTCTCTTTCTCTGTCAACTGACCAGAGGGAACTCCCCATAAGGCCACTGGTGCAGGCTGGGGGAGATAAGGCAGGGTGACAGGAGTGGAGACCATAAGCATTTGAGCCACTTCTTTTCATAACTTTCTTGTGCCTTTAGGACCTGCTCAAGCACAATCGTGAATATATTACTTCCATTTGATGATGGAATGCTGCTGTGCACACACCAATTTATGGCTAGATGGACCAGAAAGCACCCAGTTCATGATAGTCAGTTCAAGTCACATGGTGACTTGATGACCCATAGTCAAACGTTCTGTTTCTTCCAAAGTCCAGTAAAAGGCCAACAGCTTTCTTTCAAAAGGAGAATAGTTATCTGAAGAAGATGTCAGTGCCTTGCTCCAAAATCCTAGAGGCCTCTGCTGTGATTCGCTTGTGAGGGCCTGCCAAAGGCTTCAGTCAGCATTTTTATCTGCCACTGACACCTCAAGCACCTTTGGATTTGCTGGGTCGTATGGCCCAAGTGGCAGAGCAGCTTGCACAGCAGCCTGCACCTGTTGCAGAGCCTTCTCTTGTTCTGGACCCCACTCAAAATTGGCAGCCTTTTGAGTCACTTGATAAATGGGCCATAAGGGCTGTGTTGCCTCCAAAATCCAAGTAGCCCACTAAGTGTTGTGCCTCTTTCTTGGTTGTAGGAGGCACCAAATGCAACAACTTATCCTTCACCCTAGAAGGAATATTTCAATAGTCCCCACACCACTGAATCCCTAAAAATATTACTGAGGTAGAAGTTCCTTGAATCCCTGGCATGCAAACATCTCACCAATAAGTCCAGTGTCTTTGCTACTTCTCACTGGATCCAATCAGCATAATGTCATCAATGTAATGAACCAGTGTTATATCTTGTGGAAGGGAAAACTGAGCAAGATCTCTGTGAACAAGATTATGACACAAAACCAGAGAGTTGATATACCCCTGAGGTAGGTCAATGAAGGGATATTGCTAGCCTTAGCAGGTAAAGGCAAATTGCTTCTGGTAGGCCTTATGAACATGAATGGAGAAAAAGGCACTTGGCAAATCAGTGGTTGCATACCAGGTACCAGGAGATGTGTTAATTTGTTCAAGCAATGAAATCACATCTGATATAGCAGCTGCAATTAGAATCACAACTTGGTTAAGCTTACAATAATTCACTGTCATTCTCCAAAATCCATCTGTCTTCTGTACAGGCCAAATAAGAGAGTTGAACAGGAATGTGGTGGGAATCATGACACCTGCATCTTTCAAGTCCTTGATGGTGGCACTAATCTCTGCAATCCTGCCAGGGATGCAATATTGTTTCTGACTTACTATTTTTCGAGGTAGAGACCATTCTAATGACTTCTATTTGGCCTTTCCCACCATGCTAGCCTTTACCCCGCCAGTCAGGGAGCCGGTGTGGGGGTTCTGACAGCTGTTAAGTATGATTATGCCAATTATGCATTCTGGTACTACATAATGACTACAGGGGAAATGCAAAGACTTAAGGAGTCAGGGCAAATGACTACAGGATGAGTCTGGAGACCCAGCGCACCCACTGTAAGTCCTGAGCCAAAACTCCATTAATAACCTGACTTCCATAAGTCCTTGTTTTAACTGGAGGACCACAATGATGTTTTGGGCCCTCTGGAATCAACATCAGCTCACGGCCAGTGTCCAATAGTCCCCAAAAGTTCTGATCATTCCTTTTTCTCCAATGCACAGTTATCCTGGTAAAAGGCAAGACGTCTCCTTGGGGAAGGATGGGAGAAAGGGTAACAGTGTAAATTGCTGGTGCTGTAGTGGAGTCCTTCCTCAACGGAATCCAGTGTCCCCTTGATTTAAGGGGTTCTGGTGTGAACTGGTCTAAGTCTAGAAACTGAGTGGTCATGATTCTCTATATTTATAATTGAAATTAGTTTTTTTGTCCGCTTTACCCGGGAAATTTTCTACTTGTACAAATTAAGTAAGAATGCAGTAGTCTTCTTATCAATTTTACTTCTAGGAATACCGTGATTAATTAGCCAATGACAGAGCTCTACATGAGTCAAACTATTCTATTGCTGCTTTGCCTCTGCTGTACATTGCGGTAACTATACCCACCTGGCCTTTGATGGTTGAGTGCTGCCACTTTTTCCCCACAACCTTGGGATCCAATTAATCCCATTGCATTTAAGTTCTTCAATTGTGTGACTGCAGTTCCTACTTTAAGATCTGGCATACAGAGAAGAGCAATTATAGGACTTTTCAAAGATGCAGGTGCTCCCCTCACAAATATGTTTTGCAAGGTATTGGTGAAGGGTATGTCTTCTGGGCCCTCCCAGCTGAGACGAGTAGGTCTAAAGTGACTAATCCACTCTAGCATTCCAATCTCCTTAAGTCTTTGCATCACTTCCTCTACATTAAATCAGGGAAGATCAGGCATTTTCAGCTCACTCACAGTGGGCCATCTTTTGATCCATGTTTCAGCTAACCAAGCAAAGAAATTATTAGAATTTTTTTTTTTTTTTTTTTTTAGATGGAGTTTTGCTCTTGTTGCACAACTGGAGTGCAATGGCACCATCTCGGCTCACCACAACCTCCAGCTTCCAGGTTCAAGTGATTCTCTTGCCTCAGCCTCCTGAATAGCTGGGATTACAAGCATGTGCTACCACGTCTGGCTAAATTTTGTATTTTTAGTAGAGATGGAGTTTCTCCATGTTGATCAGGCTGGTCTTGAATTCCTGACCTCAGGTGATCCACCTGCCTCGGCCTCTCAAGTGCTGGAATTACAGGTGTGAGCCACTGCACCTGGCCAAAACCGTTTTTTACTCCCTAAACTGCAACATTAAATGTAGAATCCCTGCTTAGTGGGATGATATTAATAAATTCAGCCTTACCCAACTTTATGCTCCTTCCACCATTATCCCTCACCCGTAATATCCATTCCCCTGCCTGTTTTCCAGATTTCTACTTATATAAATTAGAAAACCCTGGCAGTTCTTTTGGAGTGTAGCGCGCTTCCTCATGCATCACACTCTGAATTTCACCTCTAGGGGTCTGTCGTGACTTGAGTCTAGTTATAGGTCTAGATGAAAACACAGTTGTTGGGTATGGGTTGTAAGAAGGATCAGCATCGTCTGGCCTGGCAGCTGCCTCAGGCGAGGTCACTCCTGCTGCCTCAGGCAGTACATGGTTAATCTCCTCAGACAAAAGTGTAAAGGCTGATGGCAGTGTGGGTGGGAGAGGGGATGTTGCCACCACTGGGAATGGGAAGACTGTTTCCTTTGGCAAAAAAAAAAAAAAAAAAAAGAAAAACAAAAGCCTTATCCAAATTTAGGAGCTCGTTGTCCCCAGCCTCATTAGGGTTTTACCACATGTCCGCATTCCAAGTTGCAGGGTCCCATTTTTTTTCCAATCAATGCCTTCACTTTAATAGTAGACACCTGGTGAGGCTGAGCATGCACCTTTTGTTGCACGTCAGTCACTCGTATGATAAGAGCTTATGTCTGATTTTCCACAATTTCAGTCCTTTGTATAGAGGAGATAAGACTCTCACTCAGGACAATCTTAGAAGATTTGAGGCTCAGTATGTTCTTCTGAGGCCAGGAGTTAAGAGTCCCTGAGCTCATCATTTTCTTTTATCACTTTAAAACTACCTTTTCAAAAATTATAACTGAGGTCATTATGTCAGTGAAAGAAATCAGACCTAACTGAGGCCATCTTCCTTCTAAGCTCTAAATTGTCTTTGTTCACTCCATAGTGTAGGCTGAACTAGCCTGGGGAACAATTTCATTTAGTTTAAACTCTGAAACAAAATGGATAATAGCCCTTTCCTGAAAAAAACCCCTTCTTGCCTGGGGACCAGTCTGCCTTTGTCGGACTAACAAACTAGCCACAAGATTAGAAATTATAGTTTAGGGGCCATGCATCCTCTGGCTGCAAGAGTCTGAACCTCTCCAGAATTGCTCCTGGGAGTAGCATCACTATTTAAGATCAGTGCTTGAGATATTTTGCAGACCCAGCATGATAATCCAGCTCAATCAGTTCTTCAATCCCACCCAGGAACAGAAGCAAGCAAAAAGAACTCACTTCGACCCCAACCAATCAACAATCCCCACTTTCTGAGCCCACACCCGCCAAATGATCCTTCAACACTCTGATCCCTGAATGCTCAGGAGACTGATTTGAGTAATAATAAAACTCCTGTCTCCCACACAGCTGGCTCTGTGTGAATTACTCTTTCTCCATTGCAATTCCTCTGTCTGGATAAGTCAGTTCTGTCTAGGCAGCTGGCAAGGTGAACCCATTGGGTGGTTACAACTTTATTCAGCAAACTTAGGAGCAGCCAATCAACTTCATGATATTATTTGGTGCTCCACATATGGTCAAAGGTATTATATGCAGAGTCACTAATTCCTTGCTTCTCAAGAGCAGTGAATCAGGAGTAGCAAATGTATTTATTTTACATAAATATACAATTCACTCCAAGGACTCTCAGTGTTCTTTATACTATTAGAAGTAGAGTTCTTAGCATTTGGGGGACTCATCAAATTAAGCAGCCATCTCCATAAACCCCAAAACCAACTGAAGAAATTCATCTTTAAAATTCTGTAACCTCTAGAATCACTCCTAGTACCAAAATTGGTGTGAGTTAAGGTTCTCTAGAGGGACAGAACTAATAGGATAGATGTATATATTAGGGGAGTTTACTAAGGAGTATTGACCCATGCAATCACAAGGTGAAGTCCCACAATAGGCCATCTGCAAGCTGAGGAGCAAGGAAACCAGTCCAAGTCTCAAAACCTCAAAAGTAGGGAAGTTGACAGTGCAGTCTTCAGTCTGTGGCCAAAAGCCCAAGAGCCCATGGCAAACCACTGGTGTTTAAGTCCAAGAGTGCAAAGGCTGAAGAACTTGGAGTTCAATGTTCAAAGGCAGGAAGCATCCAGCACAGGAGAAAGATGAAGGCTTGGAAGACTCAGCAAGTTTGCTCTTTCTACCTTCTGCCTGCTTTTTTCTAGCTGCGCTGGCAGCTGATTAGATGGTGCCCACCATGATTGAGGGTGGGTCTGCCTCTCCCAGTCCACTGACTCAAATGTTAATCTCCTTTGGCAACATCCTCACAGACACATCCAGGAACAATACTTTAAACCCTCAATCCAATCAAGTTGACACAATATTAACCATCACATTGCCCTTTTACACAACTACATCCACATCTCTTTGTTTTCCTTAAAACAGTAAAAATGAAAATGTAAAATGATAAATCATATGTTGTCACTATTCTGTTTATAATTCTTTGGTTTCTTTGTATCTCTTTACACTTAAAATTATTTTGAATCAAGTACCCCCAGTTCATTCTACTTGGTCATTGAGTACTCACCACACTGGGCTTATATCAGCTCCACACTCTTTTCAGCTCATAAATTTTGTAAATGCTTTTAGCACATGTTATTTTTCTTGCCTAGAATGTGCTCTTCCTACTCTTTTCTTTGATAATTTTTCCATATTCTTTAAGTTACCATTAAAACCCTGTTTCCTTTCAGACAGCTTTTGGAAAGAGATCATAGAAAATTAATGCCACCCTCTACCATTATTTCCCCTAGGAACACTCATTTATTTTACTTCATAGAAATTATTTTTATATGTTTATTGTATAGTTATTTATTTAATGTCAGTCTCTTCTGCTTAACTGTAGGATCCATAAGAATAGGAAATCTTCTGTTGTTCTCTTCTGTTGGTATCTCAGAACTTTGCCCAATGTCTTGAACATTAAAAGAGAGCCATAATCGTTTGAAGAAAAATGAGCTAATTTTATGTGTTTTTATATGTCTAAAGGCTATAAATTTCCTTAATCACTTCAGGAAACATTGCAACCAAGATTATAGATTACAGAATATTGTTTAAAAGTTGTTGCAAAATACATTGTTTTCATTTAGTTATTTGTATTTTTCCTTGCTGATTAGCAGAAATGTTTTGGTTTTGTTTTCTTCCTTAATGTTTAATCTCCATGTGCACTTAAGAAGATACGGGAAATTACACTGTAAGTGTTACCAAATTTTTTTTAAGCATGACATCTATCATGTCTGCATTAATGACATACTCATTAATTAATAACTCATTAATACTATAAGTGTTGGCCGGGCGCGGTGGCTCACGCCTATAATCCCAGCACTTTGGGAGGCCGAGACGGGCGGATCACGAGGTCAGGAGATCGAGACCATCCTGGCTAACACGGTGAAACCCCGTCTCTACTAAAAAATACAAAAAAAAAAAAAACTAGCCGGGCGAGGTGGCGGGCGCCTATAGTCCCAGCTACTCGGGAGGCTGAGGCAGGAGAATGGCGTGAACCCGGGAGGCGGAGCTTGCAGTGAGCTGAGATCCGGCCACTGCACTCCCGCCTGGGTGACAGAGCGAGACTCCGTCTCAAAAAAAAAAAAAAAAAAAAAAAAAAAAATACTATAAGTGTTGGAGTGCTGAAAGAACATACAAGTCTTAAACAGCTTTTACTCCTAGATCTTCTTTATTACAGGCAAAGGGCAGAAAATAGCAAAACAAAGGCAAGTTACACATTGAAATGTTTCCTGACATCTCAGGTGCAGCTGATACTCCCACACTGGGCCAGATAAAACAGGAAGCATATTGCCATCTGCTCTTGAACCATCAGCAAAAGACCTTAGTGCCAGGACACCTAAGACAACTTTTGGTGAAAATATCTATGGTGAACTGGTCATGCAGACACATTGTATCTATGTTCCCAGTCCTAATTGTTGAACTTCTCCAACTCCAAGTCTCCATGAAAACCAAGTGGTAATCATAATTCTTCTTATTATTACTAAACAATGCTGACAAACTAGAAAGCATTAGTTTCATGATTTCAAGGTTTGGACAAAATCAGTAACTCTGGAGAAAAGCATGAAATCAATACAAAGTAACTGAAACCCATACTGTGCAAATGCAAATAGAACATAGAGCATGCATAATATTTTACAGTTCTTCCATGCAATACCACATTTAATCATTAAACAAATAAGAAGAAGGTACTATACTTTCCATTACAGTACAGAAGTGAATGTTGAATCCAGAGAGATTAAGTGATTACTTAGAATCAAATTGTACTAGCTCGTTTTCATATTGCTATAAAAAACTACCTGAGACTGAATAATTTATAGAGAAAAGAAGTTTAATTGGCTCATAGCTCCACAGGCTGTATAGGAGGCATGGTTGGGGAGGCCTCAGGAAACATATACTCATGACGGAAGGTGATGTGGAAGCAAGCACGTCTTCCATGGCAGCAACAGACAGAAAGTGAGGGGGAAAGTTCTACCCATTTTTAAATAACCAGATCTCATGAGAACTCACTATCACAAGAAAAACAAGAGAGATAATCTGCTCCCATGTTCCAGTCACCTCCCACCAGGCCCATTCCCCAACACTGAGGATTACAATTCAGCATGAGATTTGGGTAGGGACACAGAACCAAACCATATCACAAATAATTAGCAAACAATAGACCTGGAAATAAAACTCATGTATTTAGATGTTAAGTCCAGATGATTTTTCTATTTCAACAAAACTGACTGAAGCAATCCACTTTCTCTAGATTTTTCTGAAAGAGCTTTTAAAAAATTGATAAAATAGTAGAGTTGACTCTTGTCAACATTTACATTTATTATGCATCTTTCTCTTATTTTTAATCTGTAACTTGTGACAATTTATCCTATAAATCCTAAAAAGTTTATATATCCCCCTATTTGTATTCTCCTATAGTAAATGTGAATAATTAATTTGAAGTCATTCATCAATTCGGGATCTTCATATATCCAAGCTCTTAATTTATCTAGGTCCCACTTTTCAATTTTTGTAGTTGTTGCAATTGCTTTTGAGGAACTAGCAAAAAATTATTTTCCAGGGCTGATATTGAGAAGACTTTTTCTAGATTTTCTCTTAGGATTTTTATATCTTGAAGTCTTACATTTAAACATTTAATCTATCTTGATTTGATTTTTGTATATGGTGAAAGGTAGGAGTTCAGTTTCAGTCTTCTGCATATGGCTAGCCAGTTATTTCATGACTGTTTATTGAATAGAAAGTTCTTTCCCCATTGTTAGTTTTTGTGTGACTTGTTGAAGATCAGATGGTTGTATGTATGTGGTTTTATTTCTGAGTTTTCTATTCTGTTCCATTGATCTATGTGTCTTTTTTTTTTTCCCAGTACCATGTTGTTTTGGTTACTATAGCCTTATGGCATAATTTAAAGTTGGGTATTGTGATGTGTCTGGCTTTGGTCTTTTTGCCTAGGATTTAATTCTATGAAAATTGTTATTGGTAGTTTGATAGAAATAGAAGGGGAACATCACACACCGGGGCCTATCATGGGGAGGGGGAAGAGGAGAGGGATTGCATTGGGAGTTATACCTGATGTAAATGACGAGTTGATGGGTGCTGACGAGTTGATGGGTGCAGCACACCAACATGGCACAAGTATACATATGTAACAAACCTGCACGTTATGCACATGTACCCTAGAACTTAAAGTATAATAATAATAATAAATTAAAAAAAAAAGAAATAGCATTGACTCAGTAAATTGCTTTGGGTAGTATGGCCGTTTTAATGATATTAATTCTTCTTATTCATGAGAATGAATTATTTATTTATTTGTGTCATCTCTGATTTCTTTCACCACTGGTTTGTGTTTTTTGTAGACATTTTTCACCTCCATAGTTAGATATATTCTTAAGTATTTTATTTTCTTTGTGGCTATTTTAAATGGGATTGTGTTTTTGATTTTACTCTCAGCCTGGATGCTCTTGAAATAGAAATGTTACATATTTTTGTACACTGATTTTTGTACCCTATAACCTTGCTACAATCATTTATGAGTTCTTGTAGGTTTTTTTGCAGAATATTTAGGGTTTTGGGAGTATAGAATCATATCATTAGCAAAGAGAGATAGTTTGACTTCTTTTTTTTTTCTATCTGGATTTCTTTTGTTTTTCTCTTTGGCCTGATTGCTCTATCTTGGACTTACAGAACTATATCAAATAGAGATGGTTAGAATGGGCATCCTTGTCTTGTTCCAGTTCTCAAGGGGAAGTTTTCAACATTTTGCACATTCATTATGATGTTGGCTGTGGGTTCGTCATAGACAGCTCTTAATATTTTGAGACATTTTCCATTGATGCCTACTTTGTTGAGGGTAAAAGGAATTGAGTTTGATGAGTCTTTAGTGTGAGGTCTTAGGTGTATCTGGCTAGATGTTAGACTGTGTTTACTGTTTGTTGTAAATGCAGTGTCAATGGCTAAATTTTTCTCTAGTGTCCACCTTTGTCCCTTTTACTGCCTTTGGGTTTTACTAGAGACTGCTACAATAGCATCTGAGGATTACAATATTTTACCTATAATCCTGTGGTATTACACAGAAGCCCCAACATGTGGTGGTAGTTGGGGGGAGAGGGGAAGCACTTATTGACTTATGATTATTTCGTGGTCTTTCATTGAGCCTGAGTTGGACATTTCCCTTTCCTCATATTAAAGATTAAACAGGAAGCTACAGTTCTCTCCCTTCCCCAGATTGGTTAGGCTTTGGCAAAACCGCAGTTGGTAAGGCTTTGATAAAATAGGTTTCCTTGAGTGCATGCCTTATTAAGAACAACAGAGCGTTTTTGTCTTATTTCAAATGGTTAGTCTTTTTCTTTCCTGCTGGAAGCAAAGGGAATTTTTATCAGATCTTCATAGTTAGAACATGGTAGGGCTCCTGGAAATAAAACTCAAGAAAGTATTGGGGATCTCCACAGGTCTGGCTTCCCTTTAATCTAGTCCACACTAACTAAGCCTTTAGCAACTTGTCAATGACAGTTTGATCCTATCAATGTGATATCAATAGGATAGGACAATATGATCCTATCAATCCTGATTTCAGCTGTGAGCTTTTGTTCCTCTGCTTTTTCTGCTAATAAGTTGTAATTCTGTACATTCAACCATCTGTCTCTCCAGTTTTGGCGGTAGCCATTTGCAATTCTATAATGAATCTAAAAAGAGTTTTTGACTTTGTAGTTTGTACAATCTTTTCATGTCCGGAAGATGGGATTGACTACTTCTAAGTTTTTTACATATTGGACCAAAAATAACTTCAGGTGTTACTTAAAATAACTGCTTACAGCAGTTATTCACTGTACTCCATTGTTGCAGGACCTTTGGCAAATCAAAACTAGGCTCTGGCTAAAAATAAAATAATGCAACGTAGGATCAAGAATAAAAGAAGCAAAAGATAACTACTTCCTGGTTGACTGAATATTAAACCTTCTGAATATAATAGTAAATTCATAGAGAGGTCTTAATTTACCTAATTCATTCAAATAATAGTAATTTTTTCTACTGGTCATTAGCTTCTTCCTGTAATATGAATTATTCTCTATCCTTTTTTTTTTTAATAGGTTATTTGCTGTTCCCTTTATGGGCCAATATACACCTTTTGGGAGCAGACACAGATAATTTCAGAATGATTTAGGAACCAGCTGGATACATTAACTTGCCATGTATTTTCTCTGCCTATGAAGAGAACATCTGCCAGATATGCTGGAATGGAGTATGCTTTTGTCTTCACAACGAATCAGATGTCTTCTTGTATTTCCATTCTAAAGAGAAAATGTTGCTATGGTGCTTTTAAAAAATTCAACCTGTAAATAACAATTTGTTAAGACACCCAGGCAGAATTACATTTTATTTTACGGTCTTGAATGGAATGCATTATCACTACATGAAGAGTTTAGGGAAAACAAAATGAGCTGAGATCATGATTGCCATGGTCTTCTTTAGGTTGTTAAATCTCCTGCTGAGAAAACACAGGAAATATTAATAATTTGACAGGAACTGTCAGGGTTCTTATGGTGGTCTTATGCCAAGCAGGCTTAGTGATATTTGAAGGAAAGTAATTATAAACACACTAGAGAAAGGCCTAACTAGAAAACTGTTTTCATTTTACAGTAGCTCTTTTAACAATTAAAAACAATATATCTGCTATCAGCTAATAATTCTTAATACAGAAATACTGATGATTATGTCTCATTCAAATGGTACTAGGTAAAAATTATACACAAATCTATTATATGTACTTAATTTATCTCTATCTGTCTTACCCTGTCCTTAGTTGAAGCTACCACCATTTCTTCTTTGATACATTGAAATAATCTCTTAATGAATCTCTCCAAATCTATTCTGTCCCTCTTAGATCACTCATTCACATACTATACAGGTGGACCTTTCCAAATATCATATTTGATGTTCATACCCACTCTTTAGAACACACTGACTTTCTATTACTCCTCTTATAAAGACCTACACAGCTCTGCATGCCCTGGCTCCTAGCCATCTCTCAGCTCTCTGGTTCTCTGTGCCCCCTATCACTCAGGTCTTTCCTCTCTTCCTACACATTTGGCTCATATCGCTAGAAGGTCTCCGGCATGTTGATTCCACTGTTTGAGCCCTCTTTTTTTTCCCGTTTGTCCTTAGTTAACTCCCACTCACCTCCCAAAATAGCATTTATTGTTACACCTCTTCTCCTTCAGCATCAGGTCAGCTTGCATCAGCCAGGCACACCAGCTGTTGCAGGTGGGGTTCAGGACAGGCGCACCAGCTGTCCAGGGGCTGGTTCAGGAACTGGCTCTGTAGGAGGCCGCGGCTAGACCAGGCACACCACAAGCGGCTTCTGCTGCGGGCAACAGCATCTGAACCAGGGGAATGTGGTGGCACTCACTCGAAAACTCAAAGACACCAGCAACCTTGGAGCCTCAAGGAGTTGGGGGAGGTGTGCTACAGTTTTCTTGTTTCTACTCCCAACAGCTTGGCTGACAGAGGCATGTTTTCAGCTTGTTCAGTCCCACCGCCTTGTTCCGGCCTGCATCTCCCAGGCTGATCCAGCCCTGCTGCTGCTTCCCGTCATGTGGGGTAGCCATGCCATGTCAGCAGAGGATGGGCGGGCTATAGGACTACAGCTCTGGCTCAGGAAATACCAAGGTCTGGACCCCTGGAAGGGTCGCCACTCTACGCTACCACAGGCCGATGAACGAGAGTGTCACTGCCCACAGCATTGTGAGCCATCCAGGAATGCATTACAGCCCTTTTTGCTCCCACTCAAAGCTTGGTGAACTAGCCATGAAAGGGTTACAGCCCTTTTCACGCCCACTGTTTGGCAGGTCCCGAGTTCTTGTACCATGTTCAGGAGGAATGAGGTTATGCAGACACCAGGAGAATGAGCAAGGTGAAGAGTTTATTTATCAACAGAATAGTTCTCAGCAGAGAGCATACCTGAAGTGGACAGCTCCTGGTGCGTTTATGGGCTCAGAATAGAGGCAGTGCATGCTGATTGGTCCATGGACCTGCCTGAAAAACGTACCATTTGATTGGCTGAAAGGCATCAAGGAAGTTTGCACTCCGGGCTGTGGATTCTACCTGGAACTGACTGCTCAGTTTTCAGGCTTCAGGCTGTCTTTGGCTTGAAGGTCGGGTTTCAGCGGGGACCTGCCCCATCTGCCTAGGAATTTGTCTGCCTCCTGCCACTATCAAGATCTTCTATGACACATTGTCAGTTGCACATATCTTTTCTCTATAGGACTCACTACTAGTGACTATCATGCCATGACAAGAACATTCACCGAACAGATGCATTTGAATCTTATTTGACATTTAATTGAAGAAGGCATGCATGTGGTGAGAAATATATTCCAGGTACATTTTACATGAATGGACATGCACAGGCATACATTAAGACAGAGAGAGAGAAAGATTGAAAGAGTAATGTAGAACTGACACCTCCCTAATCAATGATACTTTTTCAAGACGTTAAAATATATGTTAGTGTTCATAATGAAATGCAGATGGTGCTTTATTGTGTTAGTATATGATATAATACCATGATTATGTATCTCCTTTCACATTTGCTTTAAAAACTAATACAGTTGATCTGCATTATTCAGATTCTGTATTTGCAATTTGTCTTCTCCCTACAATTTATTTGTAGTACCCAAACTATCACTCCCTATATTTTTATGTCATTCCAGACATGTGCAGAGCTGCAAAAAAAAATTGAGTCCATCAACATATATATTCCAAGCTAAGATTGAACAACAAGACCTTCTGCGTATTAGTCTGCTTTCATGCTGCTGATAAAAACATACCCAAGACTAGGCAATTTACAAAAGAAAGAGGTTTAATTGGATTTACAGTTCCACATGGCTGGGGAGGCCTCACAATCATGGTGCAAGGCAAGGAGGAGCAAGCCACATCTTCTGTGGTTGGCGGCAGACATGAGAGCTTGTGCAGGACCACCCCCATTTTTAAAACCACCAAATCTTATGAAACAGATTCACTATCACGAGATCAGAGCAGGAAAGATCCACCCCCATAATTCAATTACCTCCCACTGAGTTCCTCCCACAACACATGGGAATTGTGGGAGTTAAAATTCAAGATGAGATTTGGGTAGGGATACAGCCAAACCATATCACTCCGCCTTCTTGTTTTAGATCTCATACAGAGATGACCAGAGAATAAAAATGGTTTAGGGCAGGGCAGTGTGGTGCGAGAAGCTCTTGCGCTGGGACCAGTTGGAGCGGGTGTAAAATCCAACTGTGGTACCTGTAGTGGGATGGCCTCAGGCAAGTGATTTAATACTGTCAACTAACTTTTCTCTTTTGAAAAATAAAGAATATATATACACACACACACACACACACACACACACACACACGTATATGTATGTGTGTTGTATAAATGCAATAACACATTATTACACACACAAAGAATATGTGTGTGTGTGTGTGTATCTCCAATGCAGGATCAATACACATACACACACATCTGTTTCTCCTAGGAGCAATGGTTGAGTATTAAGTAGTTCAGTGTTTCTGGTGCATTCTAGAATAAAACTAACATGAATAATGAAATGACTTTATGCTAAAAATAAATAAATATAAATTAAAATTCATTGGCCTCTGAAACATATAGTCTATTGGCCATAGGTTGAAAAGTGATGATTTTAACAAAGACTTTAAATTTTAAATAAATTTATATCCAGAGAAATTAAAATAATTTTCTGAAGTCACACAGCTATTTATCCAGATAATATATCTATAACTCAGATATTCTGGTTCTTTCAGAATGCTAAATTTTTACCATATTACACAGACTCTTGTGTGGGTGTGTGTTTCAGTTTCTGCTTGTGTCTCCAGTCATTCTCTCTCTCTCTTCAAGAAAGTGATATCCAAAATAAGAAACGAATAAAGAGAGAAAGAACATTAGAGTATAGAAACCAGTATATGAGGTAAAGTTGTCTATAATGGTGGAATTTTTGGTTTCTTATTCTCTCAAAGTTCTGTTTGCTTTTTTACAAAATGAAGATAATAGCATCTACGCTGAAAGGTTTTTGTTGTGAATTTCAAATAGGAATGATTTACAATTTAATCCAAATTTCCAAATGGTACTGGAAATAGTCGGAGGTAAATTAATCTCCTGTACATGACTTACTTTAAAAATATAAGCAGGAACAATTTTTGAGTTGAATAGAATATAAAATCCAGCAACTAATCTTGCAAAATTATCAGACCTGACAAAGTTTTCTAAGAAAGAAATTGATGTTATGAGTCAAAATTTAAAGTTTATTGCCTGGTTATTTTGTTTTGCTTTTAACATGCTGTCTTTAATTGAAAAGTAAATATTTACTAACTGGTTTATTTTTTTATTGAATTTTAATTACTGTGATACATGTACAGAACATGCAGGTTTGTTAACATAGGTACACATTTGCCATGGTGATTTACTGCACCCATCAACCTGTCACCTACATTAGGTATTTCCCCTAATGCTATCCCTCCCCTGGCCCTCCACCCCAAGACAGGCCTCAGTGTGTGAAATTTCCCTCCCTGTGTCTGTGCGTTCTCATTGTTCATCTCCCACTTATGAGTGAGAACATGTGGTGTTTGGTTTTCTGTTCCTGTATTACTTTGCTGAAAATGATAGTTTCCAGCTTCATCCATGTCCATGCAAAGGATATGAACTCATCCTTTGCAATGGCTGTGTAGTATTCCATGGTGTATATATGCCACATTTTCTTTATCCAGTCCATCACTGATGGGCATTTGGGTTGGTTCCAAGTCTTTGCTATTGTGAACAGTGCCGCAATAAACATATGCGTGCATGTGTCTTTACAGTAGAATGATTTATAATCCTTTGGATATATATCCAGTAATGGAATTGTTGGGTCAAATGGTATTTCTGGTTCTAGATCCTCGAGGAATTGCCACACAGTCTTCTACAGTGGTTGAACTAATTTACACTCCCACCAACAGTGTAAAAGTGTTCCTATTTCTCCACATCCTCCCCAGCATCTGTTGTTTCCAGACTTTTTAATGATTGCCATTCTAACTGGCATGAGATTGTATCTAATTGTGGTTTTGATTTGCAATTCTTTAATAACCGGTGATGATGAGTTTTTTTTCATATATTTGTTGGCCGAATAAATGTGTTTTTTTGAGAAGTGTCTGTTCATATCCTTCACCCACTTTTTGATGGGGTTGTTTGTTTTTGTTCTTGTAAATTTGTTTAAGTTCTTTGTAGATTCTGGACATTAACCCTTTGTCAGAAGGGTAGATTTCAAAACATGTTTCCCATTCTGTAGGTTTCCTGTTCACTCTGATGATAGTTTCTTTTGCTGCACAGAGGCTCTTTAGCTTAGTTAGATCCCATTTGTCAATTTTGGCTTTTGTTGCCATTGCTTTTGGTGTATTAGTCATGAAGTCTTTGCCCATGCCTATGTCTTGAATGGTTTTGCCTAGGTTTTCTTCTAGGGTTTTTATGATTTTAGGTCTTACATTTAAGTCT
This sequence comes from Macaca thibetana thibetana, assembly GCF_024542745.1. Classification (NCBI taxonomy): domain Eukaryota; kingdom Metazoa; phylum Chordata; class Mammalia; order Primates; family Cercopithecidae; genus Macaca; species Macaca thibetana. The sequence goes on along the minus strand of NC_065582.1, from coordinate 63,447,812 downwards.
TTAATCCATCTTGAGTTAATTTTTGTGTAAGGTGTAAGGAAGGGGTCCAGTTTCAGTTTTCTGCATATGGCTAGCCAGTTTTCCCATCACAGTTTATTAAATAGGGAATCCTTTCCCCATTGCTTGTTATTGTCAGGTTTGTCAAAGATCAGATGGTTGTAGATGTGTGGCATTATTTCTGAGGCCTCTGCTCTCTTCCATTGGTCTATATATCTGTTTTGGTACCAGTACCATGCTGTTTTGGTTTACTGTAGCCTTGAAGTATAGTTTGAAGTCAGGTAGCATAATGCCCCCAGCTTTATTCTTTTTTCTTAGGATTGTCTTGGCTATACAGGCTCTTTTTTGGTTCCATATGAAATTTAAAGTATTTTTTTTTTCTAATTCTGTGAAGAAAGTTAATGGTAGCTTGACGGGGATAGCATGGAATCTACAAATTACTTTGGGCAGTATAGCTATTTTGATGATATTGATTCTTCCTATCCATGAACATGGAATGTTTTTCCATTTGTGTGTATCCTCTCTTATTTCCTTGAGCAGTGGTTTGTAGTTATCCTTGAAGAGGTCCTTTACATCCCTTGTAAGTTGGATTCCTAGGTATTTTATTCTCTTTGTAGCAATTGTGAATGCAAGTTCACTCATGATTTGGTTTCCTGTTTTTCTATTATTGGCGTGTAGAAATACCTGTAATTTTTGCACATTGATTTTGTATCCTGAGACTTCACTGAAGTTCCTTATCAGCTTAAGGAGATTTTGGGCTGAGACGATTGGGTTTTCTAAATATACAATCACGTCATCCACAAACAGAGACAATTTGACTTCCTCTCTTCCTGTTATTTCTTTCTCTTGCCTGACTGCCCTGGCCAGAACTTCCAATACTATGTTGAATAGGAGTGGTGAGAGAGGGCATCCTTGTCTTGTGCCAGTGTTCAAAAGGAATGCTTTCAGCTTTTGCCCATTCAGTATGATATTGGGTGTGGGTTTGTCATAAATAGCTCTTACTATTTTGAGATATGTCCATCAATACCTAGTTTATTGAGAGTTTTTAGTATGAAGGGGTGTTGAATTTTATTGAAGGCCTTTTCTGCATCCATTGAGATAATCATGTGGTTTTTGTCACTAGTTCTGTCTATGTGATGGATTACATTTATTGATTTGTGTGTGTTGAACCAGCCTTGCATCCTAGGGATGAAGTTGACTTGATCGTGGTGGATAAGCTTTCTGATGTGCTGCTGGATTTAGTTTGCCAGTATTTTATTGAGTATTTTTGCATCGATGTTCATGAGGGATAATGGCCTGAAATTTTCTTCTTTTGTTGTGTCTCTGCCAGGTTTTGGTGTCAGAATGATGCTGGCCTCATAAAATGAGTTAGGGAGGAGTCCATCTTTTTCTATTTATTAGAATAGTTTCAGAAGGAATAGTACCAACTCCTCTTTGTACCTCTGGTAGAATTTGTCTGTGAATCCATCTGGTCCTGGACTTTTTTTGGTTAGTAGCCTATTAATTACTGCGTCAATTTCAAAACTTGTTATTGTTTTACTCAGGGATTCGACTTCTTCCTGGTTTAGTCTTGGGAGGCTGTATGTGTCCAGGAATTTATCAATTTCTTCTAGATTTTCTAGTTTATTTCCATCACTAACTAGTTTTTCTACTTCTAAAAAGCTATTTTAGAATCCTCTAGCAAAAAGCTGAAATTCACTTTTGACTAATTTTCTTCTATTGTGATGGTTAAAATAAGAAATGTTACGGTGGAAACTCTTACTTACCCACCTCCACTTCTATAATCTTTAGCTGAGTACATGGCTGCCTGCAAACAAAGACTACACTACCCAGCCTCTCTTGCAGCTAGTTGCAACTTCATATAAAAGTTCTGGTCATGGGATTCAATAGAAGTATTATAGGTCAGCTTCTGGGAAATCTTAAATAATTGATGCAGATCTTTTACCTTCTCTCCTCTTCTTCCAGCCTCCCTGAAAGTGAAACCTGGCACCACAGTCAGCTTCATGACAGTTAAGCAGTATGATCACACTGGACCCTATGCTTAGAAGGGATCCATACTTGATTTATTGCTCCACTGTAGGCTTCTTGAAACTTTTAATAATTTTCTTTCAACTTGTGTTTTGTAAGTGAAGTCCTCTGGAACAACGGAGCATATGCTTAAGCAGAAGAGATAAATGCAATATGTGTTTCACACATCTCTCACTTCCTCATATATAGCATTCTGGGTGCCTCATGAGGTCAGAATTACAGTGGATAATGTGTGAGAGTTTCTCAAGAGGCAAAGTGAGTACAAAGTAAACAGGTTATATTATGTTCAACTAAATAAGCAGGAAATACTGTTAGTTTCAGAAGTCAACACTATTTGAGGAAAAAATTAGCTCACATCCAGGGAGAAGGCAATAGCATTCTAAGAGACAAAAAGGACTCAAGAGTCCTATCATGTCCTTTTCTACTTGTGTTACTTCTCTGTATCATTAGTCAACCACTTTGCTGAAAATGATAAAGTTCTTCCTCCTTTCAGTCTTTCCTGATTCATTAGTAAGCTAAACGTAGAGAATATTGTTAGATCATGTGTGTATAAAAAGTGAAATAAAAACATTTGAGTCAGTTTTATGTAGTGTTTCCACTGTTCTGCATATCTGAACTATGAAATATGAATCATGTAATTTTGGTAAGGTAAACATATGAATTAAATGTTTTTTATGTTTGCACTTAAAACTACCATCATAAGTATAAACAGGGAATGGCAAAATTTATGCTAATAACTTAACAATTTAACTTCTCTTTACATGAAGAACACAAAGAGCAAAAACAAACAAACAAGCAAACAAAAAAAACACCCTAACAAGCTAAGAAAAAATCTGGCTGAGGATGGTGGCTCACACCTGTAATCCTAGCATTTTGTGAGGTGGAGTGGGTGGATCATTTGAGTTCAGCAGTTTGAGACCAGCCTGGGCAACACAGTGAAATCCTCCCTCTACGAAAAATACAAAAATTAGCCGGGGCATACCTGTACTCCTACCTACTTGTGAGGCTGAGGTGGGAGGATTGCTTGAGCATGGGTGGTTGAGGCTGCAGTGAAACGTGATCGCAGCACTGTACTCCAACCTGGGTGACAAAGCACGCCCCTTTGTAAAAAGAAAAAGAAAAAAAAGAAAAGAAAATATAAAGAAAAAATCTTCAGAAAGTGAAGTAGATTTATGTTTTAGTATATTTAAATCCATCTTTTTCCTGATTTTAAAAAGGAGTGCAGTATTTTCATTTTACACTTCACTCTGAAAATTAAAGTGCTGGCCCTGCATGGAATGGGTGGCTGGAACTCATCCTTAGTTCATGAGACTGAGGGCCAGACCTTAAGAACGACAGAAAGGAAAACTGGAAATATGCTGGGTCCCGTATGACTGCCAAGACTTATAAGCCAGCCATGAGCTGTTCACATCCAGATTTCTCAGAATGAAAAATAAACTTCCATCATGTTTAACTAGCCATTTAGGGAAGGTTCTGTTATTCACAGCCCCACCTAATTCTAACTCATATAAGCATGGAATTGGAGAAAAGGAATTTTAAAAGGAGCAGATTTAATTGTCCTGCATTTTTCATTACAGACACTACCCTAAAGACACAAAAAGATATTATTTAACAGAAAAATGGTCACAGAGATGAGTGACCATATTCATAATGAGTCTCACGTGACTTACTGATCTGTTGGTCATTTGTTTATTTCTTGATCTACAAAATCTAAATGGCCCTAGACAAAGAGATTTGCTTGAATGTACATTCTCTAATTTCAGTATTTTATTGGCTCCTTTTTTTTCCAGAGACATATAGTTTCTGTATTATTTGAATATATTCAAAACATAGGAAAAGTTTTTACAAAAATAGAGTGACACCTAAGGTATTGTCCTTCGTGTTAAAAAAATTGTCTAGTGTGGAGACAGGCAGGAGAACACCTAGTAACACAAGCGAAGCAGAATGGAATAGTTTTTAATCTAGTGATGCAGAAACATGCCTTAGGAATAATCGCTTACAAACAAAGAAATCTAGGAAATGATGCAGGTCAGTTGCATTAAAGCTGAGAATTATGAAGATTAATGTGATAGTAGAAGAAAAGAAAAAAATAAATAGAATTTTCAGACAAAGTGAAATGATACAGAGATGTGATATTACACAACGAGGGCAAGTCTGGTCCTATTTATGCAGGTGTATTTATTCTGATTTCTACAGGCAATGCTTTCTATACACCCACTACAACAAGTTACTCAATGACATTACTATAGAAAGTAGGGGAATTTGGAAATTGGAATATTTGGAAAAGGTAAAATATCTGCCTAGGAATAGAAGTGAATAGAATAAGTTAAACATTTTGGATGTTATTTGGTCATAAAGAAATCATCTTCATTAAAATGCAACAAATAACAATACTAAACAAGGTGGAGAGGTTCTGCAGTAGTGTCCTCTCTTGATCGTTTAAAGAAAGGCCATGATCCAATAAAGTTAAAGATAACTCTCAAGAGTTATTGAAAATAGATTAAGGGAAAAACGGGAAGGATTTAGATCAATTAGGCATGTATGGATATGAAATGATATGATAGTGAGTTGGCTTATACTGCAATGAAAATAAAATTGTGAGAATTTAAAGTAACAGAATATATTTTAAAATAAATGTAAGTTTAGGAGAATAATTATATTAATGTATTGATTATGAAATTCTCTCTCCTGGGATATGCTTTAAATCTCACCTTAAACTGAGTGATCAAAATTGTTCTCTAAGGAAATAAATAAATCATCAACTGGTGAATAATGAGTTAGCTTGCAGGATTAATTCCTTTTTCCTTAGGATAATCCTTCATACATGTATTTATTTTCTCAGCTAAAAATGGATTGCCCAATATGAAATATAGATAAAAGTGTATGTTTGTAAATTGGCTTTATTTTGCCATTAAGCTAATGTTAATATTTGTGCTCTATGAATCAGTCAAAATACAAATTAATTCACTTCTGAAAAGTTAACGAGCAGACTCAGTGTTTACTTTTACAGTAAATATGTGAGTGAAGAGGTGAAACAGTAACATTTGTTAAGTTCCTAGTATGTGCTTATGGTCACACTTCATGTGTATTATCTCTTTTATCTTCACAAAAGCACTGTGGAGGTACACAGTATCATCGTTTAATAAGCCAAAAAGTGGTACCTCAGTAAAGGGAGCTAAGTGCCCAAGATCACATAACTAGGAAAAAGATTTAAATATGTTATCTTTATAGTAGACAGAGAGGCTGTAGAAGAATAAAGAGCAGCTCTAGAATCACATAGCCGTCCAAGTAGAGTGAGCAGCATTAATCGTCTGTGAAAGAGTTTGTGATGTCTTGCACGGATAAATTTTGTAAGGATTAAAAAAGTCTTGATATTTCATCTACAACTTTAATCAAGTTTCAATATGCACTACGGACCCTAGCCACCAGTAAGTTCCACATGAAGGCCGTGGAAAAATAGATCATAAAGACAGATGGAGTCCTTGGATCCATGCACATATTGCCTTATGTTCTTTTATATGATCCTTGTAAAAATAGGTCAGCTTAGCTGTCTTACTCAGATGAAAATGTAATAAATATTTACACAATTCATCATTTAAAGAATCTAAATTTAATTTCCTGCTTGGACTTCTGTCTGTAAGAAATATATGAAAGAAACAGCATGCATTATTTACCTCTTGAGAATGACAAGTTATAAAGTAAGATCTTTGAGATAGGAAGACTAGACATTTCTATAGTTCGTTGTTCCAGTCACTACAGCTGTCAGTGGCGTCAGTATAGATTAATTTGACAACATGGCCAATCTTGCCTATTTATCAATCAGCTTCATTTGAAAAGGTCATAAAAATCACCCAGTTTGTCACTATGTGGCTAGGTATGGAAACATTAATTCTCTTATATAATTAAAATTTCATTTAATTGACCTTTAAGTGGATTACTAGTTTTGGAAATTCATGGCTATAATTTCCACTTTTTTTTGAACGGGAGAGAATATTAGAATTAGGGGTTTCACTATGAAGTCTTAAGTTATTTAAGGCATCATTTATTGATAACATGTTATGGTGGATTTTGAGGGCTCCTTACCTTTCAGAGGCCCTTTTCTATCTCCTGCTTACTGAAATTTCAGTGTTTAAGTTTTGTACTTTCCTTTACTATGTTATAAACTTTTATCCTATAAAAATAGTCTTTGACTGTTGATATATACACCAATGTAAGTTACTATGTTAGAAGTCACTCCTTTGGAAGAGTCAGCTGAGGTTAGGGTGTACTGGTAATGAGTAGTTTGACAAACAGGTGAGAAGAACACTTAAAACTTAAGTAAAATTTTAAAAAGTAGAGAACTAAGAGACAAAGAGGTTTTGGAATAATATTAAAGGTAGAATTTGTCCATTTTGTAATATTTACAGCATTTCTGCCTTCTTTTAATAAAATAATATAAATCTGTGGAGGCATTCATATTTTGTCTTTTATTTTATTTTAAGAAAGTTAATAGCCTAAATATTTAGAAGAACTGACAAATATATGTACACAAATGGGGTTATAATCAAGTGTTTCTGAAGGAAATATGTTTTTCTCATGCATAGGCATGTTTATTGTGGTAAATACATATATTTGCGGTTCTATGTATGAGTATGTTTTAAACATTAGCAGAAGCTTACCTAAAAAGAAGAAAAATAAACTTTGTTTATAAAATGGAGTTGAAAGAGAAAAAATTAAGAATTGTTGTTGGAATTGGGGAATCATCATAGCTGTGGTTAAAATCATAATCATCATGTTCTTTTATAAGAAAAGCAAAAAATAAACCAAGTAACAGAAAAGATTAAAAATAAAAACAGGTGAAAATATAGTTACTTTTCTTATTTAATGTAACTGTCCCTTAAATTTTTATTTTCTATGGTATTTACTTAAGTTTCTATATTAATATTTTTGCCTGAAATATGGGATGTATTACATATAAAATTGATTTGTTTTGTATTTTGCAAAAAGCAAAGAATCTCAATTTGAGTTTCTTTTCCTTGCCTTGTCTAGATGAAAGAAATGTAAGTTTAGGAGAATAAGTATGTAAATGTAAAATTATATTATAGGATGTTAACTACATTAGTGCCCTTCTTTCACTTTAAATAAAAGAAAAAAACAAAAACTGCAGATTGCCATTTATTTTATTCTAGTGAATTTAAACTAAATAGTTTTAAAATACCTTGTGTTTTAATATTATTGAGATGTCTGAACACAAATGTCACAAAGAAATAAGACTGCTAATTTCATTTCTGACCATTTCACTGACTAGTTTACTTAGAGCCTTCTAGTTTCTGAATTAAGGAAAATACTGATCCTGGTTCATATTAAATGTTATCTTTTGTCATGTATTTACTCATCAATTTATTGCACAAATATGTGCCAGGGACAAGATATTAAAATTGTGAATTAATCAAAGATAATTTATTTAAAATATATAATGCAATGTCTTCCATGTACTAATATTATGTTATTAGTTTTTGTAGTAATTTGTGTACTAATATTATGTACTAATATTATGTGCTAATTATGTACTAATATACAATTGCTCTTACTATTACTATATTACCAAAAGAAGTTAATACTGTTGTTATCACCTAGCCTCTACTTAAGTATTTTAAAGTACAGTGGCCTTGGTCTCATGCTAAACAAAGGAGTATTTTACTTGTTGAGGAGTTCTGGTAGTAGTAGTTTCTCTTTTTGAGTGTAAGATAAAATCTTCTTTCCCATAGTTTGTTACCAAATCTTTTCTTCTCTATTCTTTTTCCCTTTAGGACAATTCAGAGTATTTCCTTACACATACAACACCTTTTAATATTTGAAAACAGTTCTTTACCCATTTAAATGTTAATCTGGCTTTTTGTAAAATAGGAATTTAAAGTCAATTTCACCGAGAACATTGAAGACTTTTTTTTTGCCTTTTAAGAGTCATGCTTATTGTTGGATTAATCAAAACGTAAAAAGACAGATAATGACCAAAATTTATTGATATCTCACTATGGGTTAGGCACAATTCTATTATGTGTTTCGTGACACGTTTTTGTAGACAAATCCCAGCTCGTCTCTCTGTCATGCTTTTTAATAACCCTTCTGATAAACTACATAGGGAGGGAGACATATTTTGCCACAGTAGTTTCATAGCGTCCTTCTGTTCTTGGGGCTAGGTAGCTACTTAGGACACTGTTCTGCTTCTCCAGCTTTCAAACTAGAAGTCACGCTTGTACTTTCAGTTTTAGCTTAGAAACCTGTTTAGCGAATTCTCCATAGGCAGGGGTAGGAGGATGGCAGAGCGTGCTGGCTGGCCTAAGTGCTACTTCCAGGCCACCATTTAAAGAGTTCCTGAGGCTCCCTTTCTTGTGTCTACCCATGATGAAATTAGAGTTCCCAAGAATCACTCTTACCTGTGCAGCAGTTTTCACCATTCTTTGTGACCGGCTGTTATTTTATCAACCACAAATCTGATTCATTCTCTCTGTTTCTTTTTCTCCCTCAAGAATTATTCTTGCTATCTATGGAGTTATTCATTCTACAATTGTCTTTGATAGTATGTACTATGCTTTTAAGTAGAAAACAAAGTTGATGTTGATACACCGATACTCAGTTCCTTATCTCAAGGTCATCTTAAAGCAAAAATTAAGGTCATAGAGGTTATTCAAGGTTCTCTATAGGACTAGAGTTTTAAAGTTCTATTCTTTATTTGCCCTTGGTTTATATAGTCTTAATCCTTACTTCCAACTGTTTCAAAATTCATTTTATTTTTTTTCCCTTTTTTTCCCCTTCATATGTTTTTATTTTTTTATTTTATTTATTTATTTATTTATTTTTTACTATTATTATACTGTAAGTTCTAGGGTACATCAAAATTCATCTTAAATCTAGCAAATAGTTAAGAGGAATTAGCAAGATTTAAGCAATTATAACTATTTGTTCTAGTAAGGGAAAATATTATTTTGAGTATGATTAATTCTAATATGACCTTAAATAGAGGTTAAGTGTCTTTACCAAATTGTTATATGATTAATTTTTAACATATTAAAATTAGAAAATTATTATATAGTCCCTTAATTTTAATCTCAAAACAATGATTCAGTTGGGGCTCCAGCATAGAGCCTATCTTAGAAGCTACTGCCATTCTTAACACCCCCTCATTTTCGATGCTGCCTGTAGCCTTTTGAGCATATTTCCATTTTATTCTCAGGATCAGCACATTGCTTTGTAGACATGAGTCTCTCTATAAATGCAGGATAAAGAAGAGATGATATATAAAAAAAGAATGGAAGAAAAGAAAGAAAAAAATTATACAAGAACCTCTCAAAGAAACCTCACTAGCCAAAATGATATTCCTGTATTTTTAATGCTTTGTAAATCAGAGAAACCTGTCATATTCACACAAATAAATTTGTGAAACTGCAACATATTGACCACTGTATTATCAAGTGGCATGATTCCATATATATGAAAGTTGCTTCAAGTTTTCATTAAAAAAAAAAAAAAAAAAAAAGAGAGAGAGAGAAATAGGCCAGGTGCAGTGGCTCACACCTGTAATCCCAGCACTTTGGGAGGCCGAGGCTGGTGGATTACCTGAGGTCAGGAGTTTGAGACTAGCCTGGCCAACATGGTGAAACCATGTCTCTACAAAAAATACAAAAAATTATCCAGGCCTGGTGGTGGATGCCTGTAATCCCAGCTACTGGGGAGGCTGAGGCAGGAAAATCCTTTGAACCCAGGAGGTGGAGGTTGTAGTGAACCGAGATTGCGTCATTGCCCTCCAGCCTGGGTAACAAGAGTGAAACTTGGTCTCAGAAAAAAAAAAAAAAAAAAAAAAAAAAAAAAGGAGAGAGAAAAATATACAGACAAAAACTATAGAGACATTTCTTGTCAGAAGCGTTTATTGAGTACTTACCTCTGCTAGGCACTGAGGAACCAATTGATACTATACTTGTGTTCAGTAAGCCTATAATCTAGTGAATTGAGAGTAAGTAAAATATTGGTTTTCAAACATCTTTGGAATTTGTATGAGAACTAACTTTAATTAAAAGCACAATCACAAGTTTCCTTATTTACTCAGAAACACTAACATTCCTTTTAAAACAACAATAATCTCCTTACCCAGACAATGATTATCAGTCATGATGGTGACTTCGGGTACTCAGCCAACTAAAGACAATCTTACCTGGCACAATTAACTAAATGAATGAAAGGAAGGATGAAGAAGGTCAAATCAGGTATTATTTTTGGTAACTCTTTCTCGCTTAGTCCACAGTATATGTAGAAGCTTTTTGTGGCCCCCAAATAGGAAGATCAGGCAGTTAAAATGTGAAACTGCCAAATGTGCGCAATTCAAAATTAAACTGAATTTTCTTACCAGAAGCCTTATTTATAGCTCCAGACTTTGTTCAGAATTGTGGGTAAATGAAGGGAAGAAATTTATAAATAGCTTTTAAGTCTGATTTTCCCCGTTTTATTATAATCTCTGTCTGTAGCCTGAAGTTACATTTTATGAATTGAAAACATTTATTGCTTGTAAAACTGGTTGTCAAGTTGTAAGAATGATAGAGAGAAAATCACAGATAAGTTATACAACTTTAAGTAAAATGTCATAAAACATACAGTTTTGCATGGCTTCTAGACTTAAATATATCAGACATTTCACCTAAAATTAGAAAAAAAAATCACTGTTCTATTCACAAGGCAACTCAATTGTATGCAGAGTGAACTGAATCTAAGTCATAAGCACTCATCTATCATGTAGAATTTTGTTTCCTTTCAAAGTTTAACTGTATAAATGCTGAATTTAATTTCATAAGAAATAAGTCAAAGTTTCTGACCGAAAAACAGGAGTTAACAAAACAGAAAATATGGCAAATGAGGAAATTTCTCCTTTCTACATCCCCCTTGCTTCAGCATATTTTATGTTACTCAGCATTAATGATACACTGTTTTTTGGTCCTTTATTTTGGATTATTGATTTTTCTCCCTTTTTGCTGACTATTGCACCTTTATCAGTGTCAAAAGTCAAAATTCCAACAAACTTAATTGGCTTTTATTTGCAATTCATGAATCAGGGCAGCTTTCATTCTACAAAACAGAATGAGCACTGCCGTTGAACAATGGCAGAATGGTGGGTTTTGTAAGAGAGAAACAAGAAAACAGAACAATAGAAAAAAAAAAAGCTGTCTAACATCAGGTTACTTTCAGTGACTTTTTGTAAGGGTTAATGCAGAAGGAACTTTATAACTATGCTGACTAAGGTAGAAGTTGGTCTGACTCAGAAAAAGCTGGTCTGTCTTTGAATGATGTGCTTCCTTAAAGTTTCAGTTTGATTACGTGGCATATAGCATAAGCAGCTCCATTTTGGTTAGGTTTGGTCTGTTGGGGCCTCGTGCAGGAGCTTAGCCCCAAACAATAGCCTCCCATAATTTTTGTTTAACATCGGAGTACTAGCAAAGTAAAGTAAAATTAATATCACCCAAATCCATGTTTGTTAGGCAAATGTACTAAACAATATAACAAAATATTTGGGAATATCTGGGTAAAATAATGTTAACCAATCTAATGTAGAGATTTGTGTTGAGATAGAAACAAAGAACTCTGGAATTGCTGACTTGAATTTGAATCCTAATTCTACATCTTCCTGACTTATGCTAATTTGGGCACCTTGTGTTTCTTGTCCAAACCTCTGCTTCTTCACAGGGACAGTGAGAGTAACATTTTCTAACAATGTCATCATTTGGGAATCTCATCAGGTACTACATGCAAACAAAGTCCTTAGAGTGTTATGAAATAAACCCCCACTGGCTTTTAGAAATTTTACAATTTCAGTGATATATTATTTTACACCATGTCATAGAATGAATTGAAGGTGTTCACATAAATGTAAGGATATGTGCACACACACATTGCTAAGATAGTCAAGAAGTTCTCCATCAATATCACACTTTCAATTAAAGTTGCAATCATTGGTTGTTACTACCAAGAGAGGCCTGTTTCGCCCTGGGAAGTGGGGTATATCTAACAATACGAAGTTTTCACAGCAGATCATCAGTGGACCGGGGGTTACTATGCTTCTTTCTCTGATCGTTGTTTTTTCTGTTTGTTTTCTGAACATGTTTCCTGCCCAATTCCAAATTCAAAAGTTAATCTTGGATTTAAATTCATAACGTCATGTTTAAATAGCTTTTCTTTTTATGACTGATTTGATCTGAGATCTCCAGCCCTGGCTGGATTCATTTTCTCTCTGAATATGATCACAGTCCCTTGGTCTACACAAAAACAATAATTGGGATTTAGTGTTGTATGATTAGCCCCACCTGTTTCACTCTGACTGGTAAATCTGTTTTCCAGATTTTTGTCCTGCTCATCCATCCTGCTGCAGCCCATGACTTAACATGAGTTTACATCCATAGATGCACATCTTCCACATGTTTATGTGTTTATAAATCACCACAAGTTAAAACGAAATTGTGTCAGATGAAACAGCGTGATAATTTACTCCTCTATGCCTCTCTGATCTTAATGTTAATTTTGAAAGTAAGGATGTCTGTCTTCATTACAGTTAATGACAAATAGAACAATTTCAATATTTTAAGGCTACTACAATAACTAGTCTAGCACATAGGCAAATTCTTACAATTTAGGAAATGAGATAATTTGCTATTTTTTTGTCTCTCCACCACTGAAACTGTCATTCAGACTATAAATTTAGATTGTAGGCTCTCATATTTAGCCATAATTCAATATGAACAAATTACTCTAAAATGGAGATCAATATTATATCAAAATTTAGTGTAGAAAGTAGGTAAGAGATAATAATTTGCAGATAAAGAATCAGAGTCCAGGGATTCTGTGGTGATCAATTACATAAGTGTTAAAACATTGTCTCAAACTCGGTCCTTCTAAATCCTAATCTGGAAATCTTTGTCTCTCATGAGGAGAACTGATGAATAATATCTTTTTTTCTGTTATTTTGACGATGAAAGGTAAGTAGCTTTATTTTGTAGAAAACATTTAAGGGCATTTTTGTTGTTGTTGTTACTTTGTTAGAGTTGATCTGTGATAAGACCAGTCCTGTTTTGTATTTAAGTGTTAAGTGTTTAGATACTGCAAACTTTTCATAAAGGTTACACAATAAGTTGAGTTTAAAAAAAAATGCAATTATAATCTGTCTTAGTCTGGTCAGGCTGCTATTACAAAATGCCATGGATTAGATAGCTTATACACAACAGAAATTTATTTCTCAAAATTCTGGAGTCTGGGAAACCCAAGATCAAAGCACCTACAGATTCAGGATCATTTCCCATGGATTAGATAGATTATACACAAAAGAAATTTATTTCTCAAAATTCTAGAGTCCGGGAAACTCAAGATCAAGGCACCTACAGATTCAGGATCATTTCTTGATTCACAAAGAAAGGCACTATCACATTTAACTATAATTCGGTTTTCACTGTTGTCCTCACAGGGTGGAAGAAGCAAAGCACATCTATGCAATCTCTTTTGCAAAGGCACTACTCTCATTCCTGAAGACTCCACCCTTTTGACCTAATTACCTCCCAAGGGTCCTACCTTCTAATACCATCACCTTGGGAATTAGGATTTTGACATAGGAATTTTAAAAGGGCACAAACTTTCACATCACAGCATAACTCCATTATTTTCTACAGTAAAACTATTTTGGGGTTCATGAGAAAAAAATGCTCATCAAATAGATACACTATGAAACTGTAATTTAGTAATTGTTCCAACAAAACATAAAATTCACTTATTTGAAAATATTAGAGGAGACTGTGTCTGGAAATGAATGAATTACCTAGGTTTGTCCAAGTCGTTCACTGAACCTTCAAGAAGTCTGTGCCATGAATGGCTTCACCCAGCATGTTCAGCTCCCTGATGATAACTAGAGAAGAAAACCAGCTGTGGTACAGCACCTCACACATATGTCACTTTACAGTATTCCAGCTGGAATTTACTTCTGGCAGGTTCCACCTTTTGCTGTTCCCTACTTCCTTCTGGAAGCTTACCCCAATAGTTGGCATTTACTCTGGAGCTGAAATTTCTCTCCAAACAAAACTTACTTCCTTAACTCTGGGTTTTGTTTAGGTCTGATTCACCAGTCTGTACACAGTGACAACCTTCCCCTCTTCATGTACTCATGTAAACAGATGGAATTCATTTTCCAGACATTCTCATTGACCTGGAATTCAAAGAACAGAGACATCTCCTCAAAAATAAAATAAAATAAAATAAAATAAAATAAAATAAATGCCCCCTGAGCCCTCACCACCTTCCCCCTGTTCTCATACTCAGCTGGTCATACTTGGATGGATGGATGGCTCTGGGATCAGCCCCAATAAACAGAACCTATCCAGAGACTCAGAATCTGGCCAACAGATGGGGGCCTGCTTCTGTCTCAGTTAACTACTTACGGCATTTTCTCTCTTCTGTTCTTTCTATGGCTTTCTCTCTCTGTTTTGAGATCAGCGGTACCTTCTTTTTCTCAGCTTTGTTAGGATAGAATCTGTAATCTTCACAGACACCAGGAGAAGCATATAAACATTAATTTCAAAAGAGAGCAATACTGCCTGCCAAAAATCTTGCTCTAACCATTTGGAGAAGGAAAAAGACACACCCCAAGAAATACGAACGTAACTGAAGACTTAAAATATGTGAGGCACTGTGCCTGTGGCTGCATGTACATTTTACCAAATGTAATCTCCATACAGGTCATCAGAGACATTTTAATCAGTCTCCATTTCATAAAGTTAACTGATCTTGAGATAGTTTATACATTTTTATTTACCAAATGTCATTTATATACAAATATGATGATGACATATAATTTTGACTTCTGTTGCTTTTTCACATCTTTGTGTCATATTACCATTATAGAAAAACAAATTATCCAGTTATCATAGTTTTCTTCATCTATGAAAACAATCATATCTAAGTTTTCCCAGATATGCATTTAGTAAAAATATTACTCATCACTTGTATGCTTCAAGTTATACCTAAGTACCCCATTGATAAAGTACTTGCGTTTTTCAGTTTACTCTAAAACTGTAATATTTGTGGAAAGTGAAATTATATTAATATGTCACTTTCAATCACGGTTTCATTATTTACTGAATTTAAAATTTTTGGAAGGCCTTTTTTAAAAATGCAAAGGAATAATGTGTAGGGTTGCACAAAAATTCAAACACTTGAAACTTTTCCAAATCCATATACACTTCAATCATTTTTTGCATAATCTAAAACAGATAATAAGGGCATATGAAAAATGATGTGTAGTTTAGTACTAAAGAGGCAAAAAGACTAAATAAATTATTATGATTT
Organism: Macaca thibetana thibetana; assembly: GCF_024542745.1. Lineage (NCBI taxonomy): Eukaryota > Metazoa > Chordata > Mammalia > Primates > Cercopithecidae > Macaca > Macaca thibetana. The sequence goes on along the minus strand of NC_065582.1, from coordinate 63,432,440 downwards.
AATAATGAAAATTTAACAGTATTTGATGTGCCATTTACTATTTAAAAATGAAAACTGTTGCAATGCATTACAAAACATAAATGAAGAATGTGTATGAATGAATAAATTAATAACCTATTTATCTTGAGTCTTTCAATCTGACAGTAAAGGAAGCCCTGAACAATGAGGAAATTGTTTAAGGAGGAACAGTCAACAGCTTTTTAGTGCTAGAAATGGAAAGGTAGCTACATGATGTTTAAGCTCATTCAGCATTGGAAATTCATTCTCTGGATAATATGAAATGTATGTATCAGCCAATGTACAGTAGGCTAAAAGTTCTATTTTTCATTGATTAGCAAAGTGTTATCTCAATCAGATCTTGGAAGGGTCAAGCAGACTAGGTCATTAGAAGTTCATGGTCCTTGATCAGCTTCAGATAATGAACTGGTTGTGGTGAAATACTGTAGGCTTAACATCTTTGATGAATATGGCTGTAAGCAGAAAATATTTTTCATAGTATGTATTCCAATTTTTTAGCATCTTGGGATACTCAAATACTACTAATAAATACAAAAAGAGCATAAACAATGAAAAATGAATTTCTAAAGTAATATAATGTGAAAAAATAACACCAACAATATATTAATATTATTTTTATTACTGATACTATTGTTAATACATTTGTTATCTAATTATTGTTACTTTACTAACATCCTGACAATTCATAAAAATTTAATCATATTCTGAAAAGTAGTAGTGTTAATTTTGTTTTAAGTCTCAACTCTTAAATGCATTAGAGAAATTATGCAGTTCCTAAGGCATTCTCCTTGAAATGTGATAGCATTTAAGAAATTAAACATGCATAAACCATTGATGGTTATAGAAGATAAAGATGGAGATACCATATCAGAATTACACTCCCAATGTGCTGAATAAAAGTTTCTAATGTGGGTATGTATATATAGTTTTTCAGTTATCTTTTCTTATGATGTTTTTTTCCTCCTAAACATCCTCTGAGTAGTCACTGTTTGTGCAATAATTACTTTTTAAAAAATACACCACTTCTCTACAAGCATTTCCTCCTTAGCCACTAAGACTGTGGTTCCTTTATCTGCCAAAAGAGGAGGGAATGTAGTTTAATGATCAATATTTCCAAGTCTTAATTAGCTAAAATTAGTGATTTACACTTCACAAGTAAGTTAGCCTTGCCTCTATCCACAAATAAAATTCATGTAAAACATACTAATAATAACCACCGATTATATTAATATCTAATCAAAATATAATTATGTTAAAACCAGGGAAGTATAGATTTCACCTTTTTCCTAAATCCTAGTTTTTATTAAGCTATACTTTTATTTGGATTATTTCCACCATCAGAAGCTTTTCCCAGATTCACCCTCTATGTATAATAAAACAAAACAAAACAAAGCACTCTGGAGGCTATCTAGTTTCCTTAGCTTTGCTAAATTAAAAAAAAAAAAAAGTGTGGAGGAGGTCACTATGATGTACAAATAAATCTAGACGTCAAATATATTTTATTTATTTCTAATCTGTGTTTTAAGCAATATCAAAACCTTGTAATATTAAGAATTTGCAACTTGGTGGGGGCAGAAGAATGGGTCATTAGCTGTTAATGGAAGATGAAAGTTTTACAAATATTTTATGATTTAATGTGACTACTTCTATTTACATTATTGAAGTAGATGCCCTTCTAATATCAGGTCTAATTCTCAATTTCACACTTATGTAAATATTCATGATCATGAAGAAGTATTGAAAATAGGATAACTCTGGCTTTCTCTGTAAAACTGAAAATAAAGAAACAATGTAAGCTAAATCAGTAAAAATGTTTGAATAATTCTTAGTACCTCTATACAATGGAATAATATGCAGAGGTTAAAGACAAAAAGTACCAATTTTGAATTTTTTTCTGTGTACATTTATTATAATAAAAAAGGAACTGTGAAGTATTACATGCTGTATTCTAAATTATGCCAAACATGTACATAAAGTATGCATTTCTATATGTATGTCTCTGTTTGTAAATGCATAAAAATATATTTGGAATTATGTATTTTATTCTGTTTTTAGTGGTTACCTTTAGAATCCTTTATTTGTGTACTTTTGTATTTTTGATACTATACTAACTTTTTGATATTATGTTGGACATGGTTTGGCTGTATCCTCACCCACATCTCATCTTGAATTGTAGCTCCCATGATATCCACATGTTGTGGAGGGACCCAGTGTGAGGTAATTGAATCATGGAAGCAGGTCTTTCCCATGCTGTTCTCATGACAGTGAATAAGTCTCACAAGATCTGATGGTTTTATATAGGGTAGTTCCCTTACACAAGCTCTCTTGGCTGCCACCATCTAAGACGTGACTTTGCTCTACGTTTGTCTTCCACCATGATTGTGTGGCCTCTCCAGCCATGTAGAACTCCGAGTCAATCAAACCTCTTTCCTTTGTAAATTACCCAGTCTCAAGTATGTTTTTATTAGCAGCATGTGAACAGAATAATGCAATATCATTTTTTGACAATAGTGTATTTATGTATTTCATGGGTTAAGAATGGAATAAAATCCAAATAACAATTGTGTATATGCTATATTGTATTATGTAAATATATACTATATATAATGTACATTTATATACTTAATACACATATATTACTTTAGCTACATTCTTAACAATACCAAATGTTAGAAACATATTAATTATATATAATTAGAAAAACAGTTAATTCTAATAGTGTTTCCTGTCACAGTGGAGTATCATGTATCCTTTTACAATGGTAGTCATCCAACTGTTTTAAAAATATTGGTCAAAATATGAAGGCAAAAGAATGAATAGAATCTCTCCTAATACAAAAATATGTTCCAGTCAATAGAGATAATGATCGGGAAGTTAGAAAATTGTAGTGATCTGGTGAAGAAGTCACATATCTTTTCTGTAAATGAGAGAAAGAAAAATGATTAGCAACTTGAATGGACACATAAAGCTATAAAGGAAATTAATTGTTCAAAAACTAAGCAAAACGTTATCTGATAATTATCACTTTAGCAATCAATGACACGTAGGAAAGGAGATCAATTTGAACTTAACACTGAAACTGCTCTTCTGAGTGACAGTATATATGACTTTTTAAAATGAGCTATTTTACGTTACTTGCTTCAACAGTCAATTCTATTTAGTTATGTTATGAAAGTTGATTTTCAATTTTTTAGAATCAAGCCATTAACAAAACTTGGAATTGAGGTAAATATTGCATGACTTTACAGTGTAAAAGGTATGACATCACACAAATAACTCAGGAGCTAAGTTGATGTGTGGAGGTAAGAGACATACACTAAATTCCTAATTTCCCATGGCAGGGCCCAAAGGACAGTATCTGATGTGAATGGATCCAAAATTTGAGGAATAAATATATTGTTAAAATTTATTCCTACAATTAATAAAAACGATTAATATAAAACTCAGGTTGGAGAAGAAAATTGAGAAAGAGGTAGTGACTGGTAGTTTAAATAAGTTCATTCCTTTGTCTTCCTTAGTGGAACACAAATGGATAATATCAACAGTTGCTTTACTAATAAATTTTTCTGAATTAAGAATATAAAAGAATTTTTTAAAAAATTAAAAAAAAATCATTCTGAAGGAGAAAAACTATAGATTGAAGGAAGTAAAGTAGAAATTATTTTATATTTTATGTTAATTTGCTTAATTTTTAATATGTGCCAAGTACTCTTTATTTTAAAAAACTAAAAGAATAATATACCATTACTGTAACTTAGAATTTTACATTATAGGCTGGGTGCAGTGGCTCATGCCTGTACTCTCAGCACTTTGGGAGGCCGAGGCAGGTGATCACAAGGTCAAGAGATCAAGACCATCCTGACCAACATGGTGAAACTCCATCTCTACTAAAAATACAAAAATTTGCTGGGCATGGTGGTGCGTGCCTGTAGTCCCAGCTATTTGGGAGGCTGAGGCAGGAGAATCACTTGAACCCGGGAGGCAGACGTGGCAGTGAGCCGAGATGGTGCCACTGCACTCCAGCCTAGTAACAGAGTGAGATTCCATCTAACAGTAAAAAAATAATAATAATAAATTTAAATTACAATAAAAGTTCATTTCAATTATTCTTGACACTATAGCAATCAGTGGTTCAACAATTTGAACCATCCTTTCTGAATCTTTGTATAATAGAGTCATTTTGTTATAAAAGATCATTAAATTTATAGCATGCAACCCAATTATAAAATGAAGTTGAATGTTTTGAAAAACATCAGTAAAAGTAAGTTGCCAGAGACAAGTTATATCAAATAGGTATGGGCAAGATAAATGCTCGGGATTTGATTAATAAATCATAAACGTAGTATTCTCTATTCAGGTACTTCACTATATTTTAAGTAATTATTCCACTTTTTAAGTAAAGTAATTCTCTTATAACAATGCACCATTGCTGTGGTTTACAAAATAAGACAACTAAGAGGTTAACTTTTAAAAGTAAGTTCAACAAGGGAAACACATTATATGTGCACATATACATACACATACATGCACAAACATACATATTTGGCTATATTTCCAAAATAACTCAATTCCTTCTTGAAAAGATTCTGTTATTTGAAAGTTCTTTCTTATACTTAGCCCAAATCTACTATCATATAGTTGCTAACTGTGGATTTCTGTGGTACAATTTGTGTCCAAACTGTTCTCTTTACTATCCGGGTTTCCCACTCTGAATCTGTTCATGTATTTCTCTCCCTCTTAATGTGCAACACCCAGAAAAGAATTCAATATTCAAATGTGCTCTGACAAAGAATGGGGCAAGACTATCACCTTTCTCATTCATGTTCATTGCAATCTAAAATCTTTACGTCTTTATTAAATCAACATCTGCTAATATGTGTATAAATTTTTCCTATCTTAAGGAGATTTTGATATTTTTAAAACTAAATTAATTTTATCTTGTAACATTTGTTCTATTACTCTAGGCTATCAAACATTGTGAGAGACATACTCTTCCTTCAGCCTAGCTACAATGTTGTTATTAAATACATAAAAAAATGCCTTAAAGAAGTCCAGATACACCATATGAGCTACATTTGATATACTATAACTATACTATTATACTATAGTACACTATAATATACTACCCGTATTGAGGACTGGATCCTCCTACTCATTGTTTCTTCTTCTGGGAGTTAACAATAGGATTATTTAATAGTTCAGTCATAAGATAAGCATGAATACTGCTCTGTGGAATGCACTTTCTTAACAGTTATGAAAATCTGCTTGGCCTTTACCCTTCTTTCATTTTCAAGTTTCTTCAACATTTGAATAAACCCTTAATAATTCAGGAATAATTCTGGATAAAAACACTATCTTACAACTTTTTCCTCTCAAGTAAAACGCACTTTTGAATAGCAAGCATAGTAGTACACGACATGATCATTTTGAGTCCACAACAGAATTATATTTAAAGAAAATATATACATGTAATTTATTTTGTAAAATATTTTACATTGTTGTATAAATACTTATTTTTTTCTTACTTAACTTCAAAAGAAAAGTATCCTTATTGTATTAGTAGAAAAACTACAATATATTTTCACAGAACTATAAATCTGCTGTTGGAAACAAAATTATGTTTCGTGTCCTAACAAAGAATTGTGTTTGCTCTCTTATTTTCTCTTTGACCAAAGCCATTTGCAAAGAAACATCACTCGGGAAAATAAAATTGTTGTGTCTTCTTTATATTTCCCTGCTGTTAAATCACGTTTTCCTCTTATTTCTATCCATGTAGGACTACTAGGAAGAGAATGGAGGAACATCACAATGTCAGTTTCTGTGATTTTGTTTTCAAACAGTAGTAAATTATTCTCTATTTTTCATTTAAAAGTGATAAACTCTGAACTGTTTCCTTCTAGCTGATTTCTAGTAGTTTAAATCAAATCATAGTACTTTTAATGATCTATTCATAAGCATACAACATTTACAAAACTTTGCCTCTGATACAACTGTTTTCCAAAGGAAGTTGATTTTTGCCATAGAATCTTTTATTGATTACTTCACAGAATATACATTTTTTTCCTAGAGAACACATTCAATCTCTCTTAATTCTCTTATATTCTACACCATTTCCATAGGTCCATGGGAATATTGAGGAATTCACTTGATTTGGATGCCAAATATGCATTTGTTTATGGAATACATATTAGTCACTACAAGTCAATTCTCTGGGCAATTATGTGATATTAAGGAAACCAAATCTGTAAGTACAAGTGTTCCTCAATAGTCCCCTGCTCCATACACAACTTTATAGCTCCAGTTTTCCCTGGGTGGCTCTATGAACATTAAAACCTTGTATAATCCCCAAAATAGCTCACTTTTCAAGCCTTACCCTCATCTTGTCATCTTCCTACCAAAGTAGAATGCAGAGCCTATATTATTAACATTTAAATCAATTCTCAGGCACATTTGCAGAAACATCACCTCTGTTTTGTTATTCATTTCTTTTGTCTTCAGTATTCCAGTATATGTTCCAGTGCTATTGCTAACTGTTGGCTCCCCAACAAAAACAAAACAACAAAAACAACAACAAAAAAACTATTGCTAAAGCAAAACTAAGTGTATTAGGCTTGCTGAAGTAAGGTAGAATACCACCTGAATGGAATCTTTATATCTCAAAATGAGAAAGTAAGGCAGAGTACTTATGAGAGTTAAGGTTTTAGGACCGTGTGTGGGAATTTTTTTAAGTAGACCTAGTTAGGCAGGAGATCAACTGGGATTGAACAGAATTTATAAAATAGCTTCAAATAGGTGAGGGGTAAGAGTAAAGCAAAGATCTTGAAGTGAGTTTTGATAAGAAGCCTCAGAGTCTTAAAAATCAGCTGTTCAGTTGGTTCATCACCTCACTTTTCAGTAACAGTATTTTTTCATGGATGTTTCCTCATTTGTTTCTGATGGAAGCAAATAAATTATTCACTCACTGCCAGCTTTGTCAAAAAATCTAGGATGATAACATGGCGTCTAGTCTCAGTATTGCTTAAGCCTAGTTTAGCTTCAGTTCTTAATATGTAAAATTCCAGAGCCATTTTAATGTATATTCCTTTTTCTCTGTTTTATTTTCTGTGCATATACTCAATAAATGCTGACTCTGCAAATGCTATTGTATTGCTTACCGCTTAATAGCCACAGCCCAGAGTTGTGTCTGCTATAAAATATGTGTTCACTTCAATATTCTGTTGAATAAATTAATCAATCACAAATACTTGGAAGTTATTGAAGAGATTTACTAGTTGTACAGTGAAAGGGAAAAAGCATCAAATTTAAAAATGTGCTATAAATAATTTAAGACTTTGTTTGAAAGATTAATTCTTCTATTTCACGGCTCTGGTCAACATGATATGGTTATTCACTTCTTAAGTCAGCTGAGAAAAGTACCCTAGTTCTTTGTACAACAAAGAAATGACCTAAAACAATTAGATCGGGAGTAGGAGACATTCAAAAATGAGTTCCCTGCGGAACTGAAACACTTAAATTGAAACTGAAACTATAAGTGGTTACCTAGGCAATGGGGGAATGCATTGTTGGCAAAAGGACAACATACACAAAGTGTATGCCATAGGTTCACCTATAGCTTGTTTGACAAATCAAATAAACTTGTACTTAGAGCTAGGAATCAAGGGGGTGTAGTATAAGATGATGCTAAGGAAGTGGCTAGAAGCCAGGCCTTGCAAGGTCTTGTAGGCTATTGCTATGGTTTGAATATAAGTTGTCCCCCCCAAAACTCATATTAAAATTTTATCTCCAATGTGGCAGTGTTGGGAACTGGGGCTTAGTGGGTGGTGTTTGGATTATGGGAACAGATTATCCATCAATAGATTAATGCCATCCCTCAGGGTTGAGTTCTCCCTCTCATATGGAATAAATTGGTTTATGTGAAAGCAGGTTACAAAAAGAGAGTCTGGTTTCCTTGGTTTCTCTCTCTTGCTTCCTATCTCACCATGTGATCTCTGCACAGTACTTTCACCTTTCCACTTTATGCCATGAGTTGAACCAGCATGGGGTCCTCACCAGATGCAGCTATCTAATCTTGAACTTTCAAGCCACAAGATTAATAAGCCACATAAATCTCTTTTCTTTATAAATTGCCCAGCCTCAGATGTTCTGTTATAGCACCACAAAACTAAGACAGTCACGTTAAATAAATGTTGGCCTTTATCCTGAAAACATTGTGAAGTCACTGATATGTTTTGAGCAAAGAAGTGATAATCAGACTTGAGTTTGGAGAAACGTACTCTGTCTACTCTATAGCTCTGTAGAGACTATAATTGGCAGGTGCAACCATCGGTGAAGCAAAATTACTTAGGAGTTATTGTGGTAATCAAGGTGATGGCAATGAATTTGGGTAGTGACCACAGGAATGGGAAGAAGTAGAAAAACTTGAAAATATTTAAGATGTAAATTAAGTAGAATTTCCCATCAGTATGGGCTGTAAGGGGAAAGAAGACATTCGAAATTTGTGAAACTACATGAATGGAGGTATCATTCCATGAGAATAAGTATACTAGGTCAGTATTGTGTTTTGAGTGATGATCCAAAGTTTAGTCTTGTGCATTTTCTATTTTGAGAGATTTTTGACGCATAAAAATGGAAATGACAAAGAAGTAATAGTTCATATATAGTTGGGGTTTCCATTAAACTCTAGCCAGAGGATGTATATTCATCAGTAATTACTTTATATAACAAACTATAAACGTGGGCAAAATCACCTGGATAAAAATAAATAATAAAGTGAATCTTATAAAACCACAAATATTCATGGCCAGAGAAGTCTGAGCCAACAAAAGAGGAATAAAATAAGGCCCATAAATGTAGAAATAAAAGCAGGAGAACATTATGCCCTTAAACCCAGTGAGAAAAAAAAAAATATGTCAAGTGTAGAGTAGTCCCTATTAGAAGAGTTTGCTGACAGTCAAGTGCTGTGAGTGACAATTGAAAATGCCATTACCTTTAGAAATACGGAAGTCACTGATGACCCTTCTTCTCTTTTAATAAACCAACCTTAAATTGTTTAATGCTTTATTTTTTCACTGCAAAAGTGTAATGAAATCTGGAGTCTGAAAGTAAGTTATATCTAAATTACATCTAATAAAGATACCATTATCTAGAAAATGAAATAGAAGATGATATAAACCACAGGGCTATTACTAGAGGCAGATATTGGTGGCAAATATGTGTCAATATTTATGGTCTTGAACTTTGGGCTGTTAAATGTGAACTTCAAATAAGTAATTTTAGTACTCTCTTAACATATTATTAATATATTTTCTATCTTTGAATAAAATGGATTAAAATAATAAATAGGCTATCTTTCCTATTCTTGGAGTTACATTAAAAGCAAAAGATTTGGAACTTTGATATTTATATCAGGACATGCAGTGGAACTCAGTGAATTAGTTTCTGAAGCAGGTCCCCTTGTGAAAAGGTGACTTTTGAGATTTAAGATAAAACATAGAAGGGAGAAAGGAATAAAGTCTGGCCTCTAGCTCTGTCCGCTTCTGTAAAATTTATCTCTAAAGAAAAACATATATTGTAATCACCAGAATTCTAGATAAATGTAACAGTTCTGAGAGTTGTTTGGTTTTGTTGTTTTTTGGTTTGTCATTTTGTTTTATTTGATTTTAAGTCAGTGCCTACATTTAGTATGTAATGTATCCTGATAATTTCACCACTCCTCTGAAATTATCACTATGTCAGGACATAAAAGGTATTCTCATATGTTATTCAACAAACCTAATCCTAAAGAAGAAAAACTATTTACTTTAAGATTTTGAAATTCATCTAAATCTAAACAATTTAGGAGTTTCTTTGATAAGTTATTTTTATGATTTTTCTAGCTTACAAATTATGTGGTATAAATTATAATAACATGGCATGAGATTAATAATGAATATGAGATCGTGTCTTACTTAAACCTATTTGCTTTGCCATAGTAACTTATCACATGGAAAATGTAAAGATAGCTAATATTAATTATTTGGGAATTATTTGGAATGTGTTGACCTTTAACTGTTATGGATAGTTATTTTTAATGGAAAGGAGATTATTTTTAAATAGCATATGTTTTGGGAGGTGAGTAAACACAATGGTATAACCACTACATAAACAAGGTGTTCATTATTTTCTTAGGTAGGTCACGCTATTAGATCTTGAAACCTGGAAGTTAAAGAAAATTTTCTGGTGGGTGTGGGGGGACTTTGACATTAGAATCCAAATGTTTATTTCTCTTAAAAGACCATTTTCTTTACTCTGCTTCACCATTAATAGGATCTTTAGCTTGCATTATTTTAAAATATTTTCTATAAAAGAGATTCACATTTGCAACCATTTATACCACATACTTTTCCATTTTTTTAGTTTCTCACCAAAATTATCTTTTTGAAAATTGGATTTGCTTACATAGAGAAAATATTCTACATATTATAGCAACAGCAGCATGTAAAAAATGTTTCATAAAGAAGTTTTTTAATTTGGTACCAAGCAAAATGTCGGCAATAAAATTAAAATCATGAGCCAGGAGTAAACCACAAATTATACATTTTAAATTTCTCTTGCTGAATAAACCAGGGTCTGCTGTGAGAATTTTTCTAAGTTGTGTCTCTGTATTGGTATTTAAAACTTTATTATACTTAATTACATATTTTTCTATTGGTGTCTTTCATTACACTGATCTATTCTTCTTCTATGTCTATTCTGCTGTTAATCTCAAGTGAATTTTCCACAGCATGCATTAAGTAAATCAGCTCTATAATTTTCAGTTTTATATCTTCTATTTCATTTCTTATTGTGCTACTTGGGAGGCTGAGACAGGAGAACGGCGTGAACCCAGGAGGCGGAGCTTGCAATGAGCCGAGATCGCGCCACTGCACTCCAGCCTGGGGGACAGAGCAAGACTCTGTCTCAAAAAAAAAAAAAAAAAAAAAAAAAAAGTGGTCTGGGGTTAATGGATGGAAAATTACTAAAATAAAACATTAAGAGTAAGGGGGGATTCTGGCTAAACCGACGTTAACAGGAGTCTTGCTGAAGACAGGACGGGTAATCAGATATAACCTGGGGGATGGTGAAGGATGAGGAATTCAATCAGATATCAGGGTGATCAGTTATCAAGGGTGGTGGGTTCTTACTAAATTGACTTAGCAGAATTCCTTGCTAAAATTGGATTTTGCAAAGTGGCTAAATGGGCCTAGGAGAAGGTTCAGGAGCCTGAACTTTTCTTACCCGCAAATGATATTTTCTTTCTTTGACTCTTTAAATTTTTTTTTCCTCACTGCCACCGAGTTTTATCAGTATGCATATAATGTACTGGATATTCAAAGTTTCAAATTGATGAAACTGTGTGTGTGTGTGTGTGTGTGGTGTTTGCATGTGTGCGTGTGTTTATCTTTTTTGGGATGTGTTTCGTTTCTTTGAATCTATGGATTTACAGTTTCATTAATGTTGAAATATTTTAGCAGTTATTTCTTTTAATATACTTTTCTGCTGTCCCTTCTCCTAGAAACTTTCCTCGTAAGAATAGCTTCACATTATACCATGGGTTACTGAGATTGTTCTTTTCTTTTTTCCCAATTTTATTTCTCTCTAAGTTTCATTTCGCACAGTATCAGTTGCTTTGTTTTCTAGTAAGCTAATTTTTTTTTTGGAATGGTCTAGTTTTTGAGCCCCCTTAGTGATGTTTTTATAGGATGAAATGTCAAAAAAATTCATCACTAGATTTCATTATTTTTATATTTCCAGTGTATCTTCATCTTATGATTGTATTTTACCTGAATTGATATACATGTTTCATAGCTGTTTTTCATCGTTTAAAAACTAATTTCCCTTACTCCTTATACGAAAATTAATTCAAGATGGATTAGAGACTTAAATGTTAGACATAAAACCATAAAATCCCTAGAAGAAAACCTAGGGAATACTATTCAGGACATAGGCATGAGCAAGGACTTCATGTCTAAAACACCAAAAGCAACGGCAACAAAGGCCAAAATTGACAAATGGGATCTAATTAAACTAAAGAGCTTCTGCACAGCAAAGGAAACTACCACCAGAGTGAACAGACAGCCCACCGAATGGGAGAAAATTTTTGCAATCTACTCATCTGACAAAGGGCTAATATCCAGAACCTATAAAGAATTCAATCAAATTTACAAGAAATAAACAATCCCATCAAAAAGTGGGCAAAGGATATGAATAGACACTTCTCAAAAGAAGACATTCATACAGCCAACAGACACATGAGAAAATGCTCATCATCACTGGCCATCAGAGAAATGCAAATCAAAACCGCAATGAGATAACATCAAACACCAGTTAGAATGGCAATCATTAAAGAATCAGGAAACAACAGGTGCTGGAGAGGATGTGGAGAAATAGGAACACTTTGGTAAACTAGTTCAACCATTGTGGAAAACAGTGTGGTGATTCCTCAAGGATCTAGAACTAGAAATACCATATGACGCAGCCATCCCATTACTGGGTATATACCCAATGGATTATAAGTCATGCTGCTATAAAGACACATGCACTCGTATGTTTATTGAGGCACTATTTACAATAGCAAAGACTTGGAATCAACCCAAATGTCCATCAGTGATAGACTGGATTAAGAAAATATGGCCCATATACACCATGGAATACTATGCAGCCAAAGAAAAGGATGAGTTCATGTTCTTTGTAGAGACATGGATGTAGCTGGAAACCATCATTCTCAGCAAACTATTGCAAGAACAGAAAACCAAATATCACGTGTTCTCACTCATAGGTGGGAACTGAACAATGAGATCGCTTGGACACAGGAAGGGGAGCATCACACACCAGGGCCTATTGTGGGGAGGAGTTTGGGGGAGAGATAGCATTACAAGTTATACCTAATGTAAATGATGAGTTAATGGGTGCAGCACACCAACATGGCACATGTATACATATGTAACAAACCTGCATGTTGTGCACATGTACCCTAGAAATTAAAGTATAATAAAAAAAGAATAAAAAAAACTAATTTCCTTATCATTGTCACTTTCAAGTATGCTTCTATTGACTTTTTTTCCTCCTAGTTCAAAATTTCCTGCATGTATGTTACTGCTGGATCCATTTTTATATAACATCTATTTATATACCCTGGTCCCAGGATTCCATACATTATTTTTTTCAAATCATTAGCTTTGAATATAATAGTCATACAGTTTATAGTAACCTAATGTATATTTTATTCTTTCTCTGTGTGTATGTGGGTGTATGTATGTGTATGTATCTGTATGTATTTCATGAATTTCACAACTTTTTGAAGCAGGCATAAAAATAAGTAATTGATACATGTAAAGTAATAGCAATAAATCAAAGGTAGAATGTTCTATTTCTTGACTCTTAGTGTCAGGACAATCTCACTGTTAAAGGACGCGTCTATAGTTATCTAAAGGAGCTGAGCAGCTTAGAGTTTGATTGTGCTTTTCTTTAATCTACCCCTACAGACACACACACACACACGCACACACACACACACACAGACCCCGATTACCATATTGTGTATAAGGGCCATGGCAGTTGATCTCTGTCTCAGATCTTCATATGAATCCTATTTTGTTTCCCTGGTGAAACTGCCTATTTTACAGAAACCTGTTCTCTCCCAGTAACTGTGCACTGACATATGCCTACTACTTTTGACTTGACCTTCTGCTCACTTTCAACTTGGTTTGAATCCTGGCACTTAAATTGTTCATTCTATTCTGTCTTTGGTTCCTATCTATTTCTTCCCGCTCTATTTGGAAACTTTGTTGATGACCTCAGGCTGTGCACTTGGATTTTACGTCCTGTTTGCTCCTTTCCTGTTGCCACAAAATCATTAGACTTGGAGCACGTCATCTCTCTCTGGACTTGCAATATCTGTGCTGTCTAACCTCCTGTGCTTGGGTCTGTGCCTGCCAGACATTCACTGTCTTCAAGGCCCTTTCAGTCGGACTCCTGATCTTGGCTTTCACTGTTCTGCCCCAGCTGGCTCTGTGACAGTTTCCAATACTTAGCAGACATGAGTGAAGGCCTCCATTTCCTGTCACAGAATTTTGTAAGTCAAATATAACACTCCCTGCAAATTCACTGGGCCTAAATACCAACGCAGTGCAGTGGTATTTGCAAATGACACCTTGTAGATGAGGTCTTCCCTCAATATATATTTAAAATGTCAAATTTACCCCCTTATACCACCTTCATCCCCTTTCCTCACTTTACTTATTTATTTTTATCGAGAACATGTACAACTTTCCATCATACTAGAAAACATACTTACCTATTTCACATAGTTTCTGCCTCCTTGCCTGGAATATTAGCTCCATGAGTTCAGGGTTGTGTTTCTTTTTCTTTCTTCTATATCTCATTCATCTGGAAGTGTGTCTCATCCATAGTAGGCACTTAATATATATGTGCTATGTAAAAGCAAACAAGAATGAATATGACTGAACCCTTGCTATGGTAAATTGCTGGTAATAATGCTGCAACCAACAATGGAAACATGGTGCTCAGACATTTTAAACACTGAAACTGGACCATTTTGGTATTCTCTAAAAACTTAGAAGAAGATTTATACTCTGGGCATCCACGTTTGCTATGATCTCACTGACAGTTTTCAAGCAGGGAAATCAAAATTTTTAGCTTGTTGACACATTCTTAAAAATAAAGTGAGCACCTTTTAAAACATACACAGATCTCAATTAAACAATTGAAAGTTAAAGGCTGTCTGGCTTATTCTCTTTTCATTATCTATTTCATGAGAAGAAAATCACATTACCCAGTGATTCCAAACCTTGAATCTCATGAAAAGGGCAATTTATTTTTCACCATTTCTTTATTCTCCTGCTTTTTGGAACTAATAAGTAACATTTTTAAAGTTTGGAGTCTCTCAGTTAAGAGGAGTGGTTATTCCTCCTTCAATACATTTTTAAGTTTATTTTACTTATTTTAGGAAATATTCATTCACAGAAACTATAGTTGAAAATCTCAGAGTGCTCCTAATTCTTTCAAACCACTGTATAAAAACTATAGCATATTTTGCTCAAGTCAAAGACAATATACCAAGTCAAAGACTACATACTTCTTTAGGAAACTATGTTTGGCACATGATAAGGCAAAATTAAAGTAAATCTTTTAATTCCATTTGAATTTACTTTTCCAGAATGGTTTAGTATCTGCAAGTCAATAAACATGATACACTACATAAACAGAATTAAAAAAAAAAAAAAAAAACACGTGATCATCTCAATAGATGCAGACAAAGCATTTGACAAAATCCAGCATCTCTTTTATGATTAATACCCTCAGCAAAATCGACATAAAAGGAACATACTGTAAGGTAATAAAAGCCATCTATGACAAACCCACAGCCAACATTGTGCTGAATGGGGAAAAGTTGAAAGCATTCCCTCTGATAACTGTAACAAGACAAGGATCCCCACTTTCACCTCTTCTATTCAACATAGTACTGGAAGTTCTAACCAGAGCATTCAGACAAGAGAAAGAAATCAAGGGCATCCAAATTGGTAAAGAGAGAAAGTCAAACTGTCACTGTTTGCTGATGGCATGATCATATAGCGAGAAAACCCTAAACACTCATCCAAAAAGTACCTAGAAGTGAGAATGGAATTCAGCCAAGTTTCTGGATACAAAGTTAATGTACACAAATCAATACCTTTGCCATACACCAATAGTGACCTAGCTGAGAATCAAATCGAGAACTGAATTCCTTTATAACAGCTGCAAAAAGTAAATATACAATTCTTAGGAAAATACCTAACCAAGGAGGTAAAAGACCTCCACAAGGAAAACTACAAACACTGCTGAAAGAAATCATAGATGACACAAACACATGGATTCATGCTTATGAGTATGAGCATGGATGTGTAGAATCAATGTTGTGAAAATTACCATACTGTCAAAACAATCTACAAATTCAATGCAATTCACATCAAAATACTACCACCATTCTTCACAGAACTAGTAAAAACAATCCCAAACTTCATATGAACCAAAAATGAGTCCTCATAGTCAAAGCAAAACTAAGCAAAAAGAACAAATCTGGAGGCATCATATTATCCAACTTCAAACTATACTATAAGGCCGTAGTCACCAAAATGGCATGGTACTGGTATAAAAATAAGCACACAGACCAGTGGAAAAGAATAGAGAACCCAGAAATAAAGCCAAATATTCACAGTCATCTGACTTTCGACAATGCAAACAAAAATGTAAAGTGGAGAAAATACACCCTATTCAGCAAATGGAGCTGGGATAATTGGCAAGTCACATGTAGAAGAATAAAACTGGATCCTCATCTCTCACCTTATACAAAAATCAACTTAACATGGGTCAGACTTAAATCTAAAATCTGAAGCCATAAAGATTCTAGAAGATAACATTGGAAAAACCCTTCTAGACATTGGCTTAGGCAAAGACTTCATGACGAAGACCAAAAGCAAGTGCAACAAAAACAAAGATAAACAGATACAACTTGTAAACTAAAAAGTTTCTGCACAGCAAAAGAAACCAGAGTAAACGGACAATCCACAAAATGGGAGAAAATCTTCATAACCTGTACATCTGGCAAAAGACTAATATCCAGAATCTACAAAGAAGTCAAACAAATCAGCAAGAAAAAAACAATCCCATCAAAAAGTGGACTAAGGGCATGAATAGGCAATTCTCAAAAGAATATATACAAATGGCCAACAAGCATATGGAAAAATGTTCAGCATCACTAATTACCAGGGAAACGCACATCAAAACCACAATGCAATACCATCTCACTGCTGTAAGAATGGCTATAATAAAAATAATAATAATAAAAAGATGTTGGCATGGATGTGGTGAAAAAGGAACATTTTTACACTGTTGTTGGGAATGTAAACAACCCACCAACCACTATGGAAAACAGTGTGGAGATTCCTTACAGAACTAAAAGTAGATATACCATTTGATCCTGCAATCCCACTACTAGGTATCTACCCAGAGGAAAAGAAGTCATCACACTAAAAAGTTACTTGCACACACATGTTTATAACAGTAAAATTCGTAATTGCAAAAATATGGAACCAGCCCAAATGCCCATCAATCAACAAGTGGATAAAATGTGGTGTATATATATACATATATACTCACACCATGAAATACTACTCATCCATAAAAAGGAAAGAAATAATGGCATTCACGCAAATGTTTGAGGTGATGGCTATGTTAATTACTCTGAATTTGATCATTACTATCTATTGAAATGTCACTCTGTACCCCATAAATATGTATAATTATTATATGTCAATTAAAAATAAAATTTAAAAAAGTTCTTTATTTGCTAAATTCTATGGCTACATGAATCCTTTGTAGTGTCTGTCTGGCTCACTATTTTGTTCTGTTAGAGTGTATTAAGATCAGAGGTTTGCAAACTTTAGCATGCATAAGAACTCCTGCGCAACTTCAAATTTGCAGAAATAAAGATCAGAAGTCATATCCTTAGAGATTCAGATTGAGTGGACTCAGGTGTGGATCTAAAATTATTTTAATGAACGTCTAACTCATTCTGATACAGGTCATTTGTAGTTCATACATATAAAATATTGACTTCAAATATTATTTTCCCTTACCTCTGTCTTGATCATCAATACTTACCAGTGTCTCTTTGGGAAACTTCTGTAATACTACCCTCCCCTCCCTTCTAGTATCAGAAATCATTTTGTGCATGTTTATTTCCATCTCTCTTTAATGCTAAAACATATTTTGATTAAATAAACAAACTGATGAAACTGTGTATGATGCTGTTTTCCCCCTGAGCTCTAAACCTAAATATCTTCCTGAGGTCATTAATTTAAAATGTATATCACCAAGCCAAACTCAGTATGAGTTTCCTTCTAATAACTGCCAATTTGTCAACATCATCCATGAAATAAGGTTCAGACCAAGGTTAGAAATAAGAGAAATGGGTGACCACCTACCTGGATAAGTAGAATGAAAACAGAGCTGAGTACATTCATGGTCAAAATGGAGTCAGCTAACAAAGATAGCAAATCCTAGCCAGTTGGGGACAATCTAAATCAATCTCAGCAAGAGAAGGCACATAAACGGTATAGTCTTGTGGTAGAACACCTTGGAAAGGACTGTGACTCTCACAAAACATCTTTTCTGGGCTGGATCTGACTTCAGTGTCAAACACAGACTACCTTTCTGGTTCTATCACTAGCTATATCCACAGTAGATGCCCTATCTTTAGGCACTTCATATTAAAATTCTTACCAGTCTTAAAAACACTGTGATATTTTATAACTCAGTGAAGCAGGTTGATTAATTAAATAGACCTGGATTTAATTGTTGGCTCAGTTAATTGTATAGAATCTCTGGAAACTTACCTGAACTGTCTGAACCATCTTTTCCCCATGTCATAAAGATTGACAGTGCTATCCACTTTGTAGCACTATAGATTAACATTTAACTTCTTGTGATATGACATAACATATAACCACTGGTACAGAATTCAAGATTACTAATATTATTAGTTACGACAGTTAAACTTGCACAAAATAGTAATTAGTTCTCTAGTTCCTTCAGTTTATCTTCATTTTCTATTTCTTATTATCCTCAAGTTTAAATGTTTAAAAGTTTTAAAGTTTTAAAAGTTTAAAAATTATTTTAAATATAATATTAAAAGTTTTTAATTTAAAATATTAATTTTTAATTTTAAATATAAAATTAAAAGTTTATTTTAAATACAAATAACAAAAAAGTATAATTCATGTTTATAAAATGATTGCATATATATGTTTGAAGAATATCTAGACTAATACATTATTTTAATACTACCAAGGGTTATTTCTGCATCATAAATTTGGGGTGACTTTAAAAAATATTTTATTTTGAGATAATTGGGATTCACAAAGAGTTATAAGAAATAATACAAAGAGAACAAACGTGACCTTCACCTACTTCACCCCAATGACAATATTTTGCACAGCAACAGCAAAATATCACAACCAGAAACTAGGTGTTGATATAATCATTGATTTTACTGAGACTTTATCAGTTTTATGTACCCTTATTTGTGTGTGTGTGTATTTGGTTCTATACAATTTCATCACATGAATAAATTCATATTACCATTATCACAGACAAAAACCAGGAAAATTCTGTCATCACAAGATTCACTGCATTGCCATTTTATAATCGCCCTCATTTCTATGCTCACCATCCCTCATAACGCTAGTCTGTTCTCTATTTCTATAAATATTATCAGTTTAAGATTGTTACGTTATTAGAATTATACTTTCCTGAGATTGACTTTCAGGATTGGCTTTTTACCCACTCAGCATAATTTCCCGGAGATTCATCCAAAGTGTAGTTTTGTTGATTGTTGCTGTTGTTATTTGTTTTAATAAATGCTGGGTAATAGTCCATGATTTGAATGGACTACAGTTAAATTAACCACTTACCTATTGTATCGCATTTGAATTGTTTATACTCTACTACAAATAAGCTCCTATGAACATTAACGTCTAGGTATGTATGTGAACAGAAGTTTTCAATTATTTGAGAAAAACAAAGAATGCAATTGCTGAGCCATTAGGTATCTGCATGTTTAGTTTTATAAGAAATTGTTTTCTGGAGTGTACTATTTTACATTCCACACACAGCAGCAATGTAAGAGCAATCCAGTTTCTCCACAGTATCACCAAAATTTAGTGTTGTCATTACTTTTTATTTTAGTTTTTGCTATAGGTGCAAAGAGTTATTTCATTGTTATTTTAATTTGCATTTACCAAATGGCTCTCCAAGATGTGGGGCAGAACAATGGGTAGTGATCAGGATTAAAAGCTGTCAGCAAACATCAAAAATGGAGAGTGCACAGAGGACATGCTTGTCTATGTAGAAAATCTAAAAGAATCAACAGAAACGTCTGTAACTAGTAAGCAATTATAACATGGTTGCAAATACCAGTTTAGTGTACAGAAATTAATTACTTTTCTACATACCAGCAATGAAAATGTGGCATTTGAAACAAAAAACACAATACCATTTACATTAGCATTCCCAAAACTGACATGCTCAGGTATAAATTTAATAAAGTATGTACAGAATCTATATGAACAAAATTATAAAACTCTGATGAAATCAAGAATGAAATAATGAAGAAATAGTTCATTATTCTTGGAGAAGAAGGCTTAGTTTGGTCAAGATGTCAGCTTTTCCTAACTTGATCTATAGGTTCAGTGCTGTCCCAGTCAAAACCCAGCAAATTATTTTGTGGATACTGACAAACTGATTTTAAAATTTACCTGGAGAGTCGAAACCCAGAGTGGTCAATACAGATTGAGAAAAAACTATCCCAGAGAACTGATACTATCTGACTTCAAAACTTACTAATAAAGACAATAATGAAGACAAGTGATACTGGCAAAAAAAAAAAAAAAAAATAGACCAATGTACCAAATATACCAATGGCACAGAGTAGAGAACTCACAAATAGACCCACATAAGTATGATAAACTGATCTTTGACAGAGAAACAAAGAAACTACAATAGAACAAGATTGTCTTTTCAACAAATGGTGTTGGAACCACTGGAAATCCACATGTGAAAAGAAAAATGAATCTAGACACAGATCTTGCACCCTTTCTGAAAAATAACACAAAATAGATCATAGACCTAAATGTAAAATGTGAAAACAAAAAAACTCCTAGATGATGAGAAAACCTACATGACCTTGGATATGGTGATGATTTTGTAGATCCAACACCAAAAGCATGATATATGAAAGAAATAATAAATAGGCTGTATTGTATTAAAATTAAAACCTCTGATCTTTGAGAGACAACATCAAGGAAATTAGACGACAAGTCACAGAATTGGAGAAAATATTTGCAAAACACACATCTAGTAAAGAACTGCTATACAAAATATACCAAGAACTCTTAAATCTCAACCATAAGAAAACCTACAACCTGATTTCAAAAATGAACCAAAGATCTTTAACAGACACTTAACTAAAGAAGGTGTAAAGGTAGCAAATAAGCATATGAAAAGGTACTCCACATCATACATCATCAGGAAAATGTAAATTAAAATAATGAAATACACTCCCATTAAAATGATCAAAAACCAGAATACTTTCAGCAAATGCTTGCTAGGATGTGTCACAATAGAAACTCCCATTCATCGCTGGTAGAAATGCAAAACGGTAAACATAGAAATTCCCATTCATCGTCGGTGGAAATGCAAAACGGTACAGCCACATTGGAGGACAGTTTGCTACTCTTTTACAAAGCTAAACATTCTTGTCAAACAATCCAGAAATAACCCTCCTTGGTATTTACTCAAGGGAGTTGAAGACTTTTGTCCCAAAAATGCCTGCATGTGAACGTTTATAGCAGCTTTATTTATAATTGCTAAAACTTGGAAACAGCTAGCATATTCTTCAATAGGTGAATAAACAAGTAAACTGTGGTTCATCTGGGCAATGTATCATTATTCAGTGCTAAAAGTAAATTAGATAAAACACCATGGAAAGACATGGAAGATGCTTAAATGCTTATTGCTCAGTGAAAGAAACCAATCTTAAAAGACTACATATTGCATTATTCCCAATATGTGATATACTGGAAAAGGCAAAACGATGCAGACAGTAGAACAAAAGACAAGTGATTGCCAGGGCTTGAGGATGAGGGATAGGTGAGTAGACAGAGCACAGTAGATTTCCAGGAGAGTGAAAATACTGTATATACAGAGATTATATACTGTATATACAGAGAGTATTTTCACTGCCCTAGAAGTCTGGGCAAATGTATAATGGATATATGGCATTACACATTTGTCCAAAACCATAGAATATTCAACACCTACAGCGAACCCTAAGGTAAACCGTGGACTTTGAGTACTCATGGTGTCAATGTAGATGCACTAATTATAACAAGTATACTACTCTGTTTAAAATGTTTCAATAATGAGAAAGATTATGCGTGTGTTGGGGTTGTGGTATATGGGAAATCTCTGTTCCTTCCTTCCAATTTTTCTGTGAACCTAAAACTGCTCTAAAAAACAACCTTGAAAAAATAAATTAAAAAAGTAGGTTTGCAAGCGATAATTTTAAAAATGTTTCTTGAATTTGAGAGTATCTTTATTTTCTCTTCATTCCTAAATAACATATTAACTGGAGGTAGAATTTATAGTAAACAGTTAACTTTTTTCAGAACTTTAAAAGCATTGTTCCACTTCCTTCTGGCCTCTATATTTTTTTATGAGAAACCCATTTTCTTTTACCTTGATGTTCTCCTATTAGTAATCCATTTTTTCCCTCTGGCTGCTTTGAAGATTTCATCTTTGTCTTTAGTTTTTAGAAGTATGATGTGTTTTGGTTTGGAATTTTTTGAATTTTTCCTACTTGGGGTTCATTTAGCTTCTGGAATATATAACGTTTGTCTTTCACAAAATTTAGGAACTTTTTTACCCATTATTTCTTTGAATACCATTCAGTCCCACATTCTTTCTCTTCTTTCTTGAACTCTAAGGATACAGATAATTGACTTTTGTTATTTTCCCATTGGCTTTTAGATGTTCATTCATTTTTATTTTCAGTATATTTTCTCAAATTCTTTCAGATTGAATACATTTTATTGATCTATTCTCAACTTCACTGATTTTACCGTCATTGTCATGTTACTTTTGATCTCTTCCAAAGAGCTTTTAAGTTAGTTATTTTTTTTTTGTTTTTAATCTCCATTTGGTTTACTTTTATAAATAATGTATTTGCTGACATTTCCCATTTTATACTTGTCCCAAATACATGCATAATTATTTGTTGAATTAATTTAATTTTAAGATTGTCTTTTAAAATCATTGTCAGATAGCACCAATATCTGATTCATCTAGATACTTGTGCCCGTTGATTTACCTTTGTCAGTTATGTTGTGCTTTACTTGGATCTTGGTATGACAAGAGATTCTCAATTGTATCTTGTGTATTTTGAATGTTATGTTAGGAGATGGTTAGTCCTATATAATTCTATTATTTTACCAGGCAGTCACCTTGTTTAATTTTATCATGTGGGTTCTGGCGCTCTCACTCACTCTACCGTGTAACTGCTGGGGACAGATTCAGATCCAACAATACTAGCAGGTGTGAGGTGGAGATGGTTTAGTTTACCTCACTTGGTTTCTGTAGGTAGATCATATCACCAATGTTGATTGGCATGTGGTGACAGATAAGTTTTCCTGAGTATTGTCTGTCGGTAGCACTGCTGTAATTAGATTGGATTGCTTTGGCCAGCAGATATGAGGTAAGGGATCCAAACTTTGAAAGCAAAGTTCTGTCTTTCAGAAAGTAATTCCTCTGGAAAGACTGCAATCAGCTAGGAAAATTAGCTGCTACCATTTATTGGATGTTATAACTTTTTATTCAAACCTTCGATATGATATTTTATATGAGATATTTCTGTATATGCCTGTCTCCCTGACAAAAAAAAATATGTAGCTAATAGATGCTTTTTAAATGAATGACTCTAGGTTGTTATACTAATTTCAGAACTTTTCTATCCAGTATTTTTCCTTGTGCCTTTTGTTCCACCCCCGCCATTGGTATTATGTGGTAAGTCGAAATAATTTTCGAACCACTTGAAAAGTGCTGTGAAAATACAGAACTATTTTAAGCCAGGATGTCTGTTTAAAAGCCTAATATTAAACTGTCTACAGTCTAATTTCCTAATTTGAGGGAAAAAAATGGCAGTAATAGAACCCTTCTTCTCAAAGTGTCAAATTAATATTTTAGAAACCTCAAGGTCCTAAAATAAAAGCCTCTAAAACATAGCAAATATACATGTTGCTTTCCTTTCTGTTATTTTATGCTCTGAGAATTCTGAACGGAATACATTGCATTTGTTAGAAACACAAAAATGTATTTATCGTATTTCTCACAACACAAATATGATAGATTGGAAGAGCTTAGTTTTTATAAAAATGATTCACAAATCTTTCCATGTTGTTTTTATACAGCTAAAGAAGAATGAGCAGAGTTTTCTAATTTAGAGTTTACTAATGTAGTCTCAAAGTTGTTTTAAGATTATAGTAACAAATAGATTTTAACATAGTACATATTATATGAATTATTAATGTTTATTATTACACAATTAGAGTTCCCTTCCTTTGAGTTTATGCACTATTTTGTTTATACCTCTCTTTTGTCATTTCTAATATTTCCCTATAAATCATAAATTATTCATGTTACCCTGTATTATCTCCTTCATAACTATTCAAACAAAACTACAGAGTGAAACTATCCTCATGCCACTCTTTTCCTTGCTCTGCACCAAGAGCATCCATTTTCTCTTTTCATTGGAATGATTTCGTAAAAATGTATAACAGTGAGATAAAGCGTGTGAAAAAAATTACAGTTTTCAAAATGCTAAATGCTAGTGACACCTTCCTAAATCTCCCCCTGGGAGTACAAGATGAATGAAGCTCTGAAATGGATTTTGGGACTTTGCTCTTGGTTACTTAAAAAAAATATGCGAGCTAGGCATATACAGAAAAAATATCCAGGCATTCCCTTATCCTAATAGAAGGGGTTCCATTTGAAATCATCTTAAACTACTGGTGTCTTTTTCCAGTTAGTGTCTGCATGGAAACTTGCTTATCCATGGGCCACCAAAGTCCTCAAGTAATAAGACTTTTTACCATATCTGTCAAAATGTAGAATGTAAACAGACTGTCTGGCATCTCACTATTCCTTCACAGACAAAGTTAAATTTTAAGCATCACCATTTAAGCAAGGGAGATCAAGGGTTTTTTTTCTGAGGCGGAATCTCTATCCTGGAACTTCAACCCTCTGATTTCCCATTGAATCTCCTGTCTTTTGTGGGAGGATGAAAATTTGGGGTTTGCATTCCTCTTCTTAGTAATTCTTTTTTATATTTCCCCAACAAATACTGTTTCTTTACTCAGATTGTGTGAAATTATGTCATTCTCTCCAACCTCTGTTATATATTAAATGGCAGCTATATAACACCTCTATGTTTAGTTTTCTCATATCTTTAAGCCTTTGTTTTAGAAAAACAAAACAAAAGTCTGTATGTCTCCTACTAAACTATGAAAGAAAAGATTGCTTTTTTCATTTTTGTATATTAAACACCTAGCTGAATTAATGAATACTTGAAGGAATGGCTCCTACTAAACTATGAAAGAAAAGAGGCCGGGCGCGGTGGCTCAAGCCTGTAATCCCAGCACTTTGGGAGGCCGAGGCGGGTGGATCACGAGGTCAGGAGATCGAGACTATCCTGGCTAACATGGTGAAACCCCGTCTCTACTAAAAATACAAAAAAAAAAAAAAAAAACTAGCCGGGCGTGGTGGCGGGCGCCTGTAGTCTCAGCTACTTGGGAGGCTGAGGCGGGAGAATGGCGTGAACCCGGGAGGCGGAGCTTGCAGTGAGCCGAGATCAGGCCACTGCACTCCAGCCTGGGAGACACAGCGAGACTCCGTCTCAAAAAAAAAAAAAAAAAAAAAAAAAAAAAAAAGAGTGCCTTTTTCATTTTTGTATATTAAACACCTAAGCTGAATTAATGAATAATTGAAGGAATGGCTATATTCTCATTCCATTTTAAATTCTACCTCTTTTAATTAATTTTTCCCTGATGTATCATTACTAAATAAATTATAACATGTTTAACACTTTAAAGATAATGTTTTAACTTCTAGGTTTTTTTTTCTAAACATATTGATATATTGTCTTTACATTGAATACCAAACAGGAGTAGTAATATTTTTAAGAAAGTTTATATGTTTTATATAACTTTTATCTGTATTCATTTGATTGTAACAATATTTACTTGCTAGTTTAAACTTAGGAAAATTGTGAGAATTCTTCTCTACAAAAAAATTTATAAATTTTCCGGGAGTGGTGGTGCGCACCTGTATTCCCAGCTACTCGGGAGGCTGAGGCAGGAGAATTACTTGAGTCTAGGAGTCTGAGACCTGTGTAAGCAATGTATTCAGAACCCTGTCTCTACAAAAATTTTTAAAAAATAGCCGGGCATGGTGGTGCATGACTGTAACCCAGTTACTCACTGAGAATTTGAGGCTGCAGTGAACTATGATTGCACCACTGCACTCCAGCCTTAACAATAGAGCAAGACCTCATCTCAAAAAGAAAAAAACATAGGAGGTCTTTTATTATCTATATACTCTACATCCAGTGATAACCAATGTAAAATTTAGTTTATCTTCCCAGTATTTTTATAGAGGTAAAAGTGCTCTACATATATATAATATATATATATATAAAATATGTTATATTATATATTATATAATATCTAACTCTAATAATGCCCCATAAAAATGAAGACCTATGAATCATTTTCTCTCTGTATTAGGAGATATGATCCTGTTTGTGCCAATGTTTTCCTAGTGCAACTCTAAATGTTTATATAATAATTTATCACCATCTCTTCTTAAGTATACCTGTATGCCTTGATGTGTTTCTGACGAAATTTATTAAGAAGGAACAAGAGAAAGCAAAACAACAACAAACCATATTTATTTTTTGTCCCATGATATTTATAATTAAATTACATAGTATATTTTGGTATAATTGGGTTACTGGTTGAGTTTTGTAAAACAAATAGAATAAATATTGCTTATTATAGTTTATCACATAGTCCAAATAACAGCGAATTCACATACTACATTACGTAAATAATGGAACAACTAATTCATGTGGTCTACAACTGACTTTGTACTACCAGTGAGACTATGGATTTCAGAATCTAGAAACCTTTTCCACACCTAAGGCAGAGTGAGAACTACTCATGAAAAAGAGAAAAAAATATATACTTAAAAATTATCCAAAGGATTCAGAATGAATTATAATAAAATAATTATATTTCAAGCCTTCCTTTAAAGATACAAAATATATTTACTCTATCTTTTTTCTTTTCTTCTTTTTTTTGTTCATAAGAATAATGATATGATTGAAACATTATAAAATATCTTTAAAAGAAAATATTTAAGTAGACGTATTTTCTAACAGTTGAAAACAAACAAAAAAACGAAGTTGAATATGAAAGTACAAGAAGCAAAAGCTACTTTTGATGGTATTGCTAATAACAGACTTTGAAAGATAGGAAAAGTATTGAGTTTTGAACAAATGGTACAAAATGGAAAATTCTTTGTTGATTTCTGGCAAGTTCTGCTTCTATTCACTTCTAAATATAGTAATTGTTTCTCTTCCTCATTGATTTTTAAATTAAATATTTTGAGAGTAATCAAAATAAGTAAATACTTTTTTGATATTATTGATATTTTAAAATGGAGAAATTTATTC